>NC_060069.1:159402679-159709068 GCF_922984935.1 Meles meles | reverse complement strand
AATAAAAGGCACCTAGGAAAAATCTATAATGTTTTATTCTTTGTCCTCATGATTAGGAATGAGATAAGCATGTCTGCTCTCAGGTTTTCTATCAGTATTGTTTTAGTGGTCATAGCCTTTGTGCTTAGACAAGAATAAGAAATAGAAGGCATGGCATTTGTGATAGAAGGCACAAATGTGCCTACATTTGCTGATGATATGGGCTTGTACAGAAAAATGTTAACAAATATACCAGTACACAAAAGAAAAAGAGAAAGGAGTCAAAATTAAAGTGTGTCAATATTAAAAGAGAGAGAGAGAGAGAGACAAAGGAACACTGTAACAGAAGTAATAAGAGACAAAAGAACAAGACCCCTATCAATAATAATTAGTTTAAATGTAAATCGAATACACTACAAACTCCCACAAAATACAGACAACTCTGAAGAACAGTACACTGAGTAAAAGAAGTCAGACACACAGAAAGGAGTAGTATATTCTATTCATAACACATTTGTCACATATTCAATTTATATTCATTTACAAGAGTTTCCAAGATAGAAAACTAATCAATAGAGATAAAAATCAGAATGTTGCCAGTAGGAAGGGGGGTTGGGAACTGACAAGAAGAGAACTTTTGGGATGAATGGAAATATTCTAAATCTTGATGGGGTGTGGGTTTTGTGCATTTATGTACTCGTCAAAACCTATCTAACTATATGCTTTAAAGCTATGTATTTTACTGTATATAAATTGTACTTCAGTTTTTTAAATATTAAAAGATATCCTTCCTAAAGTTCAAAATTCCTCAAAAATGAAATAATTAAGAAACTTACTTTGCAAAATAACAACTTTCTACTAAGAGAATTTTGTTAAAAATGGAATGGTGTTTTGGAAGGGACTGTAGAAAAGCAGTAGATGTCACAGGTTAGTGGCTGGCTTCAAACCCATAAATAGTAGCTTCCCTTCTGGTTCCAATCCTCAGTGATTTAAAATGAAAGGCTATTGTTTAAACACTTTCTTCTTCACAGGCTGTATCATTTTATACCACATATGTAGCATATTCTAACTTCAACATTGATTTTAGAAAATCTTTTTTTTGTTAGTTCTTTTTTAAAGATTTTATTTATTTATTTATTTGAGAGAGAGAGAGCAGGGGAAAGGCAGAGGGATAAAGAGAGGCAGACTCCTTGCTGAGCAGGGATCCTGACGTGGGGTTCAATCCCAGGAACCCGGGATCATGACCTAAGCCAAAGGCAGACACTTAACCAACTGAGCCACCCAGAGGCCCCTGTTTTTTTGTTAGCTCTATTTAACAGCATATAGAAGGCACATAGGTATACAAGTTCTTTTAGCTTATGCTATGTGTGATGGGGATGGTTTTATGATTCACTCATCTAAACTTTAGAATTGGGTTAGGTCTGGAAGGTCTGGAGTGCACATTTTTTTTGTTTTTTTAAAAAAATTTTTAAAAATTTTTATTATGTCCAATTAGCCAGCATAAAGTATATCATTAGTTTTTGATACAGTGCTCAACCATTCATTGGTTGCTTATAACACCCAGTGCTCATCACAACATGTGCCCTCCTTAATAGCAAGTTTTATAGATACCATAAAAGGTCATCATTCTGATTTCAGAAAGTCAGTCACCTTAAATAAACCCTAATCAATAAGCTTTGAACCTACTTTTCTTTAATTTCAGTTGTCATGGTAATGGCTAAATTGATTAATTAAATAAGGACTACAGGATATCTTGGATAAAGCATTTTCTGTTTTAAAGTCCTTATGTGTAACCATTTTTATTGTTTTTTTTTCCTTAAAAATTTTCAGTTTGATGAGTTCAGTATTTTCTTGTTTTACTTGCTAGCAAAAGAAAAAAAAATATTTTGAGCTGTACCTCTTTGAAGCATCAATAGGTAGATACAAATATATTCTTTTATACCCACAACCGAATGACATTTTTTTCTACCCTTCTTTCCTGCATCTTTCTCTTATTCCAACATGAAACAGCAGTGTATTTAGCACGTGGTTATAATTTCTAAGCCCTGTAACAGTCACTGAGATGATGAATGTTTCTTTCTTCCCAGTGAGAGCTGCCTCTCTGGTGGGAGAGAGACAGGTGACAGTCCCACAAGATGGTGTGACAATCTGCAGGGCAACTATGGAAGAAGAAAGGAAACTTAATCAAATTGAGGTTAGGAGACACATGAGACAGGTTCCCGGAGGGAGGGAGTGGGGTTCCTGAGCCATTAGAAAACACAGCAGGGAGTTACAAAAGAGAGAAAGGAAGGCAATGTGTTCCTGGAAGAAAGTCTGGTACCTGTAGTGGTGGGGAGGCTTGAGACAGCAGATGCGCTTATTTCCCTGGTGTGGTAGGATGGAGTGGCTAGAGACCAACATGGCGGAGGGTAAGACACAGAGCTAACTTTGGTTCACAGCTGGAAGTTTCTGTGTCCTGAGGTCTGGAGGCCATGGGAATTGAATGAGGAGATCTAAAGGAAAGAAGAAAAAAATCAACAGACTAAAGTGAGACCAGGAGTCCAGAGCCCAGAGGGGAGGCTCTGTGGTCCACGTGAGAAGTGGTGATGGTTGGAGTTAAGATGGTGGTAGCAGGGATGACAAAGCTAGGGTTAACTCAGAAGGTACTTTGCAGAAATCAGTGGCTAAGTAATTGAGAAAAATGTGTGAGAAGCCTTGATGACAAACATTCTCTCCAAGAGTAGCTGGCCAAGGACTGTGCTGGGTGTTGGAGTGGGACATGAGATCTTATTGTCTCCTCCATTCTCCCCCTGCCCTCAGTACATAATAGTTGGGACAGGGAGCTTTCTCTGTGGATGGCTAATGCCTGCTGTGAGTGACAGCCTCTTGTCTTCAACTGCTAGGCACCAGGCAGCTGCTCAAATTTTAACTTTTAATTTGAGTGGTCAAGTAGTTGAATTTTATCATCACTTCAGCTGGATCTTGTTATGAATCAACTAAATAGACCTTTTAGGGAAGATGAAGAATCTTATCATTTTATGCCATTTAGAATGAAAGAGCATTCATATTGCAAAATGTGGACTTAACATTAACTTTGGAACACAGTTGTTACTTGGTTCACAAAAAAAAAAAAAAAAAAAAAGCAAAGCTATAGTTAGGGAAACAAACCCCGCTTGAAAATAGCAAACAACATTAGAGAATAATTATATGGGTCTTTATTTAAATCTTTAACTTGAGTTTAGAAATTTTTTTTCTCTTGGAGGCTTTAAAGTTTTTGGTCTGAGATGTGGTTTGGAAAAAACCAGAAACAGAATGAGGATCTTAGAGACCTTGAAATTGCCTTGTCACAAAGAGGGTGGTTTGGAAGCCTTCAAGAGACAGACTAGTAATTACAAGAGCAGAATGAGTTCTAATAAGGGAGAGACCAGTATTTGATATGTTCCACGAAGTCTTCACGGAAGAGTGAGCTCCATCAGCCTTGATGTGAGTAGGGTTTAGAAAGAGAATAAAAATGCAACATTTAGTCTCTCAGTAAGAAAATCAAGGCCCACATTTCTGCTTGTTCATTTTCCAGGTGACTTTGAGAACGTGATTGAATCTCCCTGATCCTCAATTTCTTAATCTGTAAAATAGGAACAGTGAGACTTACCCCTTGGAGATGCTGAGACAATTTAATTAGGTAACAAGTTAACAGTAAGCATGACCTTGGCTCCTGGTTGGCAACAGAGGCCTCTAATGACTCTCCATGAATGACTAGAGGGGACACAGGTGTCCAGGCATATGTTCTGAGGTCAGGGAGGGATAGCAACAGCCAAGATATAGAGATTGCGCCATGGTAGAGTTTGCCCATCTGCCTGTTGTTATCAACAAATATGGTCTTGATGGAGGAAGTGATGGAGAACTACAAATGTCTTTGAACAGATTACCTTGAGGGAGGAAGACCAGTCTGGAGACAGGTGATGGACTGTGCTGTGTGCACAGGAGAGCCAAGGGAAAGCCCACTAGCCTGCAAACGTGCATTCCCGGAACTCTTCCCTGCATCTCTTCTTTCCTCTTTTCTTCCTTTCAGTCCTATCATGTTCGGGACACCTGTTAGCTGTGTGACCTTGGGTAAATTCCTTAACCTCTCTTTACCTCCATTCTCTGATTTATAAAGTAGAGTGATATTTAATAGGGATTTCTGGGGGTTAAAAAATGTATTTATCCCAGTGCCTGGCACATAATAAGCACTCAGTGGGTGACGACACCCTTCTACCCTTTCTGTCTGTCTCTTTGTGCCACTCACATCCACTTGATTTTTGGAACATGATTGAGGATACACTACACAGAAGAGGCCAGGGGGATTAGATGATTAATTGGAATGAAGGCCTGGGAATGTAGTCTAAAGGTAAAAGTACAATTTATTTTTGAAGGAACTACAGCAGTTGGGGGTAAATTGCTTGTAGGAGATGAGGATGACAACTAAGATAATTCCACTGAGATGTAGAATGAATGTGTATGACAGCAAGAGAGTTTTGGAGCCCAATTCTTAGTCATCCCTTCTGTCACAGTCTTATGACCTCAGGTCATTATAGAGCTTAGCACAGTTTTTGATTGTTCGGGTCATTGGGAAGATTTATAGAGACTTAATTTAAAATACATTAGCTGTTATCAGAAGGGAAACTGAAAGGAAAAAGAACCAAACAACCTTTAGCTCTTATGTGTGTGTCCCCTGGCTTATACTGGCTGTGGACCAGTGATCTCCCTAATGTCATGCTCAGTCGGGTGACCTTGGTATCAATGAAGCCATTTGGAGGGAAAGTACTAGACTTAATGACAGAACACACGTGCTCTTTGCTTCCTATTATTGGCTCTGCATCACTGAGAAGAAAGCTCCTGAAGCAATGGTTTTCTGTGATTCCAAAGGAGGTCCGTGTTCTCACACGTCTTTATGTCCTATGATGTATCTGCTCTTTCTGGCTTTTAATGATGAGCTGCCACATAGAAAACAAACACTATGCAAAAGACTTCGAGCTGACTTTTATTTGGGAAGGAAACTAAAAGTTACATGAGGCCACTACCTTATTGCTATGTTTAGTGACCCAATTTTTGACACCATATTTATGCTGTCATTTTTACTTGATCCATTGATTCTTTCAACAAATATTTATTAAGCATCTATTTTACACCAGATATTCTGAGTGATGGAGTACAGTGGTGATCAAAATAGCGATCCCAAGTTCCTGCCCCATAAAACTCACATTCCAGTGAAAGAGACAACAAACACACAATGTCAGGTATCTACATGTTCTATGAAATTAAAACTAGTTGGAGGATTGAGAGTGAAAAGGATAGGAAAGGTATGTCGGGTCAGGTGGACAGGGGAAGACTTTTCAAAGAGATTTTGGAGCAGACTCAAGTAAGGTGAGGGAACAAGGCATAGCGAGCGCCAGGCAGAGTGACCAAGCATGAAGAACCCAAGTCAGGAGCGAGCTTTGTGTGTTCAAAGGGTGGCAAGAGAACAGTGGACTCAGTGTTCTGTAAGGGAGGAGGGAAAGCATTGAGGGCAAAGGCCAGGCCATCTTTCTGGTTGTGATGGGAAGCCATTGGATTTTAGTTTCCAGTGTCAGAAATTAAATCTGTCCTAGGCTTTGTCTAATTACCATCTTGACTAAATGCCATCCAGGAGAGAACGGCAATATTTATGTACCTGCCCCATTCCCCCCACCAAATAGCTTCCAGGTTTGCCTTCGGTAAAATAGAATCCCTGTCTCTGTTGACAGCTTAGGGAAGCTTACAGCCATTCTTTGAAAATATATAGCTTCAGGGGCACCTGGGTGGCTCAGTGGGTTAAAGCCTCTACCTGCAGCTCCGGTCATGATCCCAGGGTCCTGGGATCGAGCCCCGCATCGGGTTTTCTGCTCAGCGGGGAGCCTGTTTCCTCCTCTCTCTCTCTGCCTGCCCCTCTGCCTGCTTGTGATCTCTATCTGTCAAATAAATAAATAAAAAAAAATCTTTAAAAAAAAAAGAAAATATATAGCTTCTTGGAAGCCGCGCATTTCAAACTTAAAAAAAAAAAAAAAATGACTGCCTCTAACATTAAGAAATACCTGTTCTATTGTAAACATACTACTTTTCATCGCTTAAAAGCTACAAAAATAGTTCCTTCCTTTAGAAAACAGACCAAGCCAAAGATCACTGCATTTTAAACAGCCCTTATTTTTTTATAGATTTATAGCCTCTTCAGAACATTTTGTAAAACTATTAAAAAGGCAGAATTACTTATAAAAGTTACAAGTTGAAAATATAACATTCAAAAAAAATTTAGTCTCTGCACACTTTTTAAAAAGATTTTATTTGTTTATTTGACAAAGAGAGACACAGTGAGAGAGAGAACACAAGCAGGAGGAGAGTCAGGCAGAGGGAGAAGCAGGCTTCTCACAGAGCAAGGAGCCCCGTGTAGGGCTTGATCTCAGGACCATGGGATCAGGACCTGAGCCAAAGGCAGATGCTTTATGACTGAGCCACCCAGGCTCCCCATTTCTGCACATTTTTAAGCACAAATTCCAGATAATTTTCAGTATTCAGCTCCCTCCAAGGAATCCCTGAGGTCTTAAGATACTGTCAGACTATGTGGGTCTCATGACACGAAGGTGTATGGCAAGAATGGCTTATGTTGCCTTTTGGGGATGTGACATACTTCTTTGGTTGAATCTATCCCTTCTATTTCCTTATTCACCCTCCTCCTCCACTTTCTTTTGGAAAGCCAACAAGACTGGAAAATATGCTCACTACAACGTACCAAATAAAGTGTTACACAAATAAAAGGAAACCAAGATATAATTTATTTTTTGAAAGATTTTATTTACTTATTTATCTATTTGAGAGTGGGGGAGAGAAAAAGCACAAGCCAGAGGGAGGGATGGAAGGAGAGAGAGAGAAAATCTGAAGTAAACTTCTCACTGAGTGCAGAGGCAGATGTGGGGTTTGATCTCTTGACCTCAAGACCCTGACCTGAGCCAAGGCCAAGAGCCGGCCACTTAACGAACTGAACCACCCAGATACCTCCCAAATATAATTTTTATGAGAGGAATCAGTAACTTTGGGGAACTATAACCCAGACCATACAGAGTGTTATGTCTTCGGGTCCTATCATAAGTTTTAGCTCAAATTGCAACAGTTCCACTTCCGGTGTGTTTCCTTGCCCAGAATCCTCCTAGAATACTTTGTGCTCTCCACCCTCAGAAGAAAGTAGGTCTGTCCTACTCAAAGGCTTTGGGGTTTGGGGTCACTCTGATCTGTGGTATGAATGAACTCAGCCATGCTACTTTGGGCAAAATCTATTTCCCTATTCTGTAAAAATGGAATAATAATACCCATTTGTCAGTCCATTCCACGGGCATTTTCAGAGAGGTTTCTGTGTCCTATCGCTGTGTGCCATGCTGGGGTACAGTGGTCTGTGGGAAAGGGATGGTTCTTATTCTCCTGCAGGGCAGAGCCTGATGGGGGAGATAGGCAATGAAAGCAGCAATATCAGACATGCTCAGTAAAGGCAACAGCAGGTAACACAGGGTTCTGTGGGGGCACTTAATCTCATCCACAGCATCAGTAAGGGGCTCCAGACAAAGTGGACTTTGCGCTGAGATGTAAATAATCGTAAGTGAGAATCTGTTAAACAAAGACATGAAGAAGCTTATGTGAAGGCCCAGCAGCAAGAGCAGTCATGGGGGGTGGGGGATAGATGGGGTTTTACAACAGCCAGAGGGGAATGTCAAGTCAAGTCGTAAAGAGCCTTTGGAGTGTTGTAAGAGTCTGGATTGTATCAGGGGACAATGGGAATGCACAGCTGGCTTGAAGCAGGGACTCACTTCCTCCGGTTCATGCCTTGGATTCTTCCAGCCTCTGTGTGAGGAACGGATTGAAGTCGGGCTGTAGGTGCCAGTACATCCGTTAGCAGGCTGCTCTAGGAACCAGCTAAGAACCAGTGTTGGCCTTGTTGCAAGGGGAGTTCCTCTGAAAGCAGAGTTCGAGGCCCACGATTGGCTGCTGATCACCTATTTGAGATGTGATTCCTGGGTTCTAGTATATGTGCTGCCGAAGCGAGCACTGGTTCCTGAGTTCTAGAGTGAGGGATGGGGGCGGTGAGAATGAGATCAGAAGGAGAGCGAAGATATCACTTAAAGTTGTTTTAGTAAGCTGGTTGATGCTGTGGGCCACTGGGACTCATTGGTACTCTGAGGAATCCCGAGGAGTCCCACGGAACAGTGATTCTCAAAGTATTGTCTCTGGACCAGCAGCCTCAGTGTCACTGGTAGATTATTAGAAAGACAGTGTCTTGGATCCCTCCTCAGACCCACTGAGTCAGGATTTTGGAAGATGGGGTTCAGCAACTCATGTTTGGGCCAGCTCTTCAGGTTGATTGTGATGCCCTCCAGTGTGTGAGAAGCACAGCCATGGAACATGCCTCAGAAGAGTTCCACGGGATGGGTTGGAGAGGAGGGGCACTCCCCTCCCCACCCTCTCATTGTTACATGTTTGTCTCCCACATTTCTGTGTTGCATCAGTGACCGTGAGTAAGAATGTGTGACTCCCGAGAAGGCCCCAGACAGCAGAGAGGCTCATGCTCTTGGTGTGGCATCCTGGCTGGTGTGTGGAACTGTCCAGCCCTTGGTGCGCTGAAACCAGAGGGACGAAGGGTGTGTGACAATTTACCACACACCCTGCCTGCCCATCGTGACGAGACCATGGCAGTAAAGATGAAGAGAATTTGAGGATATGTGATACATTTTGGAGGAAGAACCATGAGCATCGGATACAAGGAGATGAAAGAAGAAGATTTGAAAGATGATTTGTGGTTTTACGGGCCATTTCCACCTGTAATTACCTTACACTTGCGCTATGTCAATGGTTATTTCGCATGTAAACCTCTTTGATCAGTTTTTAAGTAATGTCCCTTTGGATTGGAACCAAATCGAGGGGAGGGGTCATGGATCGATTATAATTAGACATGTTTCCAGAGGAAATGCAAGTGATTAGTTACCCTGCCCATGTGACAAAGGGCTTCCTTCTGTCAGCAGAATTTGAGCCAAACAGAGCATAGACTATAGATGACTGTATATTTTCCTTCCTCCTGGTCGGAGTGATTTGGCATGGTGCCTCAAACTTTGCAATCTATCCTTGAGGTTGATTATTTGTACTAGAAACTTTGCTCTATATAATCTCCAGCATTTTTCCTAGAAATAACTTTTCCAGCATGAAATAGTCATCCCTTATCACCCAATTTAAATATATTTACATTTTATTAATATGTGTGTCTCAGGATATCATCTAAATGAAATAAAATTGCTTAATAGTTAAGCAATATTGAAGAGACCTATTGGCCATATAAATTATTTAATTTGCAAGTTGGGAGTTGTGTTTGTTAAGGTTATGTTAAAGCTGGACATACCTGCATTTCCTAAATTAACCAGCACACATAAAGTACTCCATAACTTCCAGGCACTGTTCTGAGACATTTACAATCATAATCCATTTGATCCCCACACCAGTCTGATAAAATCAGTGCTGTAATTATCCCCAATTTACAGATAAGGAAATCAAAGCCAAGAGACATTTGATAACTTGCACCAGATCATCCAACTGGAAGAAACAGAGTTGGAGCTCAAGCACTGACGTTTAGTCCTTGGCTCTGCACTCCTAGCCATCACGGTCATCTCCTTCAGAAACAGCAGTGAGTTCTGTCTCCAGCTGCTTCTCATGTCTGCCATTCCTACCTCCTAGGGCGTTTTATGACCACAATGATCTTCACTGTTTCATATCATTTCAACATGATTTTAAGCATCTAACTCACCTAGGTTCTGATCTTTCTACCAGTCCATTCATGTGATGGTTGGACTCCCTATTGATCTGTAACACATAGGCCCATTTTTGTCTAAAGGAAGAATTCTGGAATCTGCAAAGCAGACAAGATTAGCTTTTACCAGGAATTATGGAAAGGAGAGAAAGAACGCTCACATTTGCTAAGGGTCTGACATACAGGGGACACAGTCCATCTCCTCTTACATAGTACTGTGATTGCTTTGTTGGAAGTTCATCATATAATTAATCATTTGGGGATGAAAAAGTTTCTGAGATTCTGATTTTGATGGAAAAGTTTCTGAGATTCTAATCCTTCAGATGCTGTCTTTTCTAGAAGTACCTGTACCATCTCTTTCACAGAAAGCTCGAATACTCTTAGAATAGCAATAACTTAACAAGGCATTTGCCTTCTCTTGACAGGTGTGTTCTACACAGAGGGCAATGTATGTTTTGGGTAGGGATGAATTTTTTTCAGCACCTCACAAAAGTCACCAAATACTCAGTTATTTAATCTGTTTGTTTGTTTGTTTGTTTGTTTTTTAAATAAGTACACTTACTATAAAGCCATCATGGTACCTCACTTTAGTTAACCTCCGTTGTCCCCCATTGGCCCAGGAGAGTGCTGACATCAAGAATAATGGTTTATGTGTCTTCATCAGATTTTGGGGCAAAGTTCAATACCATGCTATGTTCTTTATTGCCTTTAGGGGATGCCTATTAATTTTCCCTTCATCTCCTGTTAGAAGAAGAACAGATACAAATGCTTTGAGCAGTGAACACCCAAGAGGAATACTTACTCTCGATAATTACTCTTTGTTCTTTCAATTGTGGTCCTGATTCTATTTGCCATGGATTGATTGCCGAAGATCTTCCGTAACACAAATAAAAAAGAATGTCAGGGTGCCTGGGTGGCTCAGTGGGTTAAAGCCTCTGCCTTCGGCTCGGGTCATGGTCCCAGGGTCCTGGGATCGAGCCCCACATCGGGCTCTCTGCTCCGCAGGGAGCCTGCTTCCTCCTCTCTCTCTGCCTAGTTGTGATTTCTCTCTGTCAAATAAATAAAATATTAAAAAAAAAAAAGAATGTCACATACCTGTGGTTTAGTCAACTTCCACACATGAGCCCAGTTTTTCCAGGTGCAAAGTAACTTCAGTTTGAAGAATCTCATTGATTTCCTACACTGAGGTCACCTTCCTAATTTGTTCCAGCTCACAAATACTGTTTTCCAATTTTCTGTATGTGTTAACATACAAACACTGTTTGTATTTTAATGTTCTTTAAAATTCTGGGAATGCTTCAAATCATACCTACAGGTATTAAAATAAGTTGTGCTGTTGTCTGAACTAAAGGTGACATTTCTCTCTTTTCAGTTCCTCCCAAATTTGTGGTTCAGCCCCGGGACCAGGACGGGATTTATGGCAAGGCTGTCGTCCTTAACTGCTCAGCCGAGGGCTATCCTGTACCCACCATAGTGTGGAAGTTCTCTAAAGGTATGACGTTACTTGGTTTGCTCATTGCCTGCCAAACATGTTCAAATCTAATGACTTAGAGGAGCATTTCAAGTCCTTCCAGACGTGCTTCTGGCAAGGAAATACGTTCCCACCTCCACCAAGTCTGTTTTCTCGGCTTACCCCTATGGGTCCATCTGAGTGTTTTTAATTTGGACCAGGAGCCCCTGGTCTTGTATAGCCTTCCCTGGGAAAGATCATGCCTGGGTCAGGGCATCAGTGGAAGTTATTTCAGCCCCCGGGAAAGCTCTGTGTTGCCCACTTGAATGGTGTGACTGTGATCTGCTGGGGGAGCGCCACACATACCCCTCCAAATGCAGATGAAAGAACCAATGGTCAGAATTGTTCATCGTTTGAAAAGCATTTCCCCAGTACATATACATATGACATTAAGTGGGTTTAGAAGGTTAAAAATAAAATTGTTGATTGATTTATTGACCTGGTTATCTTAGCATAGACAAATTCCATATCGTCTGTCTGGTACAGTTTTTTCAAAGCACTCACATCCATGTCCCACTTTGAGCATCCAGTGTTCTTTGTTTGAATATGTCTGTCATATTTAAATACTGTATTTGAATCATGCTTTCTCTTCAAAGGCAACAGAGCTTTGCCAGTTTCACGGTAAGGCTGTAAACGTTGCAGAAATAAAACATGTAACATGCAGGCTAATGGGGAACATTCTAGACACCATAGAGGTCACTTGTGTCCATCTTACAGTCTCCTCCAGGGAAGGGTTCTTCCCTGTGCTCACCAGCGTTTTGGAGTTCTCTCTCTTTTCTCATGCACTCATCTTTACTTCAACTACAAATGGTTGAAGGTCAAACGCACATGGGTGGGATAAACAAGCAAATAAATCACGGTCTCTTAACAATCTAAGACCTACTATGTGTGTTTAATTGTTCTGAATGTACTATTTATTTGTTCACTTTATTATGGTTTGTGTTCCAGGTGTTGCCTTTTAAAGTAACCTGTTGCATTTTTTTATTGTGAAAATAACAGAAGGAAACCAAAACAAATGGGCCACTTACACCTCCTTTCCTGGAAATTTCCTTCCAGAGGGAGAGAGAAGGGAGAAGGGGAAGAGGGTTCTCAAAGCCACTTTATTGAAGGAGGAAATCAATTAGATTTTTAAGAATTCCCTGAGGCTACTTCCCTATAGGCTGCCACATACATTGTCCATGTGAAAGCACTTTATTCAAAAAGCTAAAGCCTGTTATTCAGAGTATCTGCCCATGTGACTTTTTATTTTAGGCTGTATTTGGAGCCGCATATTACATTACATGAAAAGAAACGGCATGCATTTAACTTAGTTTATGTATATGTCCGTGTATGGTATTACAAACGTTCCCCACAACACTCACCTTCTTCAGAATTATTTCTAATATTTGCCCTTGTGCAAGGCTCCTCCTTTCCCCATGAGATTATTTTCAGTGTCTCCGTACTGTGAACTCCATGGGATAAACAGCTTTGGATATGCATGTGGGGCAGCGTGTGATTGTCTCCTTTAGGGGAGCCCTCAGAAGCACAGTAGCGTGACCACATTTATGCCTTTCAATCTGTGCCCTCCCAGGGCCCTTTGGAAAATACTGCAGGGTGAGCTGTGTGTGTCTCTGCTTCCTCACTAATCCGAAAGTATCTTTTTATTCTTAAACGTTACAATGAGATAGTTGAAAGAACTTTCTGTTTTAATTTGTATATTAGGATTACTAACAATGTTAAAACATTGTTATCCTCTGTTAACTGATCACTTCTGCTTCCCTTTTGGGAAGTTTCGTATTCGTGTTACTTACTTGCTTCTCTCCATGTCTTATTTGTTTGATAGTGTTTCTCGTACATGACATAGTGCTTCATCAGTCATGGATCTGGTGACATTTTATTCCTTCCCATCACTGATGGGCAAAGTAAGTTACCATAGCCTTTTTTTATTTTTAACTTTTTTGTGCAATATGAAGTCACCCAAGAAACAAACAGAAATTGCAACAAGTATTTTATAAAGTTAAGTTCCCTCCAAATAGCATCCTTCAAAGGTAAAGATAACTACTCTTAGTGTTTTTGGCTAGCCTTTCAGACCTGGCCCCCTACAAATATATATATATATATATATGTATATATATATATATATATATATTCATTCATATAATTTTACAGGCTTTTTAAATTGATCATATGATTCTTCCAGACTTATAATCTCTTTCTTCAGTTATCAATATGATGTAAATGCCTTTCTGTCTCAATAATAATGTCTTTCTGTCTTTCTGTCTCAATAAGCATGGGTGATCACTAAGACTTTTTAATCCCTGTGTAGTGTTCCCATTAATACTTCCATAGATCCCTCCATCACTTTGCCTTTGTTAGGATTGGGCTTAGTGACTTAAAGCTACAAGGGTTTACTCTTTCTCTTATGAGGAGTCTGGACAGTTCAAGACCAGTTTGTTTTTTCCTCTAGGGTATCAGGGACCCAAACTGCTTATAACTTTGTTCTGTCCCTGTTGGCAAGCAGCTCCCCCCGCTGAGCTCTGTGCCACTTCCAACTTTTCCACGGAAGGGAGAGAGCTGCCATCTGACTTGAGTCATCCCCCATAGGAACCTCTCCAGAATGTCCGTAAATCAGTTCTGCTGGTTTTCTCTGGGAGCCAGCCCCTCCCCCACTTCTCTCTGGTGTCTCCTTGGCATTGCACGCCCCCCCCCCCATCTCGTTTTTGTGGTGGAACAGATTCCAAATCAATGAAACTGCAAATCACGATTCTGTGGGTTCCATGTGCTCAGCCCCGGTGGCCTGGCGTGTGACAGTCCGTAGCGCAGCCTCTTCAGGCACAGAATGCTGTCCTGGTTAAATGCAGAGGCAAGGGCCCCACTGTGTTGCTGCCACTGGCCCCAGGGAATTGTTGAAGACCTGCCCCTCTCCTCATCCCCGCCGCCCCTCTCTTCTTTTTTCCTCAAAGGGAGATCTCTCTAACAAATCAAGTAATAAACATCAAAACAAACACAGAAACAAACAAACAACAACGCCCACGGAGGTCTGCAAGATGCTTTATAGCTGCGCACAGGGCAGCCATTCCTACAGCTTGGGCTATTTCACGAAGTAAAAGGGCAGAATGAACACTTGGCAGCTGGGTGTGCCCAACATTTTGCTGCACAGTGTATGTTAGCTTCCTTCTGCCTTTTCACTATCCTAAAAATGTCACAGGGACTCTATCTCATCGAACTTTGTAGGTGTCCATTCTTTCCCAGGGATACATTTCTACCAGTAGAATTGCTGGCTCAGAGCAAGCAATTTCTATCACTTTCAACACCCCTTGGCCACTGGCCAGAATTGTATTCCTGTATCAACCTTTCACAGTTCACACTACTCCCTGTTTCCTACAATGAAAATAACACTGGGGGTTATACTTATTTTTATTTTTTTTTAAATAAGAGGTCTACTTATTTTTTTAAAGATTTTATTTCTTTATTCATGAGAGAGAGAGAGAGAGAGAGAGAGAATCAGGCTCCCCATGGGGCAGGGAGCCTGATACAGGACTCAATCCCAGGATCCCAGGATCCCAGGATCATGATCACAGCCGAAGGCAGACACCTGGGTGCCCTAGGTCTGCTTATTTTTAAAGATTTATTTGAGAGAGAGAGAGAGAGAGAGTACATGAGCTAGGGGAGGGACAGAGGAAGAGGGAGAGAGCATTTCAAGCAGACTCCCTACTGAGCATTGCCTGGATGTGGGGCTTGATCCCAGGACCCTGAAATCAGGACCTGAGCCTAAACTCAGGGTTGGTAGCTTAATGGACTGGGCCACCCAGGTGCCCAAATGCTTATTTTTAAATATCTTCTGATAGCAAAGAGGGAGATTGTATATTATCACTTTAATTATATAAGTGATAAAGAAGTTTCTTAGGAAAAATTTAGCCTTGTTTATGGAACATGTTCCCAATAATCAAATATTTACTAAGAACATGAGGGCACCTTCCTTATGTGTGGCAAAAAGATGCAACAAAAGGGACTTGGGTTGTTCGTCTGAGAGCTGTAACAGTTTAACCCTGAAGCTGCAGAGCTCCAGAGTAAATGCAGTGGCTTGAGGGTGGCTGGTGCAGGAAGGAAATAGTGTTTGTGGGAAGACAGCATTCTTACAGTTTTGACCTTGGACCTTGGGTCTGGGTGCACTAAGTCTGAAACATCCAATTCTGTCTGTGACATTTTTGTCCTTTAATACGGACAAATAAGTCTTCTTGTCTAAAGAAATTTTTTTTTTAATTTTAAATCAGGGCTGAATATTATAGTGGGCCTTGTCTGTGTGCCCAGAAATGTTTGGTGGTAGGAATGGGTTTCAGCTGCTGTCCTGGGGGCCATCCCCTTGTTAGCTGCTCGGGCCCAAGGAGGGGCTGCATCAGCCAGTGCGTGGCCTATGGTCTGCTGGGGCATCCTTTGCTCTCTGCCAAGGGAGAGGGTTCCTTCTGACCCCAGGGAAGTATTGTCATGGAAACATTCAAGGGCAAGGGTCAGAGCATGCCTGGGTGTGTGAGGGTCGGAGAGGAGTGGGGAGTAGTGTGCATTTCAGGTAAAGTTGTGAGGGAAGGCCTGGGAGAAGGTAATGTCAGTGAAGCCTGAAAGAAATGGGAAATGAGATTTGTGCACATCTGTAGGGCAAACAGGGAAGGTCAAGGGTCCAGCTGGTCCCAAAGCCAGGGTCAGAAGTGTGTGCCCAGAATATTCCAGAAACATGGAGGAAGACCTTGAAGCCAGGCCAGAGTGAAAGGAGATCTGAGAGTTCCCAGGAGGTCAGCTGTCCCTCAGTCATTACAAGGATGTGGTGATGCCAAGGTGGGGGTGAGTGGGGGTCACAGTTGTGACAGTGATGCTCTCCCCTTCCTTCTGCTGCCATGCTGACCCCAAACTAGGAGGCTGTTGGTACAATCCGGGAGAGGTAGGGTGTCTGTGCATCAGCCCTGGGTGTGGAAGCAGGATCTGTGGCTGGAGCCTTTGAGGAGCCCCCGAGCTGTGACAGGGCTCAGGTCAGGGTGACAGCAGTGTGGGAGGAGAAGCCATTCAGAATCCGCCAGGCTGCTGGGCTAGCTGTGGCTGTGAGCCAAGGGGAGAAGACACTCCCACTCCCAAGAGGGCAAGTCCGGCAACAGCAGTCAGCTCAGGAGTGCGGGCTTCCCTCCCTGTGGACACAGCCCTCAATCCCCAGGATAAGCAATGAGGAACTTCCCAAGTGTACTTTTCTTTTTCTTTTTCTTTTCCTTTCTTTCTTTTCTTTTTTTTTTTTTTTTTTTTTTTTTTTTTTTGGATAAATGCTTTCTGCACTGTCAGAGCTCATACCTTCCACCTGCTGGTCTGCTGCCGATGCCCGACTCTGGATATTCCTCTGCTGCGACACCGACCCCGTGCTGCCACTGGTCCTTAGCTGACCTTTCCCAGCAAGCCCTATTCCAAGCTCTGCTCTGTTCACAATGGCGTGTCTGTTCCTTTTTCACACATAGAGCTCACTGGGCCAGTCGGAGACTGGGGCTGTCATTATTTCCTGGGAGGGAATGGGGGCTGCCTGACCTCCCGGTAGAAGGGACTGAATCATTCTGCGGCGTGTACCAAAGAGCTGACCAGACCCAGCAGTTGCGTCGTTTGTGCCTGGGTTGCATCACGGCGGTGTGCTGTTTAATACACAGATTCTAAACATCTTTAATTTAAGAGAACAAGATTTAAATTGCATCTGTAGATATTAGTTCCCTTTCCTGCTTTTCATTTCTTCTGCAGGCTCTCCACTGTGGCATCACCTATCCGTTGCAGGAGCTGTTTTCTCTGGGTTTTGAGCCGTT
Organism: Meles meles; assembly: GCF_922984935.1. NCBI lineage: Eukaryota > Metazoa > Chordata > Mammalia > Carnivora > Mustelidae > Meles > Meles meles. The sequence continues at coordinate 159,691,964 of NC_060069.1, read as the reverse complement.
GACTCAGTATGATATTTCCATGTTTATTTTCTACACCTCTCACCCCAGCAAGTCTGCTCTTCCTTGCACTCTCTCCGGTTTTTCCTTCACGTTGGTGATTTCATTTTTCCTCCCCCTTTCGCCACTCCTGCTGGTTCCTATTTCACTCTTTCTTGAGCTCTGGCTTCTTAGACAAGCGGCTGTTTTGTTCACAGCTTTCGTCTAACTCACGGCAAAGTTTTTCTGGTGCGATCCCATTACCTGGTTGCTTTTTCTGCTTCTATCATAGTATCACTGCTACATGCTGGCGTCCTTTCGAGAACTCCCGTTTGAGGAAAATTCACATCCCCAGAAAGAGATGACTTTGTCCAACGACTCGGCTCCTCGCTTCATCCTGCCAGTCTGATTCTAAGAGCCACAGCAGGTGCAGGGGAAGCTCCAGCCCCACCTAGTCTGGGCACACTGTGCTCCTGGGTGCTGGTTGGGCCCCTCGGATGAGCCCCCACTCTGACGACACATCCTCTGTCATTGCTTGCTCAGATTCACATCCACGGTTGTCTGTCCCTGTCTTTCTGCACATACCTCTGCTCATTGACCGTTTACCTCCTTTGTGGTTGAGCTATTCCATCCCTCTTTCTCCTATTTGCACTTACACTGTTGGTTTTCAGGAAGAGAGGAAATGCTGGTTTTATGCTGCCATCTTTAAACTTCAAACCCTATTGTTTATACACTAAGCTGTATTAAATTTGGGCTTTTTTTCCCCCCAGAGAAAATAAATGAAGTTGGGAATCTAAGAGAAGTAGTTAGGAAACCATCTGTTAAGAAAGAGCTGAGTTCAGACCCCAGACAGCATTGTCAGGCTATGTTACTGCACAGAAATTATTTAACCTGTGTGAACCACAGCTTCCTCATGTGTCTGGCAGATAAAATAAGGGGAATCATGGGATGATTTAGTAAGATGATTCATAGAAAGCATTTACCCTGGCGCCTGGTCTGTAAGCAATTAGTCAGTAACATCAATGGTCATCATCCTAGGCTTACATGGATACCAGTGGTCCTAAAACCATGGATAACCCAACCTTTCCCCCACTAACATGTACTGCTTTATAGTCTATGAAAGAAAAAAATGTGTCCACTGAAGTCTGTTTTGTATCTTTTCTTTTACTCTGATCTGTCCACTGGCATCGGGACCATGTGTATTAGAGGGTTCTCTTTTCCAAATATATTTTAATATCTAGTATGATGACACTCTCTTCACTTGTTGTCTAAAAATGTCCTGTATTTTTTCTTTTTCCCTTTTTTAATTTAAATTCAATTAGCCAATATATAGTACATCATTAGTTTTTTATGTATTGCTCAATGATTCATTAGTTGTGCATAACACCCAACGCTCATCACATCGCATGCCCTCCTTAATGCCCATCCCCCAGTCACCCCATCCCCCCATCCACCTAAAATTATCCTGACTTTCTCACATGGAGTTTTGTCTGTTTATTTCTTCTAGATGAATTTCAGGGTAATTGTGTCAAGTTCTAGAAAAATTTATTCTGAAAATTTGGGGAGATTGTAATATATTTAAAGGTTAACATGGAGAGCAGGGACCTCATTAAAACATCGGGCCTTCCCAGCCAATATCATGAACAATCTCTCTAATATTGAATCTTTTTTTTTAAGATTTCATTTATTTATTTATTTGAGAGAGCATGAGATAGCAAGAGGGAGCGCACAAGCAGTGGGGAAGGGGAGAAGCAGGCTCCTTGCTGAGCAGGACCCCTTACCCCCACTTCATGCCAGGGTCATGGGATCATGACCTGAGCCAAAGGCAGGTGCTTAACCAATGAGCCACCTAGGCGCCCTATTTACATCTTTGTAAAACGTCCATTATAACTTAATTGCTTTCTTTCTGTGTGTCGGCGGCTATGAGTATTTTTAAGCTTCTGCCTGCAAGTGTGTTTGGTCCTCTTCAGTTTTCTGGGTGGAAAGCGGCCCATCCATAACCACAGTCTGTCAGCCCTATGAAGCCACCCATGTCTCCTCTTCCAGTGAGGGACAGGTTACCCTTCATTTGGGAGAGTTCCTGTCTTCTTCTGCTCTCTAGGACACAGAGAGGCCTGCGGTAGGGGTGGGCCCCTCCTTGTTCCACCTGTTTCTCTCAGATTGCCTTTTCCCCCCGCCCCTGCCTGCGTCCTTCCTTCCTCAGCAGAGGCTTCATTCCCCCAGTTCCAGTTTTCCTCAGAGGTGTCTGAGTGTCCACTGCTGCTTAGGGAAGGCACTTTTGCTTGTGTTCAAGCAACACCCATGGTCCCCAGAAAGCCATTCACGGTGGTCATTTCTGCACGCATGGGTGCAGTCTGTCAGAGGGCCTGACTGTTCCTTACCACCAAGGTCCCCCCAGTGTCCAAGTGTCGCTTGGCTTCAGCCCCCCACCCACCCAAACCCTCCTCTCTTGTTGCAGCCTCATTATAGGGGCCAACAGGGCCTTGACTCTTTTGTTTTAAAATCTATAGAAATAAAAACAGATGCTTGCGATAGTTCCCCGGATGCTTCCATGCACCATGTTCAGTGTCAGACCAAGACACAAATACTGCTCAGTATCTGCTCCAACTGCTCAGGTGACACCTCAGGAGCCTCCTTTTACTTCCGAGGCTTTTCCTGAAATGCCTCACTTTGACCCTGCTCAGCCCTTCTCTCACAAGGTCAAGGTGATATCTCAGGACTGTCCACAGTCCCCAAGGCCTGTGTCTCAGGATGACAGGAAGAACATGCAGCATGTTTGCAGGCACTCCTGGGCTCACCACTTACCCTGCTCCCTTCGTGGGCAGAGAGCCCTGAGTCTCTAACCTCACATTCAACCTCTTCTGAGCCATTGGTTTGCTGGACCAATAGCAAACCCCCTAGGTCTTTCCAGTAACACCTGCTTCAAGCTCATCCGCCAGGCTCATCCATCAGGTTCATCCAGGCTCTTGGGCCCAACTGTTATCCAGTGTCCCTATCCCCAACAGCACCATAATCTGGAATTAAATCCGGGGAAGAGCTCAAAGAACCCGAAAAAGAAGACAACGCCTCTCTGTGACATCGTGGTGAAAATGAAGGCTGCATACTCAACATATTGTTTTATTTTCTTCCTTTGATGGCAGAATAAAATTCACCAGGGATGAAAATCTCCTGTCTTCCTCTGGGCTAAAATAAGTGGCATCTAGTGGCCCTAGGAGGAGCTCCAAGATACCCCCACCCCTATCCAAAGAATCTGCAATTTCCCTGAGCCTTGGTAGGGTCCCCAGGACCAGAGTCCCCTGGCCCATCTTGCCCTCCCTTCTCTCTTCTTCTCTGCTCCTCCCTCTGCCTTCTTCCTCCTTGTTCTCACCACACTGAGGGCAAATATTTAGAGATGTCCTGCTCTAGGGAAGGGGTGAAGGCCTCCTGGGGTGGATGCAGCTGCAGGGGCCCCTGAGAGCCCACAGTCGTCATGCAATGCGACGGTGGCATCAGCATGATGGAGTCACTTGAGCTCCCTGCTGACGGTGTCAGTCCATGGCCCTACTTTCTGGCGAGTGAGTGAGGGGCCAGTGTCCCACCTGAACAGTAAAAAGAATCCTTGCCAGTGGAGTGGAGAGTGAAAGTCACGAAGCTGGCGTGCGAGCTAGTGAGCTACGGAGCGGTAGCCAGCCCGGAGCGGGCATGAAGCTGCTCGACCCAAGTGAGGCGGTCTTCGCTGGAGAGGGGCCAGTGGTGCAGACATAAAGGACTGGAGGGAACAGAATTGCAGGGCAAGCCTACAAGGATGCAGATTTACAAAGGTAACTCTGACGCTGTCCCACTTAGGGTGTGGTGATTTGTGACGAGAAGACAACACCAGGAATTAGAGGCGTGAAAAATTGGGAGAAGGGTGGGAGAAACCCAGCTACCGCTTATAACTCCAGAAACACGGGAACTAGAAGCCACTCCTGTCTGTGGCTACGGCCACCGTGGTCTCAAGAGCAGGGAAAATGTTCTCCCGGAAGTGACGTTCCCCGGAAGTGATGTTATCCCGGAAGTGACGTTACCCCGGAAGTGACGTCTGGCATCCACTTCGGCCCCGGCTTGTTTCTTCTGGAGGAGAATGGCGGGATTCCCTCCCTGCTCCTTCCCAACTGTATTCAAGTACCTCTCACCAGTGAAATCTAATCAGAGCCTGGCGACAATTCAGGGGGAAAGAGTTTTCTTCAGGCTGCAGGTCCCTGTAGTCTAGGGAAGGGATCAGAAGGGTACCAGGAGGCTGAGGATGGACACAGAATGTCCCATGCGAGCAAGGGGACAAATGTCACACGCACGTGCTCTAGAGCTTGGAAGCGTCTTCCTTTGAGCCTGGGCCTGGACCAGTGCCTCCGGGCCTGCCTCTGTCCACTTCTGGGCTCTTCTCCAGAACAAAGTACCAGAGCTCAGCGCTTGGTCACTGAGCAATGGCTCCATTTGCAGCTGCTCCCCCTGGAGCAGGCGACTACTGCTGCTGCTGCTGCTGCCTGCTCTCCCCCCTCCATCTCCACATCTGTCTTTGGAGCTGCTCACTCCCTGCCACCCACCACCTCTTCCTCGTCGAGGAGAACCACTTGCCTGAGCAAGCAAAACAAACCCATTCCTCAGGGACCCCCCCCCCCCCCAAGAAGGATAAGGGATTGTGTCTTCCATTCCTTGGTGAGGAGAGGGGTGTGCTCTGAGCCTAAATATCTGGGTAAAGCCCAGGAACCACGGAGAGATCTCCTTTGCCCTGTTCTGTTTGACTTCAAAACAGCTTTATTCCACCCTGCTTGGGAGATTCTCTGCAGATGGTCGTTGGACAGCTTCTTCGTTTCTTATGTAGACATGGATGCTCACATTCACACAGCCTTGCTGTCTTTGGTGAGCAAGAACCGACAGAGCATACAAATGCATTGTTCTTCCTGTTTCATATCCAATGAAGTTAAGGGTGCAGAGAAAATAAGCTATTTGCTCAGGGGCATAGTTTGTAAGTTCCAGTTCTGACTCTTAGCCAAGTGCTCTCTTGCTACAGACCAGTAATGACTCCAGAGTGGAAGAAAAGATGAATCAATCAGCATCTTCACTGCTGCCTTCCAAGTGGGTTCTCTTGCTGGCACTTGGCTGTTCTCTTCCCTGTGCTCACTCCTTCAGCCCTTGGAAACACTGTTAAACATATCTTTCCATAAATAAGAAAGGTCACACAGCATTAACACACCCAGTAATTCAGTATGTGCCTTACATAATGCTCTAACATTTTCTTTTCGTGTAATAGAGCATTAAAATTGTCCCCACTTGACCCTAGCTATCCACAGAAAATTGACAGCTTTTTAATTAATGACTTCTGGCTACTATAGTGTATCTTCGAGCTAATTACCCAGAGTGCTTACCTCATGCCAACAAGATTACAGAATTTTGAATACTGTACACACCATGTTAAATTTTGCTCTTTACAATAATGATGAACCTAAAGTGGATGACCAATAATTGCATCAAACTGTGACAAGGTCTACTTCCCCCAAATTAAACAAATACTAACCCTTGGGCCTCCTGTTCTTATGGTAGATGAATTGGTTCACTATTACTCTTTTTAGCAACTATGATCAGATTTATAAATTGTATGACCCTTCAAGTTAGGTTCATTTCCTCATAAAATAAATATTTAATTTTTTTTTCAAATGCATTTATGCTTTATTTCTGTCTTAGTTAAGACCTTTTAGGAATGAAGAGGCTTCTCTCACTCTAGATAGGAATTAATAGATAATCTTTTTCTGCTATTTAATTGAGACAGCTTAGCAACACAGTTAAAGTCTATGTTGTAATTTTTTGGTATAAATGTGTCAAATATTACATGTATTTTTTTGGTGAAAATTCTTTAAGGAAAGGCAAACATACATGTTTTTGACATGAATGATCCTATAACTGGCTCATACTCTATCAGGATTCCGTTAGAGTTTTTAGGGTTTTATACACAGTTTTATGTAATTTATACAAATCCTGTTGCATCTTCAGATTTCCTGGTTTCTGACTTATGGCTATATTCCTTAAATCCTACATTTTGCTGAATTTTTTGGTTGCGTGCATTGGACTAGATCTGGCTCCTTTCTTGCAGCTAATGTTGAGAAGGACATCAATAGCCTTTACAGATTTTCAAAATGTGGACCAAATTTAAGCACTTAAAAATTAAAGGCTTTTGCTTTGATTATAAGTTCCATAATATCCTCTTATCTTCACCCTAAAGAACATGTGATCCATGAAAAGGAATTTTACAATTTATAAAACCAAAATTTCAAAACAAATGGTCAACTTTTATAGGAGAAAAAGCATATGATCATTTCAACAGATAATGAAAAATAGTTGCTAATATTTCACACTACACCTGATTTAAAAAAAAAGAAAAAAAATAGATTTGTGTAAAATAAGAGTATATAAATGCTTTTTAAGACCCAAAATTCTTTGTCAAATGAAGAAGGAAAAGACAGAAAGTTCGGTAGATACATAGGCCAAACCTATGGATGGACTGTTCACCAAGAAAACACATACAAATTGCCAATACATTTCTGAAAAAATGCTCGAAAACAAAGAAAAATACAAAAAATAGTCAAAATGTGAAAATTAAAATAATGAGATATATACTCTATTGATGAAGATCAAAACAATCAATCATGTACATGTGTGAGGAAAAAATGAACCCTCAGCCAGCACTGATTGAAATGAAATTGATGTGTCCTTCAGTAAGCATGTTAGTCGTGCATTTCTACACTAAATGTACAGATTTCCACTCCAAGCATTAATCTAGGAGATCACCTTCCACTCTGTTAGTGCCTTGATTAATAAATGGAGATATTCCTTGCAACATGGTCCTTAATCTTGTGGAATAAGAAAGAAAGCCAACTAATCATAAAATAATTATAACCAGAAATCTTTTAAAAAGCAATATTGTAGGCTCACTATCTGCTATACCATGGTTTAAGGTTACCTTATTACCTAGTTTCTCAATGTATGGGTGATCTGTTGCTCTGTAACAAATTATCCCCAAATTAGTGGCTTGAAATAATGCACACTTATTCTCTCCTTATGTCTGTGGGTTTAGAATCTGGGTATGGCTTAGCTGAGTCCTCTGGTTCAAGGTCTCTCCCAGCATTGCAGTTAAGGTGCTGGTCAGGGATGAAGTCTTGCCAAGGATCAACCTGAGAAGAGTCTCCTCCCAAGCTCACTCTTGTGTGGCAGGATTCAAGTCCTCACAGGGTGTTGGTTGGAGGACATACGCACAAGAACCTCTCCATAGGGTAGCTCACATTCCTCACAGTGAGGCCACCAGCTTCAGAGATGATTGAAAGAGGGGTGATCGTCTTTTGTGATCATAGCTATGTGCAGTGTCTGCCATTCCATGGTTGCTCAGTAACTGAACAATAAATCCCATCTAGGTAGAAACAGAGCACATTTTTATATGAACTTATAAAATATTAAGAAGGGAAATTATGGGATTGGGGCCTTGAGAAAAAGAGGACATTTATTTTTTTACTGTTTGAATTTTTCATCAAAAATTCTCAAATGTCTGATATGGGATTCTCAAGCTTGCACCATCAGAGTAAGCTAGCAGATAGCTTTCATTAATTATTTTTCAAAACCAATCATTCACTTACTGGCATCTTCATAATTCATCAAACATTTGGTAAAATCTTCTGTGAATTGTTTTAAAGGATGCATATTACATATGTTTCTAAGTTTGCATTTTCAACATTTTGACAACTTCTTTATTCCCAAAGAGTGAAGATTTAGGGATAAGATTGGTTTTGTTCATTTTGTCTCACTTTGGAAAATAGTAGCTGATGCTGTGGAAAGCAATGTGTTGCAGAAGATTTTATTTATTTGAGAGAGAGAGAGAGAGCATGAGCAGAGAGAAGGGTAAAGGAAAAGAGAAGCAGGCTCCCCACTGAGCAGAAAGCCTGAATGCAGGGCTGAATCCCAGAACCCTGACTGAGATCATGACCTGAGCTGAAGGCAGACTTAACTGACTGAGCTACCTAGGCGCCCCAATGTGTTGCAATTAGAAAAATACTATTATGTCTTAAGATGAATGGATAAAGAAGATGTGGTATATATACACAATGGAATACTATGCAGTCATCAAAAGAAATGAAATCTTGCCATTTGCGACGACGTGGATGGAATTAGAGGGTATCATCCTTAGTGAAATAAGTCAATCGGAGAAAGACAACTATCATATGATCTCCCTGATATGAGGACATGGAGAAGCAACATGGGGGGTTAGGGGGATAGGAGAAGAATAAATGAAACAAGATGGGATTGGGAGGGAGACAAACCGTAAATGACTCTTAATCTCACAAAACAAACTGGGGGTTGCTGGGGGGAGGTGGGGTTGGGAGAGGGGGAGGGGGTTATGGACATTGGGGAGGGTATGTGCTATGGTGAGTGCTGTGAAGTGTGTAAACCTGGTGATTCACAGACCTGTACCCCTGGGGATAAAAATACATTATATGTTTATATAAAAAAAAAATTGGAAGGGGAGACAAACCATAAGAGACTATGGACTCTGAAAAACAACCAGAGGGTTTTGAAGGGTTGGGGATGGGAGGTTGGGGGAACAGGTGGTGGGTAATAGGGAGGGCACGTATTGCATGGAGCACTGGGTGTTGTGCAAAAATAATGAATACTGTTACGCTGAAAAAATAAATAAATTTAAATACTGAAAAAAAAGAAAAGAAAAAAAATACTATTATGTCTTTAAAACTTTTCATCCCTGTTTTTGAATTCTTTATGAATAAGATACATTTAAGTTTTCTACTTAAAATGTTATGATATTTCATACATCAGATACCTGACACAAAACTAATCCAAATGTGTATGCCCTCCGCCTTCCAAATTTATAATTATAGCCGTTTACTTCTTCCATACCTTTAAACCAGATGTCAGTCATATGTGGGACACAAGTCAAATCCTGCCCACAAGCAATCTTTCTAAATAGATGTTATTGGGGCCCAATCAGGCAGCTTTATTTGTGTATTTTCTATGGCTACTCTTGCGGCACAAGTGTGTAGTTGTAACAGTGTGGCCTACAAAGCCTAGAATAGTTATCATTTGGCTCTTTATGAAAAAAGATTTCCTCCTACTGTATGAAAATATTGAGAATTTTTATCCAGGAGCATGGTGTCATGCTCCATTTATTTCGGTCTTCATTAATTGCTGGCAAGAACTTTTGTAGTCCTTAGTGGGACAGTCTCCCACATATCTTTTCAAATGAATTTCTAAACATTTCATGTTTTGATGCAAGTGTATTTTTTTTATTTCAATTTCCAACTGCTTGTAACTAATATATGTATAAATAAAATTAATTTTAAATTGTTTAAATTGATATGCCATGACTTTGCTAAGCTCACTATGATTCTAGCAATTTTTTGGAGGTTCTTTTTGATTATATATGATTTAGTTATGAGTTTTCTATAGAAATCTTTTATCAGGTTAATTCATTCTGTTCCTAGTTTGCTATGAGATTTTATCAGGATGTTGAATTCTATAAAAAAAAAAATGTACCTATTCAGTTGGTCATATTGTGTTTTTATTTTGGTCTGTTGATATGAGTTTCATTGACTAATTTCCGAATTTAAACCAAACTTGCCTTCTTGAAGTAAATCTCATTTGGCCCTGATGCATTGTTTTGTGTATGTTGATATACCTGATTTGGTAATGTTTCATTAAGGATTTTTATGTCTGTGTTAACTAGGAATACTGGTCTCTAGTTGTTTTTTTTTTTTGTTTTTGTTTTTTTTTATGGTTTTCCTCTGACTATGGTATCAAGATGATGCTGGACTTATAAAATACAGTTGTAAAGTGAGTTTGCATTTTCTATAAGTGTGTAAAATTAGTTTTATTTCTTCTTTAAGTATTAGGCAATATTGACTACGGAAACTGGTGTTAATTGTGGAAGGTTTTATTTATTTATTTATTTTTTTCAGCGTAACAGTATTCATTGTTTTTGCACAACACCCAGTGCTCCATGCAACATGCGCCCTCCCTATTACCCACCACCTGGTTCCCCCAACCTCCCACCCCCACCCCTTCAAAACCCCCAGGTTGTTTCTCAGAGTCCATAGTCTCTCATGGCTCGCCTCCCCTTCCAATTTCCCCCAACTTCCTTCTCCTCTCCATCTCCCCATGTCCTCCATGTCATTTGTTATGCTATTTGTGGAAGGTTTTTAAAGTAAAAATTAATTTGTAGATATAGGATTATTAACTCCATCCACTTTTTCCTAAGTGATCTTTGATAGTTTGTGTCTTTCAAGAAATGTATCTATTCAATTTTAGTTTTCAAATTCATTGGTACAAAGTTATTCCTGATACGCTGCTGTCATCTTTTCAATTCAAGTAAGGGCTGCAGCAATGGCCTCTCTCATCATGGTTATTTGTAAATTTTGTCCTCTCTTCTTATCAGTCCAGCTCGAGGCTTAGTTATGACATTGTTGTTTTGTGGTTTTTTTCCAAAGAAAAAAACTGGCTTTTGGTTTTATAAAATCAATAATCTCTATTGTTTTTCTGTCTCATATTTTACTGATTTCAGTTGTCCTCTTTATCATTCTCTTCCTTCTCCTTACTTTGGGTTTTCCTTGCCCTTCTCGGAACAGCTTTTTAAGGTGGACGATTAGAGAGTGGATCTGTGCTCTCCTTCCTTTTCTAATATAATAATTTAATACTACAAACTTCCATCTATTGCTTTTAGCTGCACCCCATAAATTTTGTTACAGTGTTTTTATATCTTTGTTCAACTCCAAGTATATGTATTTTTCTCATTACTCTAGTAATTTCTTCTTTGACTTATGAGTCATTGAGAAATGTGTTATTTAATTGTCAAATATTTGGGTGTTTTTCCAGATGTTTTTGTGTTACTGGTTTCAATTTTAGTTTTGCTGCGGAAGTAGAACATAATGTGTATTATTTTTACCTCATAATATCTATTGTCATTTGTATTATGACTAACAATATCATCTATCTTGATAAGTGTCAAATGTGCCCTCAAAACCAGTATGTCTTCTGCTATTGTGGGGTGCAGAGTTCTGTAAATGTTGGTTAAATCAACTTAATTAATAGTCGTCTTCAAGTCTTCTGTATCAAGTCTTACTTCTTCTGCTCCTTTTCTCTTCTCTTTTTGAGACTCTAATTTTCAATGTTAGAAGATGTGATATAGTTTCAGAACTCCAGGATAATCTATTTTGTATTTTTCACTCTTGCACTTTTTCTTTAACTTTGGGTGTTTTCTTTGACCTAGCTTTACATTCACTAATTTTTTCCTCTGCTGTGTATAACCCACTGCTTAGCTTCTTTAAGGATTTTTTCATCTCTAATATTGTGGTTTTTGTTTTTATCATTTTTGTCTCTTTCATAGTTTAATAGTTTTAGGATTCTTTCTGAAACCCTCACCTGTTTATGGATATTAATCATAATTACCATAAAAGCCCCGTTTGAGAGAGCTCCATGCCGAATTCTGTTGATCCTTTTCTCTCTGGTCCTTTCTTCTTGCTTTTTTGTGTGTCTCCATACTTTATTGAATTCCGGCCCTGGTGCATGAAAGAGCAGTCGAGACTGTGGTGGGTCGCATGCACTTCCGGTTCTTTATTTCCTGTCTGCTTTTGTGCCGACGTCCTTGGCCTCCCACCCCGTGCCAAAGAGGCAGTTCTTTACAGGCCCACACGTCCTTGCCAGACTTTTAACTCCATGCAACTGAGTTCACCTACTCACCTGTGACCTTCTGAGTTACTCAGAGAAGAGTGATTTTGTAGATTAACAGCCTCTCTTTCTCGTTGTTAGAATGGAAGTGGCATTCTTTCCTGTCTTCCTCCATCCTTAGCCGTCGGGGAACTCTATTATTTTAAGTTCGTGTTTTCATATGTTCTCTGTAGCAGTTCTGTTTGCCAGAAACCACCTGTTGTAGGGCTTCTGCTTGTCCTTCTTATTCAGTCTGAAGTGACCCCTTGATACAGTACAAATTTCCCTCGTCCCTTTGGTGGGGCTGAGACACTTGGTGTAGAAATGAAGGAAGGGAAGGCACAACCACAATCCCTGTCACTGTGGGCTGAGGGATGCCAATAGGTAACTGATCAGTTTGGCGTAGAGACAAGAGGAGGAAGTGTCTTCCTTCTCCATCCCTGGATATAAAGGCTGAAGTTTCCTGCACAAGGAGTATGGTGATGGTGCATGTGCTTGGCTCCCACACAAGATCTGGGGCCACAGAGACCAGCAGGCCCTCTCTAGAGCATGTGCGTGGCTCATGCTGTGGGCTTTCTCCAGGAACATGCAATTGGTCCTCACCCCTGCACCCTCTCCCCAAATCCACAGACTCAGGCCACAAAATAGAGAAGCTCTGTCAGCCCTTCAAAGCTTAGGTCATACCCTCCTAGTCCCAACCAATGCCCCTCACACAGGGGGAAACAATGTACCAGGTTAATCCCTTGTTTACCTGAGTATGAATTCCCTGGGGACATAAGACTTCTATTTAGTCTCAGGAGAGACAACCACTGTGCTCTTTGTATGGCAATGTCTTTGAATACTTTATCAGCTACTTAACACTCATCAAATTTGGTGTGTGTGTGTGTGTGTGTGTGTGTGTGTGTGTGTGTAGAAATGACTCGTAAGGTCTCGTTCTCTTTATCCCAGAGTTTGAAATAGTGTCATTTGAAGTAAATGTGTTTCTCTCCAAACAGGGATGTCCACATTGGGGAAAAAAAAATGGTGGATCCCATGACCACCCTCTGGATGTAAATTCCCCTCCCTTCTCATTACTCGTCTGGGTGAACTTGAACTCACTGTCTCCCCGTATTTGCTCTCATTGCATCATTCTCCCTCCTTTCTCTTCTCCTCCAGGTGCTGGGGTTCCCCAGTTCCAACCCATTGCCCTCAACGGCCGAATTCAGGTCCTGAGCAACGGGTCCTTGTTGATCAAGCACGTTGTGGAGGAAGACAGCGGCTACTACCTGTGCAAGGTCAGCAACGATGTGGGCGCGGACGTCAGCAAGTCCATGTACCTCACGGTCAAAAGTAAGGAAGAAGAATGCTTTGTTTTACCTAAATAGGTCTTTCTGTGCCTCAATTTGCCATTGTCTCCATACCACTTGTTTAAGAAACAAAACAAAACATCGGTTCACTCCAGCTGAGGTTTGAGGTTTTGCTCTCCTGGGAACACTACTGAAGATGAGGGCAGAAATCCAGCCAGTTGTAATAGCCTGACCATGTGCCCCCATGTCTGGGGCCACATGTTCCTCCCTCTTTGGTTCCCATGGCCTTGGGTACAGGCTCTGGACAACCCAACAAGTGAGTGAGCCTCTGACTTTAATACTCACATTCCTATTAATGTTGATTTTATTGCAGAAGAGCCTAAGGCATGGTTTCATATGTGCTCTTTCCAGAGGTCTGTTTCCAAGCATTTTGTTATTAGCAGGCTGTCTTGGCCATAGGTTTCCTTTTAAAGATCCTTATGAAATCAAGCAACCAGAAACCTCATTACCAAAGACACATGACTATGAGATGGCCACATGTAACACCATGCTGAGGGTCCATGTTGCTGACCCATTTTATAGGGAGAGCAACATATAATGAAATTATTTTTGTACTTTGGTAACTGAACCATCAAAGAAAGGGCATAAAATGGGCCAACTTTCACTGAGTGCTGCTTTTTAACAAATGGTTGTGCATCTAGTGTATAGCAAGTGACTTATATCTTTGTCCATGTATATAATTTTCTGTTGGATAAATTGTGATCTCATCCTGACAAGGCTTTGATCAGCCTTTCTCTTTTTTTATTTTAATTGTATTATGGATAGAATGGAAAGGACCTCTACCATATCACTTATAAGGGGGATTGAATTTAAAAGTGAAACTCAGTGGTGTGTGTCTGTGTGTGTGTGTGTGAGTGTGTGTAAGACATTTAAGTTGGCTGCACAGACTGGTCTCTGTCCTGTTTCAGTAAGAATTTATTCTAGTTAGTCTATTATTTCCAATATAACAATGAAAATATCAAGCTATTTATTTTATATACTTTTTTAAAATTTCTTTTTAGTGTTCCCGAATTCATTTATTTGTTATATTTTTATATCATCAAAAATTGCAGTTCTGAAATCGGGTTGCTTTAAAATATGTTTTATAGATGTCCAGTATATAAATTTGACTTCTAAATTCATACTCTGGAAGAACTGATTTGCAAGAATCAGAAGCCAAATTGTTAGAACATCTAAGTCCAAAGTTGAAATGGTCATTAAAAAATAATAATTGATGAGATACTAAGGAAAACCAAGAGCTGAGGACCAATGTGAACCTATACTGATCCATCTTTCACCAATAAAAGAAATATAATTTGTAATGTGGTTATATTTAGTCAAATATATTTGATTTGTAAATTTGGTTATATTTTGTAACTTTGATATATTTTAAAATCATAAAAATCTTCCCCTTCCTTAAGTATGTATTTGTGCTCTAATAGATACAAGGATACAAGATATGAAGGATATAAATACATCATCCATGGGCTTTACCCTCATCAATGAAAGAGCTTAAGTTTTGGAAGAGGAGATAACAAGGAAAAATGTACAGCTTACTAGTATTAATGCAAGATGGAGAATAATATAATATGTGTTACAGATGGGCCTTTCAGAGAAGGATAGAACTGTCATTTGAGGGGATTAAGGAGAGCTTCGTGGGGAAAAATATTTTTACAAGTGAGTAGAATTTTAAAAATGCAGAATCCGATTTTCCCCATATTTCCTCCGTCCACACGCGTGGTGCTGGTAGTGGAGCTTGGCAGGGGAGGGGCACAAAGATGTCTCTCTGCCCTTAGTGAACATTCTTTCTGGTAGGATGGTCAGGAACGGGTGTGCACAATTCCTGTCTAGTAGAATGCACTAGAAAAAAGTGCAGAACATGAAGGTACACAGACAAGGGTGTGATTTATATTTGTGTGTAAGAGCAGCAACAGCAGAATGAGAACACATAGCATTTAAGTTCAGTCCTAGGGGATGCAGCGGATCCTCAGGTACAGTCCCTGAGGGTAGACACAGGTGCATGAAGGAGAGGGAACTGAGAGGAGATAGAAAAACATTAAAATTGCCAAAAACATTAAAATAGAAAAACTGGCAGCACAGCTGGTGCAACGTCCGACTCTTGGTCTCAGCTCAGGTCTCGGTCTAAGGGTCGTGAGTCCAAGTGCCATGTTGGGCTCCACACTGGGCATGGAGCCTACTTAAAATACATACATTGATACGTACCTAAAAACAAAACTCCCAAGGCTGTCCATTTACCCATCGGAGCCCTGTCTGAATGTTGTACCTCATCCATGGAGGGGGTTAGACAGGGACAAGTTTAAAGTGAGCACCCATCAAAGGGAAACGGTTCTTAGAGTTGGCCAGCTTCAGATTCTCTCAAGCCCTACCATCTATTAGCAGAGAGGTGCACTTATGCGACAGTTAATTTTACCAGTTTTTAATAGCCCTTGGTGATTTTATAAATTAGTTCAGCTTCAAGGCCTGGTATTTTTAACTTTTTATCATCATAATATTTAAATTCTGAAAAGTAAAAAAAAAAAAAATTAAGAAAGAGAGATCGAAGCCCAGAGACAGGAGATAGCCAGTAAGTGGGTCTGTTTCTCAAATGATACCGTGAACACAACAACAACAAACAAGGGGATGAGCCGGCTCGTGTGTGTGTGTTTGAGAAGGCAATTGAGTGGATGAAAACAAACGCATGCCCATTAAAACAAATGCAACACATGTAGCAATGGGAGGACTGTGCTTGGTGTACAGCTGGTTCCCTGAGAAAACAGAAAGGACGCTGGAGCACAGAGCACAGCCAGCTGATTTTACGTCTCTCTGGGTGGGACAGGATTGTACCTGACACTGCAGCAAGGCAGGTTCTAGAACTTTCTTATCGGGCACTACCAGGCTTTCATCAAGTGCGTTCTTTACTGTTCCATGGTTACTGCTATGGGTGAGAGAAGGGGTGTGCTGAAATGTAGACACGCACCCACAAGCACATGTGCCTCTACAGTGTGCATCCACCAGACCCAGACGCCTTCCACATAGAAGCAAGAAGAGGAAGAACATCATCCCATCAACCTTTCTTTTAATCTCTCTTTTTTTTGGGAAAGAGAGAGAGTGAGCCAGCATGGGGCAGGGGGAAAGAGAGAATCAAACAAGCTCCATGCCCAGTGTGGAGCCCACTGCAAGGGCTGGATCCCACAACCCTGAGATCATGACCTGAGCCAAAACCAAGAATCAGATGCTCAACCAACTGAGCCACTGAGGCATGCTTCTTTTAATCTCTGAATATGGCCCTAAAAATGGCATGTACCCAAGTCATGCACACACACACACACACACACACACACACACACAGCATTCCATGCAGACACAGAAAAATAATCCCAAATCAACTAACTACCCTTTCAAACTGTAGCACAGTTCCTGTAGCAGGACAGGAATGACATCGCGACAGAGACACCACTGGCCAACCCCTGCAAAAACCATTGTCTAGGATCACTAAAGAAGGGATGAAATTTCCTCCCCTTTCCCCCAAATGGTTGACTACAATCTTTCAGACTCTAAAGAATTTCCCAGTATCGTTGGAATTTATCACATAAAACTGGTAAAAAGTCTACTTTGAGGTGGCAATTACTATTTTAACTCCCTTCAAGCAGTAGCCTCTAAATGAAAACCTTGTTGGGGAAAAACAGGGAATCCTACGTTCGGGGCCAAAATTACTAAAGTCCTCAAAGACTGTGTGTGGTGGACATGGAGGGGTGAAACATAGTGTAATCAGGGTGCTTGGGTGGCTCAGTGGGTTGGGCCACTGCCTTCAGCTCAGGTCATGATCTCAAGGTCCTGGGATCAAGTCCCACATCCGGCTCTCTGCTCGGCAGAGAGCCTGCTTCCTTCTCTCTCTCTCTGTTTCTTTCTGCCTGCCTCTCTGCCTACTTTGATCTCTCTCTGTCAAATAAATAAATAAAATCTTTAAAAAAAAAAAAAAGAAAGAAACATGGTGTAATCAATAGGGACCCCAGACACCTCTGGGTTTGCACCCCTAAAGCAGTCTGGTTCTTCTTCTGGTTCTCCATTTCTCATGAGTGATCTTGGACAATTTGCTTTACTTCTCTGAGCCTGTAAAATAGAAAGAATCACACCTTCCACAGGGGGTTATTATGAAAATTAAATGGAATCACATCTGTGAAGATACATCAAAACACAGAAAGTACTCTGCCTGCGTATGCCGGCATACACAAATAGTAGGTGATCCTGTTGTTCAGAGAGAAAGAGAAAACGTAGAGGCCAATGGTGCTGTGCACTGGCACGTTTCCAGAAGTCACTCTGAAGAAGAACATTAAAAGGCTGTAGTGTAGGAAGAAGGAAGAGGAAAGATGACCTTCAAGAGCCAAGGGCAGGTATTTTCACTGTCTGTTGATGAACAGACCCCCAGGAGTGGTGTCTCTGGAAACTCTGACGGCCACTGTCTTTTCCTTAACTGCAGTTGTTGACGAATCATCAAAAAGTTGATTTCAAAAAGTTTGATTTTTTGAAGTTTGTGCACAGTGCACAGTGGACTTCAAAAAGTTTGGGGATTTCAAACTGAAAAAAGTTTTGAAAGAAAGGAAATTTCACTATTTAATAAAAATGTGAAGTACTGTCTCATTTCTATAAGTCATATAAAAACGTAAGCTGCAGTATTTCTGAATTTAAAAGGCAAGAACTTTCTGCCGGGTTAAGCGATGTCAGGAAGTGAAGGGAGGTTCTCAGATGAGAAGTCTGGATTCCCAGGATGGCTGGTGCTGGGTTTTACACACATTTTAAAGGCCAGAACTCTCTCTCTCTGGGCATTCTGTTGAGGGCTCAGAAGGCACGTGGGGAACCGTGCAGGCTGAGCCTCCTGCAGTAGTTTGGACAGTGAACCTTCCCCCACCCCAGCACACACACATTTTTGAAATCAGATGTGAGGAGGAGTCTGTGGGCAGAGATGAGGCAATCACGTGGGCGATGACCAGTCGGAGATGGCAATCAGTGGGATAGAAAGATAAGCAGAGCAAATCCTTTCAACTTTGCTGGTCTTACTGTTTCTGATTCTTCACTATCATCTCAATTATAATTTAGCTTTTACCAAAACTCATCCCCAGAATAGGGACTCAAAGCATCAGACATTATTAAGGACTTTGCCAGAAAAGACAGGGGGACCAGATCCTCTCTCTATTTGGCCTCTGGTGACAATGCCGCAGACCTCAACCCAGGCCCACTGGGGACGGCAGAGCCTCTTCCCTCCACACCCAGACCATGTGAGATCTGGGGCACCTTGTCTTCGTGGTAAGAAAAGAGCTGCCCCAAACACTGGGTCCCTCATGTTTCTCCCAGGTACCAAAATTGCACCCTCCTCTACAGCTTTCTGCCTCCAGGCCAGCACGCTCCCAGGACTGCTGACTTCTCTACGGATCTGAGGCCTCAGGGCACAGTCGGCTCCTCTTCTGCCTCTGCATGCAGCGTAAAAAGAGCATCCCTTACCAAACAGGAACAGGAGCTTCCCCGGAGAGCTGGTTACTCTCAGAATCCAGTGAATACCCCTGCCTCCCAGAGCTGACCCTCAGTCTCCAGTGGGGCCTTGGTCCCCAGGCCTCCCTCTGCCAGCCTCATCCTGGGCAGGTCCCTGGGGGTGGAGCCCATCTCTCTTTGCTGCCAGAATTCAGGCAGCTGGGCCTTGCTCTGTGTGTACACCCACCAGCTTACGTCAGCTCTGGTCAGTCTTCGGAAGCTTGGCCATTCCTGGACAAACCTTGGTAATGTGGTGGGACCTCAGGCCACTCACTTCTGCCATTGCCAGGGAGATATTGGAGATAGCATTCATTAATCGACTCCTACCTCTGAGAATCCCTTTCTACCCCCTGAATATTCCATTCAATCTCCATGACTTCCTGTCTTTACACTCTGTCCCCAAGACCCACAGATCTTTGCCTTATACCTAGATATCTATATAAAAATCTCCTCTAGTCCTGGTGATTTCTCTGTGAGATGCCTAGAAGGAAGGAGCATGGTCCCAAGTTGTCCCTCCATGAAACTGTGATGGCCGATTAATCAGTGCCACAGAATGCTCTCTGATCTCACAGTCACTCTGACAGGACACCCTTTCCTTTAAGAACAAGATGAAAGCTTGTTTTGTCTGCTTTGTCCTTACAGAAGAAGGGGAAGGAGAGATTGAATATGGATCATTACTAAACTACATTTTTTTTTTTAATTTCTTAAATTGCCAAGATAGTGGAGTGGGTCTTAGTCCATGCCGTTCTCCCCAATATTTTAATTCAGGAGCTTCTAAATCAAGGTTTGACTCATGGTCTCCTGTAGGGTGTGGCTAATCCCAAGAGGGTTCTGGGACCCATTGATATCATGTGCAAAAATATATGCTTTTTTTCTGAGAGGAAACACTGTGACCTTCCTGATATCTTCAGAAGGATCCATGATGCAAAGCGTCAAGAACTACTGTTCTGGAAAGTCTCACCCTGGATGGCCTTGTGAGTTTTCTTAGCAGTCCCTCTCAGAGCACTGCACTGGGAGCAACCAGGCCCTCGACAAGAGTTATAGGGGCCTAAGGAGGAGTCAGCAAGCACGAGTCAGGAAAAAGACTGGGTCCCATTGAAAAGTAGGTTTTGATATTGCACTGCCTTTGCTTCATGACTGCACCTACTGTGGCCTTATGCCCAAGCGTTGTAAATGAATCAGAGTGAGTTAACTCTGGTTGTCAGTTAGGCTCCAGACCACACTGCCTGGGCTCCACCCCTTCCCAGCTGCCTTACCTGGGACAAGTGACTCACCCTCTCACTGAGCCTCCCTCGACCAAAGACAGCAAACATACCTCTCTTGTAGGGTCCTTGTAAGGCTGGCATGAGCCATTAGTGAAACACTCGGCAAAATTCCTCACGTCTGGCTGAGACAGAGCAATGGTGGCCACTTTTGTGGTTGATGTTAGTGCTCTTGTCACAGTTATCACCCTCATTCCTGAATTCCAGTCTACTACTCCCCAACAATAAGACAGATTAGTGCTGTGATAGAATATCAGGTGTCCCTGATTCAAAAACCCCCAGTTGACACATTTTCATGACTTCAGCATCCACTGGCCCCCATTCCAGCTTATCCCACACCTACGCTCGCATTCATATCCCTCGTCTGTTCCCCTCTGAAATCCACATGTCAAACATATCTGCAGTCTCCATGGAGATGTCTAGCATTCCCATAGAGGGGATGGGAAGAAGCATGGGAAAGTAAGAATGGAAACTTGGGGGGTGTGGCCAATGTCAGCTGGTAGAAGACCCTCTATGGGTAGTGACTCCTTCCAAGTAGAGCATCTCGTATTCCACCTAACACTTGCATTTCACTGCTTAAATGAGTCTGAAATTCTACCAGTGGAAGATTCTTTGGGGTCAATTAGGAATTTGTAAATTGGGAAGACGGACCAAGAGGCTGTAATTTGTTGCCAACTCCGGTTTCAATCTCCCTGTATTGTCTCTCAGTGTTAATTGTTGCGTTGTATGCCCCCAAATTCATATACTGAAATCCTGACCCCCAGTGTCTTAGGATGTGACCTTATTGGGAAATAGAGTCTTTGCAGATGAAATTAGTTTAGATGAGATTTTATTGGAATGAAGTGACCGTTAATCTAGTATGACCGATATCCCTGCATAAAAAGGAAATTGGGACACAGACACAGAGCGAACATGGTCACGTGAAGACAAGCAGAGATAGGAGTGATGCTGCCACAAGCGAAGGGAAACTGGAAGGAGTAAGGAAGGACACTGCCCTAGAGTCTTCAGAGGGAGATTTAATGATAGAATAAATTTCTATCATTTTTAAACCACCCAGTTAGCAGTGCTTTGCTACGGCAGGCCTAGAACACTGAGGCACTCAGTGATAACAGAGATCTTCAGGAAGTCTTGTGTTTGAGGGGAGCTCACGCTCACCACCCCTACTGCAGCAGGTGAATCCTAAACTGTCTAAGCCGGTGGGTGTGAATTCTAGTCTGAAGAACCCAGGAGCAGCCTATTCCCTTTGTAGGTAATTGGTTTCAGGATGCGCATAAGACCCCATTTTAGCCAACGAAAGGTAAGAAGAGATCTTCTGAAAAAGATTTCCTTATTCTTAAAAGGGCACTCTGTAAGAGATGCTCATTTCTTTTCATTCTTGACCCTATCTGGAGGAGGCGTCTTGATCCATGGCAGCCATTTTGGTATTATCTTGAGGATAAAACCAATACACAGAGGAAGGTAGAGTCAAGAAAACTGGAAAAGTGGAGTTTTACCACTAACAAAGTACTGTTTCTAGAATCTTCCACTTCCGAATTCATAGTCGAATGAGAAGATCAATTACTTGATTGCCTTTTGTCTAAACAACGTGGGTCAGGGTTTTCTCATTTGCAGCTGGAGACATCCCAGTGAAATAGGTAAGGGAGAGTATCATCAACAATACACGGGAATTAATTCAGCCTGAAATGAACATCTCTGAAGGAATGAGGAGCATTCTTTGGGTTGAGGAACTATTATAAGGATTCATAAAGTGTGATGTTTTAGATTGGGGTAGGACAGGTCTGGGGTAAGAATGGTGTTTGAGGGTCAATGACAATGTGTAGGCCTGGGGAACACCTGGTGTCCCAAAGCCAGGAAGCCAGTGCCTGGTGGAAAGAGAATGGCAACTACAAACAGCACTTTTAAAAATGTTTCTTGGAATGGTTGGCACTCCTCTGAGGAAAAGAAAGTGTACTTTTCTCTTTTACTCATTTGCTTCTTCTTCCTCCTCCTTCTGTTTGGAGACTCCTTTCTACCCGGCATCAGAAAAGTTATTTTTGCCGTGTAGGGGTAATCTCAGCTATTTCAGGGTTTCTCGGTTGATTTAAGATCCTTCCTCCCCCACGGCCTTCTGTGGGTGTTGGCATCCGTGTTCTGAGTCTTCAGTTAGCTGTCACCCCCCATGCGGTTACCCACTGAGATGCTTGCATTCCCATCTGGTCTCTGGTCATGGGGTCACTTCCTAGCTGCTTTCTTTGGTCCTCTGGCTGTCCTTTGTAATATTTGTCCACTTGTCCAGGAAGCAGTACCCACTGAGCTCCCACTAGCATCCAGGACTGTCCTAGATGCTGCGTACTGAGTGAACAAGACAGAACTAGATTACTGTCATGGAGCAAACATTGCCATGGAGAAAATGGCAGGCACGTAGGTATACAACATAATGGGCAGCAGAGAACAGAATGAATGGAGGAAATAAGGTGTGCATATGCTTGGAGAGAGCATTCCAGGCAAATGGAGTAGCAAGTGCAAAGGTTTGAGGTAGAAACTGGTTACCTTTGAGGATCCCCAAGGAGTCCATGTGCTTGGAGTGCAAAGTACACAATGAGACCAAGAGAGCTAGGCAGGGGCTAGCCCCATGGTCAGACTTTGAGCTTCATTTCCATGATGATGAGATATTATGGAAGGATTCTGAGCAGAGGAAAAGTGTTATAACAATGATAGCTTTAATTTGTTATAAACATGAGTATTGTCTGATTCTGACACACTCCAATACCTCAGTTGCATCTGACTTAATGGGAGGCTCACAGGGAGGCAAGAGAAGCAGCCAGCAGAGTGGGTGGTGGGCCTGCGGCAGTCCCAGGAGACTGAGAGAAATGAATCTGCCCTGGGGCTCAGGGATTTGCCTGGATTCTGATTCTCATGGCCTTTGTTTAGAAAGGCTGCCTAAGGGGTGCCTAGGTGGCTCAGTGGGTTAAAGCCTCTGCCTTCGGCTCAGGTCATGATCTCAGGGTCCTGGGATCGAGCCCCGCCTCAGGATCTCTGCTCAGTGGGGAGCCTGCTTCCTCCTCTCTCTCTGCCTGCCTCTCTGCCTGCTTGTGCTCTCTGTCTGTCAAATAAATAAATAAAATCTTAAAAAGAAGAAAGAAAGGCTGCCAAATAGAAACCCAGAAGGATTCCTCCAGCCCCCATGTTGAGCTGAGCCCATGGCTCCATGATGGGACCCTCCTCAATGACTAGCTCTCCTGCTATGCTCCATCTCCACCTCGCACCACCACCCATGTCCCCAATGTGCTAATCTCTGCAGTCTTTCCAGGAATGTGGTTTTATTTTTGGTTTACTGTGCTCTCCTAGCTTCCACTTGGCCTTTCCTAGCATAATAGTCCTAACTCAACAGTTTGAGAACCATGTGGGCATTCTACTGTTACCGAGTGCCACATTCTGGAACTGGGGAGATAACCATGGGATGGATCTGAAAACTCACTAGATCCCCTGTAAACGGGACCTAAGGCAATATGCCTTGTCCTTGGTTGATAGAAGCCCCTGACTAGAGGACCAGTCGGAGAACTATTCTTCGGTTCTCTAGGAATTTGAATTTGTGTCAATTCAGGGTGATCCCTCCTACACTTGATGGGTCCTTTTTCTCTGGCTGCTTTTAAGATTTTCATTCTCTTGGGATTTCAAAGTTTGTCATGTACCTATATGTTGTTTCCTTTGTGTTTATGTTGACGTGGTTTAAGGATTTGCTTTAAACCTGAGATCTTTAAACCTGAGAAGATTTCAGCCATTATTTCTTCACATAATTTTTTGTTGTTTTATTCTCTCTTGGCTGCCATTCTAGGACACATGTGTTAGTCCACTTGGTATTGGCCCAGAACTAGGTCTTCTGATACTTAAATCATTTTTCTTCAGTCTTTTCCTTCTGTCAACAGAATGCTTATTTTTTTAAAAGAGAATTATTGGGCACCTGGGTTGCTCAGTGGGTTAAGCCTCTGCTTTCGGCTCAGGTCATGATCTCGGGGTCCTGGGATCGAGGCCCGCACCAGGCTCTCTGCTTGTCAGGGAGCCTGCTTCCCCTCTGTCTCTGCCTGCCTCTCTGCTACTTGTGACCTCTCTCTCTCTCTCTCTCTCTGTGTCAAATAAATAAATAAAGTCTTTAAAAGAAAGAATTATTTATTTGGGGGTGGAGGAGGGGCAGAGGGAGAGGGAGAGAGAGAATCTTAAGCAGACTTTGTGCTGAGCCTGATGCTGGGTTCCATCTCATGACCCTGCGATCATGACTTGAGCTGAAACCAAGAGCTGGGTGCTTAACTGACTGTACCATCTAGACACCCCCAGACTGCTTATTTTTAAATCTATTTTATCATTACTAACTCTTTCTCCAGCTGTCTCCAGTGTATATGGAGCCCATGAACTAAAGTTCTCATTTTAGTTAGTGTACTCTTCAGTTCTCAGACTTTATTTAGTTCCTTTTTTTAAAATATTTTATTTATTTGACAGAGAGAGATCACAACGAGGCAGAGAGGCAGGCAGAGAGAGAGGAAGAAGCAGGCTCCCCGCGGAGCAGAGAGCCCGATGCGGGGCTCGATCCCATGACCCTGAGATCATGACCCGAGCCGAAGGCAGAGGCTTTAACCCACTGAGCCACCCAGGTGCCCCTATTTAGTTCCTTTTTAAATATATATTCTCTTTGCTGAATTTCTAATTTATCTAATTTCAAAACCCAGACTCTTCAGAACTATTATGCAGGGCCATGAGAAGCTATTAGGTATCCTGGGATTTCTTTTTTAATTTATACTTTTATTGAGATATAATTCACATATCATGAAATTCATGCTTTAAAATGTGCATTTGGTATGTGAATCAAGCCTCCATAAAGGCATATTTTTTCAAAAATCCTGCATAACACGTGTTCAGAGTCAGGGTTTTGAAACTAGACAATCCGGTTTCAAATCCCAGTTCTACTACTTCTTAGCTACACAAGCTTGGGCAAGTTCCCCAAGAATTCCAAGGCCCAGGTTCCCTGTCTGTAACATGGAGATCATTGCGTGCACTATCCAGAGCTGTGGGTGTTTGTTGATAGAGTATTTTCACAGTAGAGTGTCTACAAAATGAGTGAGGATGGACTCCTGATTACTGGAAGCTATTATGCTGATATCCTAAATACTTGTGGATACTTGTGCATAGAGTTTTGCATTTTTTTAAAATAAAGATTTCTTTACTTATTTTAGAGAAGGAGAGAGCATGAAATGGGAAAGGGGCAGAGAGAAAGAGAGAGAGTCTCAAGCAGACTCCACACTGAGCTGAAAACCTGACACAGGGCTTGATCTCAGGACCCTAAGATCATGACCTGAGCTGAAACCAAGGGTCAGACGCTTAACTGACTGCCACCCAGGCGCCCTCAGCTTTGCCTTTTTTTTTTTAAATGTCCACACCCATGTCCCTTGGTTAAATAATCATATCTTAATAACATGTGAAATGTGTGATAGTACCTGCCCTTCCTCTCTCTGACCCCTCCACTTCCAGCCCTTTCCCTTCGCCGTTACTTGAAATCGTCTCTGTTCTGCTCTCGTGTTTATCTTTCCATGGGGTGAGGAACCCACATGTGTAAAATATTGAGGCCTCACAAGCAGAAACTTGGGACTGCCCTCCTTTCTCTCTAGGTATAGGTTCCTTACTGGAGACGCACATTTTTTTTTTCCATTTGGGACCCAGACATATTTTATTATTTTTCCCAAACAGAATTTTGAAGTCTATATGCTATTTTGTATCTATATTTTGGCTTCCCTTGTTACCTGTATAGTAAAAGCCATAGCTTAGGTCTTTCATTCATTTAACAAACACTTGCTGAGTTCCTGCCATCTGCCAGGGAGTCACTCAAGCGTCCAAGCTGGATCCCCAAACCCCTTCCCTCCCACCTCCTTTCTGTCGATGCCCTGCAGCCAGAGCTAATCAGCCACACTGGTGGTGGAACATGTTGGGTGTATTATTGACATAAGGGAGAATGCTCACCATGGGGTGCCAGTGGGGTGTCTCCATAAGAAGGTACTGGAAAGGATATGTTATGTGGCTGGGTCTGTGTTAGGTGATTTGGGTGAAGGATCAGGGAAGCAGAGCTTGGAACTTGATTGGATGTTATCCAGTATGGGGGCAGTTCCTGGATCCGGCATTCTAATGAAGGGGTGGGCCCAGGCCAAAGCTTAGCAAAGATGCGGCTGCCACTCACAGTAGTCAGAATAGTGGATATTTAGTCATACTGTGGTTTATTTGGGCAACGTTCACGCTCTTGCCTGTGTTCAGACATGATGGGGTGGGTGTGTTTTATCTTGATCCGTCTCAGCGGCAGAGAGGTCTGGTCTGGTGCCGGCATTGTGGGAAATTGTTTACTTTCAGCAAGAGAACACTGAAGCCCACCTGGGAGCGCCCAGACAATCCCTGGACATCCGGGGCTAATTTTTCTTCCTCGTTTCTCTGAATCATTGCTACCACCTCAATGGTTTTAATCCAATTCATCTCAAAAAGGAGGCAGAAGATATTGGATAATTTTGTTTAGTCACACCTAAAGAAAGTCAGCTCCAGAATGTCCCCAAGGGTATAGGCCAGTTTTTTGTTGTTATTGTTGTTATTTGTTTTGTTTTGTTTTGTTTGTTGTTTTTGCAAGCTCAGCTGCAGCAAGCTCAGGAATCATCTGACCTTCCATGGACCTTGTGAACAGGTGCATGGAAATAAACTTGTAAATGGTGAGGCTTGGAGATTTCCCTCGGATAATTTATTCTATGTAGAATATGATGTCTGGGCTGTGATGCTCACTTTTCTCTTGGGGACTCCAGCTCTGACCCTCTGCAGGGACAGTCTGAACTACTCATGTTAGGACACATCCAAAGGCAACGACCCCAGAGAAGAGCTTGCTGATGAACATTTGTGATGCAGTGGTAGGTCATGGCGGAATGCCCATGGCCACCAGGGCAGTGACCAGCCATCTGCTCTTTGCAGTTCCACTACAGCCGAAACAAAGAGCCAGGTTGGCCGTTGGCCTTCACATATACAATTTCCCCACCTATTTAAATATATTTAAATCCCCACATGCTTCAACAATTGATTCTAGCACCTCAAGCTAGGTAGTCCCATATTGTACCTGCCCACTTATCTGCTGACTTTAAGGCCCATTATGGAGGAGAATAGCCCATATACACATAGGCCAAAAAGCACCTCCTCTGATAAGGAGGTCACCTGATTTTTAGCTCATTCTGGGCCCCAGGGAAAAACTGTAATTGTCAGTGTTGTATATTATACACCAAAGGACCGTACACGATTTTATACACACGGCGGACACATTGGTCGACAACAGCTGTCTCCATACTCTTGTTCTCTCTAAAGAGAATGATAAGCTATATGGAATGCATCTGATTCTAATTTTAGTCTTTTCTCTTAGGAAATGGAGAGAACCCTTAACTTAGGGGCCAGAGGCATGACTTCCTGTTGGCGTGACCTGATTCTCATCACTGGTCCGGTCGGATCTGGTCTTTACTGGGAAGTCCTGCTCTTGTTTTCTGCTTATTACTTAGCTTCTGTATTTGCTCAGAATGGACTCTTGGCTGAATAGGGAAGAAGTTGTATACATTCCAGGAAGAAAGCATAGCCAGTGCAAAGGCCCTGAGGCAGAAAAAAACATGGTGTGTTGCTTCAGCGATGCTGCTGGGAGAAAGAGCAGAGTTCAAGGAAGAGGGGACAAATCCTTCCAGAGTGACAAGGATGTGGCATTGCAGTACAGGTTAATGGCACATCCTCTTCTGTCTTTTCTCGTAGTGGGTGTATCTGTATCTTTCAGCTTCTCCTTTAAAAAAAATGAAAGTACACAACATATTTTGGTTGATTTTTTTTAGTTGATAACCTATCCTAGTTGTCTTTCTAGATAAATACATATAGTTCCTGTTTGTTCTTTCTAATGGCGCATCAGGTTTCACTGTGTGGATTGACTTATCTCTTTCTAGACATTCAGCATGGAAACAATTTCCTGGGTTCACGTCCTTTGAGAATAGCCTATTCTGGGCCCTGGGTCACAGGTTCTTACCACCACTTACAGTGTGAAACATGTAGGACAGAGAAGCAGGGGAGCTGAGGCCAGACACAGAAGACCCTGAGGGGGAAGTTTCAGAATCTATGTTTTTAGATTTTTGTCCCTTCTGCACATTTTGCTTACTGTCGAGTTTTAGTAGAGAACAATATTTTCCCCCAGAGATGCAACACAAATGCCCCATCTTCTGTGGCTCATTACAGATTTGATACTGAATGAGACCTTTCTAGGAAATGGAAACAGGTCAAGTCAAAAGGTCCCTTGGGTTCTGAGTCTGTAGCCATTTGTTCTGGACGGTAGAGAGAAGAGAAAGGCACTTTTAGGTAAAAAGTGATCAGCACCAAGGGGTGGTGCATCCCCCTGTGAAGAGAATGAGGAGAAGGGGGCATACTCTGTCCTTGAATTGCATTAGTGAGTACACGGTACCCTGCTTGTTGTCACTGTTGTCACACCGTGCTGTCAGTTATGACTTGCCTTGGCCATCTTGGGGACGTGCATGACCATTAAGAAAATGAATGCTTCCTGAGTTGTCTTTGCATCCTCTTGGAGGGGCGGGATTAGTGTTTTTGCTCTCATACAGGATGGTTGCATCATGTGAGATGAAAGGATGACCTTGCTATCACCTTTATTTGCAGATGAAGCCTGGTTTAAGGAAATGTGTGGGTGACATTGACAAGGGGTAGACTTTGATGATTAATGCTACATGTCTGTCTGGCTGGGCCATGGTGCCCCATTGTGCAGTCAAACATGAGTAGAGATGTGGCTGTGAAGATATTTCTTAAATGTGCTTGTCATTGAAATTCATAGTCTTTGAGTAAAGCAGATTTCCTTCTATAGTGTGAATAAGCTCACCCAATCCACTGAAAACCTTTAGGGGAAAATAAAGAGTTTTCTGCAGGAAGAAGGAATTCTACCTCTAGGCTGCCTTTAGACTTGAGCTACAACATTGACTCTCCCCTGGGCCTCCAGCCTGCCCTGCAGATTCTAGTCCCCATGACTGCATGAGCCCATTCCTCACCTATCTATCTATCCATGTATCTATCCCATTGGTTCTGTTTCTCTGGAGGACCCTGACTGATACTGATTTTGGAGCAGGTGGTCTGGCTCCTCAGGAAGGATCATATTTCCACACACATGCCTTTCAGCACTCATAACCTAAACATCTCCCTCCACAAAAGCATGTATTTTAACGCTCCATGGGAATTCCACATTGTTTACTAAGAGTTGGAACTGAGAATATTCTCTCCATAAATACTCGGAGTCTGCTGCCTTTTAATTTGGGAATATCCAGGTTTAAAAGCTCAAGTCAGAAATATCTATTGAATGCCTACTGTCTTTGTTCTCTTTGGCCGCTATGACAAATTACCAAAAACTTAACTCAAAAGAAAAAAAATACCCATTGAGTATCTCAGGGTTTGCAGGTTTAGAAATCTGGTGGGCTCAGCTGTTGTCTCTGCATTGTATCTCCCAGAGTCAAAATGAAGATGTCAGGGTGCACTGCTTCCTGGAGGCTCTGGGGCAAATGCTGTTTACCTGCTCATTCAGACTCTTGGCAGATTTCCACTCTATGTGCCTGTGGGACTGATGCCCTTGTTTCCGTGACCTGGGGTCACCCTTGGCCCCTAGAAGCCTCTTCTTGTTCCGTGCATAGAATCACTTGCATCTCAGAACTATCAAGTGCGGGTTGAGTGCTTCTCATACTTCAAAGCCCTCTGACTCTCCATCTCATTCTTCCTGCCTCCTCTGAAAGTACATCTAATTAACTCCCTCCTCTTCCACTTTCAAGGACCAGGGTCCCAGGACCCATGTGATTATATTGGAACCACCCAGATAATTCCGAGTTTTCTCTCTAAGGTCAGCTGATTAGCAACCTTAATTACACCTGCAAAGTATCTTTGGCCTTGAAATGTAACATACATTCTCCAGAGTTTAGGGTGTGGACATCTTTGGGGCACCCTTATTGGGCCTGTTGTCTTTGCTGTGATCTGGACTATGAATGTCCTCACAGCCCTGACAGACCCGCTGGAGGAAAGAGCCATATGCTCGTGACAGATGTGTCATAACACCATTGTAGACCAAAACAGCGAGGTGCAGAGCAGCAGCTTGCTTCTGAAACCACACAGTATGAACGGAGCAGCAGCGGCGTTCTTGCCACCTGGCCTGTAATATCCAGCACAGCACATTGTACACAGTAGGTGCTCAGTGATTGAATGAATGGGTGGATAGAAGGGAATATGGGCCAAAACCCGAAATCTACTGAAATAATCTGCTTAACGTGATTTAACATCTTTTGTTGACATGTGCATTCCTTGAAAATGCGCTCTAAACTCCATTCTGCTCAGGGCCCTACAGATGTGATGGTGAATAAACCAGGGGGCCCTCACCCTCGTGCGGGTGACAGGCTGGCACTGATAATACAATCAGAGGCAGACAGGTGTAGTTAAAAGCAAGGGTAGTGGTGCGAGGGAGGCACTAACTGGGCCGGTGGTACTCTGCACTTGGCACGTGCTTCATAAGCGAGGAGACTTTGAGGAAACTGGTTTTTCAATGGAAAATAAAAAAGCAAAGAGTGTGTCATAGGGTGGCTTCCAGGGCAACAGACTCTGACGTGAGAATTTGGGGGCAGAAAGCTGGTGGGAGAGTCTTGGGATCAACACCAATTAGCATCCATGGTGGGGGGGGGGAGGGTAGGAAAGAGCAGGGACAGAGGGAGAAGTTGGGGTATGGCTGCACACAGGGCCCCAGCTAGTGCTGCACAGAACTCTGAAGCTGAGAGCGTCATCTGGAGTTGTCTGGAGCTGGAGCTGGACTTCTGGGACTTATGCCAGTCGCCTTGATTCTTGTGTTAAGCTGCAGTGTGCCTCAAATCCCTGGGAGGCAGGTCTGATGTTGCCTTAGGTAGTTAGAAAACCTTGTGATTATAATAATTAAAAGCATTTAATATTGCCGGCTGTACATATTCTAGTCATGAGCACACTGAAAAGTCTGGTCTTAAGGGGGGCACGTGGGAGAAGTAGAGTGAACCAGTTTTCACTTTTCTCCCATCACAGTCTTCAGCTGTTCTGTTGAAGCTCCTCTGACACCTTCTTGGACAGGTCCCAGTGCTTTCTACTAACTCCTTCATGCGGTAATGGTCAGTCAGGCTTAAACCATTACATTCTACCCTGCCCCTGGATGGAGGGTTGGGTCTTTTGTTTGGTGGACTATAAGAGGGGAGAGTGAGGGACAAAGGAGGCTTTGTAATCTTAGCTATGGTGATTTCTCTAATATCTGATGACCATCAAAGCCTGTAGCCTACATTCCAATCCCTTTCTCTGACACCAACTGGGTGTCCTGTAATTCAGGTCAATTCAAATGCTAATTACCTAGTTGGTGTCTCATCCCAGTCCTGAGGGACTGTCCTAACTTCAGAATCCAGCACAAAGTGGGATCCCCAGGCCACCTATTTCTGTGTGGCCAGCTATGAATTAGGAGTTTCCCATGATCAACCCACTCAGTTTCAGGAGTTCTCTGGAATAACTCACAGAACTCATGAAAGCA
Organism: Meles meles; assembly: GCF_922984935.1. Classification (NCBI taxonomy): domain Eukaryota; kingdom Metazoa; phylum Chordata; class Mammalia; order Carnivora; family Mustelidae; genus Meles; species Meles meles. The sequence continues at coordinate 159,660,576 of NC_060069.1, read as the reverse complement.
CTATGCTTGCTAAATGTTAGCTAATATTTTGCTAAAAAGGATGAGAATGAACTGCTGGGTGAATGGGTACACAGGCAAGATCAGAGGTAGCCCTGACTACAGGAATTTCTGTCCCTGTAAAGTTGAGGTGTATTGCCACTCCAGGACACAGATATTTTCAATACCCGGAAGTTCTCCAAGCCATGCTGTTCAGGGTCATTATAGAAATTTCATTGCTGAGGCGTGATTGATTAGATCATGGTGGATCTCAAACTCTAGTCCCATTCCTTCCACAGAGACCAGGGGGGTGGAACTGGAAGTTCTAACCCTCTAATCACATGCTCTGTCCTCGTGGCATGGCCAGCCCCTACTTCAGGCTACCTGAGAGCCATCAGTCATTAGCATAAACTCGGATATGGCAGAAAGGGGCAGAAAGTAGCAACGGGAGAGTATGAATTTCATTCTCCAATTGGTTTGTCACTCCCAAACTCTAGAAGTTTCTCTAGTAGCCTCCTTTGCTTGGATTTGGGTGGGCGGCAAATGACACAAGCCTTAGCACTCTCTCCTTCCTTCTTGATGTTCCCCAACTTTGTTTTCTGCACTAGGAAGGAAAGGAGCCTGGCATAATGGTTGTAAGTATCAAAATAGTTGGAAACTTGTCCTGGTATTCTTTTGAAAATTGAAGGACAGGACACCTTGATCCTCAACCTTGAGTCATAGAAATGAAATCTGAGATAAGAGCATAAGTTCTTCTCAGCACTCACTGGTATGTTCTTGGACACTTACTGGCCCTTTTAAGTAAAAATACTTTTTCTGATTATATTAATTGTGCTTGTTCTCAGATCTTTTTAAAATGGAGTGATAAGTGAAAGAAAAGTCTTCCCTGATCCCAGCATTCAAATAGGGTATTTTAAAGAAGACCCCATAGCAGTATTTCTCTTTGTCCTGCTCCATCTCTGAAAAAATGTTAAAGAAACATAGACCAGTGGAATAGAGTGGAGAGCCCAGATATGGACCCTCAACTCCATGGTGAAATAATCTTCGACAAAACAGGAAAAAATATTCATGGAAAAAAAGACAGTCTCTTCAATAAATGGTGCTGGGAAAACTAGACAGCTATATGTAGAAGAATGAAACTTGACCATTCTCTTACACCGTACACAAAGATAAACTCGAAATGGATAAAAGACCTCAACGTGAGACAGGAATCTATCAGAATCCTAGAGGAGAACATAGGCAGTAACCTCTTCGATATCAGCCACAGCAACTTCTTTCAAGATATGTCTCCAAAGGCCAAGGAAACAAAAGCAAAAATGAACTTTTGGGACTTCATCAAGATCAAAAGTTTCTGCACAGCAAAGGAAACAGTCAACAAAACAAAGAGGCAACCCACGGAATGGGAGAAGATATTTGCAAATGACAGTACAGACAAAAGGTTGATATCCAGGATCTATAAAGAACTTCTCAAACTCAACACACACAAAACAGAGAATCATATCAAAAAATGGGTAGAAGATATGAACAGACACTTCTCCAACGAAGACATACAAATGGCTATCAGACACATGAAAAAATGTTCATCATCACTAGCCATCAGGGAGATTCAAATTAAAACCACATTGAGATACCACCTAACACCAGTTAGAATGGCCAAAATTAGCAAGACAGGAAACAACGTGTGTTGGAGAGGATGTGGAGAAAGGGGAACCCTCTTACACTGTTGGTGGGAATGCAAGTTAGTGCAGCCACTTTGGAAACAGTGTGGAGACGCCTGAAGAAATTAAGAGTAGAGCTTCCCTATGACCCTGCAATTGCACTGCTGGGTATTTACCCCAAAGATACAGATGTAGTGAAAAGAAGGGCCATTTGTACCCCAATGTTTATTGCAGCAATGGCTACGATTGCCAAACTGTGGAAAGAACCAAGATTCCCTTCAACGGATGAATGGATAAGGAAGATGTGGTCCATATACACAATGGAGTATTATGCCTCCATCAGAAAGGATGAATACCCAAGTTTTGTAACAACATGGACGGGACTGGAAGAAATTATGCTGAGCGAAATAAGTCAAGCAGAGAGAGTCAAGTATCATATGGTCTCACTTATTTGTGGAGCATAACAAATAACATGGAGGACATGGGGAGATGGAGAGGAGAGGGAGTTGAGGGAAACTGGAAAGGGAGATGAACCATGAGAGACTATGGACTCTGAAAAACAACCAGAGGGTTTTGAAGGGGCAGGGTCGGGGGGAGGTTGAGGAACCAGGTGGTGGGTAATAGGGAGGGCACGTACTGCATGGAGCACTGGGTGTGATGCCAAAACAATGAACACTGTTATGCTGTAAATAAACAAATAAACGAATTTTAAAAAATCGTAAAAAAAAAAATGTTAAAGAAACAAAGGAGTCAAAAAATAGCCTCTCATTTGTTGCTGATAAAACTGATATGAGATGAGGCTGTTTATATCTACAGGCAAGTGACCTTTTTTTTTTTAAGATTTTATTTGTTTATTTGACAGACAGAGATCACAAGTAGGCAGAGAGGCAGGCAGAAAGAGAGGGAAGCAGGCTCCCTGCTGAGCAGAGAGCCCGATGCGGAACTCGATCCCAGGACTCTGAGATCATGACCTGAGCAGAAGGCATCGGCTTAACCCACTGAGCCACCCAGGTGCCCCCAGCAAGTGACCTTCTTAACTTGAGCCAAGAATTCAACAGACTTATGCAGGCCATCCTAAACATAAGTGATTCCTGACAGCTTTTGTGCCTTACCAAAGCATCGACCCGTTGTGCATACCTTAACTGCATGGAAGTATGTGTTCATTTCTGTGGCTTTGTAACAAATTATCCCAGACTCAGCAACTTGAAGCGGTGCACATTTATCATTTCCCCATGTCCATGCTCAGGCAGCCAATCACAGCTAATCTGAGCCTTCTTAAGTGTCTGTCAAGGCCACAGTCAAGGTGTGAGACACAGCTGAGATCTCATCTGAAAGCTCAGCTAGGGAAGGCCCCGCTTCCAAGTTCATGTAGCTGGTGTCAGGATTCATTGCTCCTCAGCACTTGGACTAAGGACCTGAGTTCCTTTTTGGCCGATGGCCAGAGCCTGCCCTCCATTCTTTGCAGTGAAGTTGTCTCCACTGTGGCTGCTTCTTTACCAAAACATGCAAGAGAGTCACAAGACGGAAATGTAATCTGTGCACAGAAGCAACATCCCATGACATTCGCTATGCTCTGTTGGTTAGACTCACAGGTCCTGCCCACCCTCAAGAGGGAGGGATCCCATGGAGGTATGAGCCCCTGAGGCGGAGTCACTGGGAGCTATCACAGAATCTGCCCATCACAGGTGCATGTTTCCTAGGGGCTGCCGGCTCCCAAGAACAGGCAGAGGAAAGGACAGTTCACTCTTGAGTAACCTACTCAGTTCCATCTACATACTGTCAACATTGTTCTCTCATTCAGTATTCTTCTGATATGTGCTTTGTGGGGGCCACCATCACTGGCCCTGTGTCCACTTGGCCCCGCAGCCAGCTCTACCTTCTTAGCATTTCCAAGCTGCATTAACAACTGGTATCCTGTGCACATTCCACTCCCATAACCCACAGGATATGGGTGCCCAGAAATGTGCAAAAAGGTCTGCACTGCCTTTCAAGGCATCACAAGAGGAAAAGCAAGGTGTTCGGTGGCCTCAGCATCCCCGGAATGGGCGTGATGGGCAGGGAGGGGCACCGGGAAGGAGAAGGTCTTGGAGAGGCTGGGGCAGGTAACAGTGCTCACAGCTATACCCTCACTTTTCCGCCATTCGTCTTGGATGTGTGGAGGATGGAGTCCTTCATTAAAGCTTCACCTGATTATTTCTAGCAGCCTCTGTGGACATGGCCTGTCAGGACTCTTTCAAATGCTCTCATCAGCAGTAAGGCTGGGCACGTTGGCCATACCCAGCACAGCACAGCAGCCATCACCGAGCTGGCCCTGGCGTTGCAATGGCGTCTCGATGTGGGTGTTGCTCTTTCGCTGATCAGCCACTGAAATAAAAGGAGGCCACAGCGAGGCTGTCTGGGGATTCAGAAATTCTGGTTGATCCATCCAGAGGAAATGTCAAGTAACCTCGGTTTGCACGGGATTAGCAGGCCCTCCGTCATGCATGTCCACTGGGATGGTAAAGCAATTTGAAACCAGCTACAAAATATGCATCGAGCTAACCTGAAATCTTCATTCCCAGCTCACCATATAGCACTTTTCCTACCTTGGCCTAGGTCCCCGATCCTCCTGACGTCTTCAAACGCAACAGCCTTTGTCCCCCTTTCTCCACACTCCTGACCCATGCCCCTGATTTTTCCTTAAAATGCCTTGCCCTTGTAGGAATATATTGTAGACATTCCAAGATGCTGCCTGGATTAAGCTCACCACAGAGTCCATGAATCTCCAGCCTTCTAGAGGGGGGAATCTAACCCACTCAAGCTTTGGAACTGCAGGACCCAGCCAAGGACAGGAGCACTCTTGGATTTAAATTCAAAGGTTGTGAAGTCAAGGTCACTGTGAGCAGAACCTCTTCAAAAACAGCACAAGGCAATGGTGTGCTGGGGCTTAAAAGACAACAAGGAGGCTTTTATTCAAAACCTTTCCACCCAAGCCTGAGATCTAGGTCATAGTGGGGCCTCTCACCCCAAGGGTCCTGCCCCAATGCAGTCTGTCTCCCAGAGGACATCCCCTTGATGCAGCCTCCAGAAGGGGAGGAATCTCTTGCCCATCAGCCAGAGCCATCGTTGGGCTCACTCACCACAGCAGACAACCTGGAGAGGTGTACCTCCCCTCTCCATTATGCAGCATCGAGGGGGCTGGCTGTCCACCTTCCTGGCTGTACAGTGTTTTCCCATGAGGTCATGCCCACCTCAAGACTGGGCCCCCCAAACTTAAATCCCAGCATCCAGGCTGTGCCTGGAAACCTGGAAACCTGGCTCATCCCACACTTCAGAGCAACAGCTGCCTTCAGACAACCTCCTCGAAACTTTAAGAATGTGCAAACATACCCTTGTTCACAACCCTACAGACCCTCCCTCCTAGAAGTCCTGGACTCCCCAAAGGGACGGGACCTCAGCGGGTCCCCTGGTCCTGCACGAGGTTTCAACCCCCTTCAGCCACCCAGGAAGGGTCTCCTCTGGGCGCAGCTTGTATGCATCTGTTGACAGAGAGCTCACTACTTTTAGAGACATCTTATTCTAATTGAAATATTGTGAATACTATTTTTATAATAATATTGCTGGATCCCTACATTGTTTTAGGGAACATACCAGACACTTTCAGTACACTTGTATGCTAATTTGCATCACTGCATGAAACATTTCATGTTTCAGATGAGACTGGGTTCATCAAGGTCAAGGATGGACTCAAGGTAACATATAGGGCAATCAACCATCCTGGTGTGCCTGGGACTCTCAATTTTAGCATGAAGCATCCAGCATCTTGGGGATTCCTCACGCAGGTGGATTAAGGAACTGAGATGAACCTTTGGCCTTCCAGGCTACACACTGTCAGTGTCTGCCTATTCTTCTAATTCTTCTCTTTACTGTCTTACTGTTCCTGCTTTCCCTTCATCTTGGCTCTCATTGGCCTTCAGTCCTGAGTATGAAGCATCACCCACGGCAGAGTCCTGTTCTGCTGGGACCTCCGTTTTTGGCGATTCCTGTCCTTGCTGGGTATTTGGGAAGTGGTCAGGGATTCATGCTTATACTCACACAGGCCTCCTGGACATGCTTCTTGATGAGACTTAAAGGAACAGGAACCTGGATCTCACTGGAACTTGGGGACTGTTCTTCATGGGGCCACACCCGTATTTCTGCCTGGGTCCCCCATCCCTGCCCCTGGCTGCAGCAGCTTGGCAGCTGAAAGCCTCAGGAGTCTGTCCAGTTTTAGAACGCTGCAAGGTGCTGAGCCTGTAGCATGCCAGAGGTGCACTTACCAGCTCAGAGAGCCCTACAGAATATGACATCCTCAGTCATGGAGCCCTGGGATGAAGAGAAAGGGGAAATGATGAACTCCGCTTGTTCAAGCACGAACCCCAGAGGGAGGGAAACAGGGTGAGGCCGCTGTATTTCCTCTGGGAAATCTCCCTGTCTGCTCCTGTCCTGTGTCCCCTGTCCCCTGGGGTCTCCCTGCAGGAGAGGTGAAGATGGGGGTCCACCAAAGCAGGTGAATGCCCAGCAGGCTGTGGCTGATTGGGTCCGCCCCCAGCTCCTCCTTTCTCACAGGTGCTGGGCAGGAGCTCAGGTAAATCTGCGAAGAGGAGAAGGTTCCCAGGAGCAGAACTTGCTCTTGTTAGGATGGCAGTCCCTTTTTTTTAATTTGTTTTGTATTTTGTTTTCCTAATGAGGTCCTCCTGCTCAGAGGGGTAAGCAAGCTCCCAGGGCTGTTTGCTGCCATCTCTGACCATTGGCACAGCTTTGATTTAAGGACGTGCACTTTAATCACCCATCATGTGTCATTAGCCTGACAGGCGGTAGCAGCCGCATGACACAGGTGCCAATAAATCGCACGGAAAGTCGCTGGAGCAACCCACTGCTGATTTGCTCTCAGCTGTTCCACACAGCCTGGCCATTATTAGGAGAGCACAGCGTCTTTTCCAGCAGGGAGGAAGGGCGTGGGTTCCAGGGAGCCAGTAGAAAGGAGGAGCATCCCTCTTCCTCTCTCTTGGTTTCCTTGCTGTGGGCTAGACTCTAGTGAGGTTGAGCTGGCAAACAGCAGAAAGAGCTCTGTTTTGTGAAATAATTTCCAGGACAGGAATTCAAGCACTTCTGCACACCAGGCATCATGGCACTGAGCTTGCGTGCTTTTTAAGACACTGTCTCCGTCCACCCCACTGCTGGCTGCTGGAGAAAAGCTAGGCATGTCTGGTGACTGGGGCATTTCCGCCTGGCACTTCCCACGTCTGGCACCTGATTCTGAGCAAGGCTCCCACCTCTGGGGCTGCTCCTTTGTAGCCCACACTCCTGCTTATCGAGATTTGACAGAGCGCACCTCCCGCAGCTTTCCTGCAGCCCCCACTCCTTTGCAGTCTATCTCTGAGCCCTCTTGGATCTGCATCATGAAGCATGAGAGGCAAAACAGGCCTGGGGTCTTAAGAAACTGACTAAGCAGAGAACAGCCAATGGCAGTGAATTGTAACAGCAGTGTGGCTGCAGCCGGGGTGATAAAAGAGGTGGGATATTAGACCCCGGTGAGAGCGATCCATGCCCAGACGGCAGCGTACCGGCTGAGAAATGGCCTCCTCCACATGCTGTCTCAATGTCCATTTGGGCATAGAGGAGCATTTATTTCCTTTTTCCTTTAGCTTTGCTAAAGGAGTCAACATCCCAGCTGGAACTGTAGGGTAGACTCCTGAGTTGTCTTTCCCTCTGCTGCCTGTGTTGACCGTTGTCACAGGAGGCCTTTTCTGGGTCACCGCAGGGCATGAGTGGGAGGACAAGACCTGGTGGCTGCTCGACGGGGGGTTCCTCACTTGTTTGCATCATCCCTTTCTCCTCCAGAGATGCTGGTCTAACAGCTGCCACAGCCCCACTCTCTCTGTGTTCACGGATGATAATGCAGGAATGAAGTGGGTGAGAGTGATGCGGGTCCCAGAGTCTCACAAGGCTTCTGTGTTGCAGGAGGGGCTGACTTTGTAAGGGAAGGGCTCAGTGCCCAGAAAGGTCTCCTGCTTGAGTCAAAGCTCTGCTCTTACTGTTTTGGAATTTTTTTTAATTTAGTTTAATTTTTTTTAATTAAGTGTTTATCTGAGCAAAAATTGATTCCAGTGGGGACAGTGGCAAACCAGAAGTGGTTAGGAGCACTCTGTGGACAGGAATCAGGGGAAACACATACAGAGAAGGTGCAGAAGCAAAGAAAAGAAGGTACTGGGTTGTCTACAGCTTAATGCCTAGATGGCCGTTTGCGTTTGATTGTCCTTAGTATTTTGATTTTGTAACCTCGGGCCATTTCCAGGCCCAGATTCCGGTTTGCTCCTGTAGGCACCTCAGTGTAATGGCCTCCTTGTTTCATGAATTTGCCAGAAGCTTGTGTAAACGCCACTTTGGCGGCAGGGCAAAATGGGGTCCCCACTATTTCAGCTTGTGGATGGCATTCTGCATTGATGTCCCCCTGCCCACATGTCAGTCTTAAGGCCCTGGCTTGATTCCAACTTGTTCCTGCTCTTTGGAGATGGGGTTTTATCCTCAGCACTCCCCGAGGGCAGCGAGTCTGTGTCCTATCTCTCATTGCAGTGATTCCTTGAGTGGGCTGGAGGATGATCTCATCGTCCAGGCAGTTCCTTTCCTCGCTCAGCTTCCTTCTGAGCACTGTTTGGGCTCTGGGAAGCTTTTGGGTACTGGTGCATGGCCATCTGGGAACCACGGAGATCCAGGGGTCAGTAGGCTCTTCTCCTATGGAGATGTTCCTCTCTTCTTCTCTGTGATTGCTGCTCCCCTCAGCTTGCACTCGACTGCAAGATCTCCATTCGTGGCTCCCCAGAGTTGAAAGGACTTCTTACAGTCCCAGCCATCCTGAAATGCCACTTTAAGGTTCTTGCGTATGTCAGGAATGCTTTTGCCTGTACGAACCTGATAATCCAACAGCAACTTCATCAGGATTGATTTCTTATCACCAGCCAGAGGGGTGTGATGATCCATGACGGCATTCATGTTCTAGGGCAGCACTGTCCAGCAGAAACACCGTGTGAGTCACATGTGTAATTTGAACATTTCTGATAGCAACATTAAAAAAGCAAATAGAGTTAATTTTAGTAATCTGTATCATTCAACTCAATTTGTTCTAAATACCGTCCTTTCAATATGCAATCAGAAATAACATTATTCCAGAGCTATTTTAATTTGGGGGGGGTCCTAATTCTTCAAAATTTGATGTGTGTTTTATACGTATGGCACATCTTCATTTGGACTAGCTGTATTTCAATTGCCTCCTAGCCTCATGTGGCTATAGGTCTAAGACTTGTATCTTTTTTATTTTATTTATTTATTTATTTTTCTTCAATTTAGTTAACATAGTGCATTATTAGTGTCAGAGGTAGAGGTCAGAGATTCTTCATTCTTATACAATCACATGCTCATTCCATTACGTGCCCTCCTTATTGCCCAGTCACCCCATCCTCCCACCCACCTCCCTTCCAGCAACCCTCACTTTGTTTCCTATAGTTAAGAGTCTCTTGAAGGGCATCTCAGCTCCTTCCACAGTTTGGTGACTGTGAACATTAGGGTACAGATGGCCCTTCTTTTCACTACATCTGTATCTTTGGGTACTGTATGCACATCTGTATCGTGGCCCCTAGTCTGCCAATAGAAATATGTAATTGAAAATGAAATATCACTACATTTTGCACATTAGGTCAACATAATTACACTCATAATTAAGACTTTGGGAGAATTGGAGGGGTAACACTTTACTCTTGTGGGCATATATAGAGATGCAATATTATTTCTCACATCAATTCAAGAATGTGCTGCAAAGATAGGGAAGATAAAATAATCATCCAAGGGTTAAAAAAAAAGAGTCTCTTATAACTTGTGTCCCTCTCTGATTTTATCTTGTTTTATTTTTGTTTCCCTTCCCCTTCGTTCATCTGTTTTGTTTCTTAAATTCCACATGAATGAAATCACATGATATGTGTCCTTCTTTGGATGACTATATTTTGCTTAGCATAATACCCTCTAGTCCCAACCATGTTGTTGCAAATGGCAAGTCCACAATAAACAAAGTACGGAAAGAACCTAGATGTCCATTGATGATGAATGGATAAAAAAGATGTGAGATATATACGATGGAATATTACCCGGCCATCAAAAAGACGTTTAGAAATTATAAGTAATTTTTGAAAAGAGGGTTCCACATTTTCATTTTGCACTGAGCCCTGAAAATTTTATCACACATTGTTACATAGTAGATATGAAACTAGCCTTTTTTAAAATGTTCATATCTTTCTTTCTTCATTACCTCTCACTAGCTAAAAAAGAAAAAATAAGGGTGCCTGAATGGCTCAGTCATCAAGTGTCTGCCTTTGGCTTAGGTCATGATCCTGGGGTCCTGGAACTGAGCCCCACATCAGGCTCCTTGCTCAGTGAGGAATCCTGCTTCTCCCTTTTCCACTCCCCTTGCTTGTGTTCCCTCTCTCACTGTCTCTCTCTGTCAAATAAACGAATAAAATCTTTTAAAAAAACAGTCCCAGGTCTCTTTACCAGAGCAAAATGAGCCAACAAACCCAGTGTCTACCACACCTCAAAATCTCCTCCCCCTAAGATTTATTTTTATTTCTGGGAAAAAAATACTTTGTTACATTTTTCTCTTTCTCTATGATTTATTCATTTTCTCTCATTCTAAACTGTAAAATGTAACACGATCTTGCAGGCAGACGTTCCTCTCGAGCTGAAGTGTTTCAGAGTAGTCATGAACATTCAAGAACATTAGCTGTATGCAGCACAATGAAATTGGGGGTGATCCCAGAGTTTGAGCCCCCAGGCAGCCCAAATGTGAGCTACGGGGCTAGAAGTGAATTGATGTAAACAGAAAATAAGAGGCCAAGCCTAAGACACAGGGGCATGCTGTCAGGTTACCAAACAAGAATGGTGAGGAAGGGTCATCACCAAGGTCATAGGTGGGGGAAAGATGGGTGTGGTTATGGTTGGAAGGGTTGACCAGGAGATGGAAATGAGCAGGGAATAAGAGAGACCCAGAGGCTGATATCAGGGAGGAAAGAGAGCTTATGCTCAGTAGCTAGAAGACCTGAGGCCTGTGGTGAACAGCATACATGACCCCTGCACAGCCTAAAATATGGCTGTTTTTACTTGAGTGCTTGAGTGTTTTGATCATCTGTCCATCCATCTATCCTTCCATTCCTCCCTCTGTCCTCCCATCCCTCCATCCATAGCGCCAAGAGTTCCTCTAACAAAGAGTCATTTCCTGTGTGCAGGAGGTCCTGCTAAACGTTGCTGCAGTTATCAGGATCTCTGCACCCAAAGAGTTCACATTTGTTGGGGGAGCGACACATACTTTGTGAGGAGGGAAGCCGTGGCGTGTGTCCCAGATGTCATCTCTATCATGTAGGCCATTTGCTATAGGAGTTTAGGGGAGGAAGTCAAACCTTTTTTCATAGGGACATGGGTGAACGTGTCATAGAGGAGATGGCTTCAGAGCTTCATATTAAGAATGTGTGTGGTTGCAATACACAGAGATAAGGAGAAAGATGGGGAAGGCATTTCTGACATTGGGAATAGCCAGAACAAAAACCTAGAGTCTAAAAAATAAACTCTTTTAGCTGGGAAAGGAGCACACATAATCTAATGTCAACCTTTGGAAGAGGCTGAGTACTAGTGAAAACAGAGAAGGTCTCAGAGAAGTTCTGATGGAAAGGTAGTTAACAGCTGTCTGTATGCAAGATGGTTTGGAGTGAGTGGAACAGAAGCGGACAGAAAGTTAGTAAGGAGGCTGTTGCAGTAATCTAATGCAGGTCTGCTCCCCACAGGTAAAGTGGGAATAGCGAGGGCAAGGCAGGATAAGAGTGTCAGGAGGAGAGGTCAACGGGAATGACAACGACCAGACAGGAAAGGAGAAAGGGGAACAGATAGCACCCATGGAGAGCAGCTCTAGGTCCAGCCTGGAGAAACTCTGAGAACCTCATGGCCTCTTCATTTTCACAAAGAGGGAGCAGTTATGGGTCACCTGGAACCTTCAAAACATAGCAATCTCTAGAAAAGTGATCACCTGCACAGTGAGTCTGAGTTCCCAAGAAAACAATCCAATCGGAAATAGAGATACCGATGTAGATTAGAAACGTAGTATATCTGTGTCTCATAGGGTATCTATAGACAGAGAGAAAGACAGACAGATAATGCAACATTGGCTCATGTAACAGAGGCTGAGAACTCCCACTATCTGACATCTGCCAGAAAAACAATTCCAGTCTGAGGGGCACACTCCTTCTTCATCCACGTTTTTGTTCTCCTTAGGCCCTTGCTGGATTGGATGATGGCTTCCACATCGGAAAGGGAAATCTAGTTTCCAGAGTCCACTGATTCAAATACCAATCTCACTTGGAAACACCCTCATTGTACACTCAGAAATAATGTTTAATCTGGGCAATGCTTGATATGGGCCAAGTTGGCCAACCATCACAGGAGATGAACGGCTCCCTGGGAGTGAGGGTGTCAATAGAGAGACAGAACTTGGAGAACGGAGGTCCCTGTGGGGTAGGTATATCCCACAGGATAAACTTTCCCCTCCTCAGGTTGAGACTTAATGCTGATGGCTCCCACTTATAGTCGAGTAAAGTGGGGTCTGGGCACCCACAGCATCACTGGACTCTGCAAATTCTCCTGGAGTGGGGCTCCGTAATTTGCACTCTGTCAAGATCCCTGGGCAATTTGTGTGCATACTGAAGTCTGGGGAGCTATGGTGTGTTAGTGTGCTGAGGCCACCAAAACAAAATACCATAGCCTGGGGCTTAAACTGCAGACATTTATTTCTAGAGGCTGGAAGCCCAAAATCAAGGTGCTCCAGTTCAGTTCCTGGTAAGGGCCCTCTTTGTGGTTTGCACATAGCCATCTTCTTGCCTTGTCCTCACATGGCTGCTGCTTCCTCCTCCTCCTCCTGTTCCTCCTCCTCCCCCCCCCTCCTCCTCCTCCTCCTCCTCTTCCTTCATGCTTACATAGGGAAGGAGAAAGAGAGAAATCTCTTCCTCTTCACCTGCCTATGAGACCACCATACTATCAGTTTGGAGCTCCACCTTTAAGACTGCATTTAACCTTACTTGTCTAAGAGCCCTAATACAATCACTCTGGGGGAAGTACAACCAGGACTCTGAAGACAGAACCCTGAAATTGGCAGGGATTAGGCAAGTACTGAATACATTAAAAAAAAGTGGCCAGTATAAGAGCACTTAAGGTCACTATTAAAATGTCTCAAATATCTAAGTCTTTCTCCAACTTCCGTTACCAACTTTGAATGCTTTGTGGACCCTTTCAGAGCTGGATTACATAACTACCCCAATTAGCTGTGCCACTTCCAAGGGAAGCAGCCACATTGAATCTCACCTGTCCTACCTCAAGTGCTTTCCTAAGTTTCCTGTAAGATATTAGGCATGTATGTTTAGTCAACTTCTTACCAGCATAGGACAGCTATCTAATCTAAACAGTACCATCCACCTGACACTGGAAAAAGCCACTACAGGGGCGCCTGGGTGGCTCAGTGGGTTAAAGCCTCTGCTTTCGGCTCAGGTCATGATCCCAGGGTCCTGGGATCGAGCCCCACATCAGGCTCTCTGCTCAGCAGGGAGCCTACTTCCCTCCTCTCTCTCTCTCTCTGCCTGCCTCTCTGTCTGCTTGTGAGCTCTCTCTGTCAAATAAATAAAATCTTTTTAAAAAAGCCACTACCTTTTGTTTATTCTCTATAGGTTATTTCCTTTAAAAACTTCGATGGCTGGGGCACCTGGGTGATTCAGTGGGTTAAAGCCTCTACCTTTGGCTCAGGTCATGATCCCAGGGTCCTGGGATCAAGCCCTGCATCGGGCTATCTGCTCAGCGGGAAGCCTGCTTCCTTCCTTCTCTCTCTCTTCCTGCCTCTCTGCCTACTTGTGATCTCTGTCTGTCAAATAAATAAATAAATAAATAAATAAAATCTTAAAAAAAAAAAAAACTTAGTTGGCGACCCTTAGTTCACCATTGCTTTTTGCTGGTTTTGTCCTGCACAAAAACTAAGTCATATTTAAGAAAGTGTGTCTTCAAAACACTTACATGAAACATGCCCCCTTCATCCTGTGACCTAAAGCAATATCATTGTAGGCTCTCATCCAGAGATTTGTGATGTCAAGTATTCTGTTTCTGATATATACTGTTGTGATTTCTTCTCAGTTTAGAAAAAAGACTAATTTCTATCTCCTTTACTAGAGCCAAAATGATCTTTCAGTAACTTAACTATCTTAATAGGATTTAGTATTTTGACCTCCTGAAATTTTGCACATTCTCTGCAGAAAAGACATTTGAAACAGATCTTCTGGGGATGGGGAAATCAGTGAAAACCATCATAATTGCTTGATACCCCTCTGGACACATAACTGTTCTCCATATCTGAAGTCATTCATGGGTAGAATTTAAAGGATTATAAATGAGACAGCAAATGGCACATGTGATGAACATATTAAAACTCACTCTTTTTTGGAAAAGTACTGCTACTCTTCCCAAGTTAAGGGAAGTGGGAAAGTCACCTGGTATGGGGTCTCCTATCTCTTTCAGAGACTCGGGTGAGAAGGGCACAATCGTTCTTACGTGAAAGTGGTAAGATTCTATTTCTTTGGGTAAATACTCAGTAGTGTAATTACTGGATCAGATGGTAGTCATAGCTTTTAATTTTTTGAGGAACCTCCATACTGTTTTCCAGATTGGCTGCACCAGCTTTCATTCCCAGCAGCACTGCACGAGGGCTCCTTTTCTCCCCCACATCCTCCCAACCCTTTTATTTCTTGCATTCTTTAGTGTAGCCCTTCTGACGGATGTGAGGTGATAGCTCATTGTGGTTTTGATTGCATCTCCCTGATGACGAGTGATGGAGATACGGGCTTCCAGCTATGCAATGATGAAGTACAGGGATGAAAGGTCCAGCGTAGGGAAACTAGTCTGTGGTACAGTCATAGCGTATATGATGACAGACGGTGGCTGCCCTTGTGGTGAGCATAGCGTGATGTATAGACTTGTCACCTCACTGGTGTACAGCGGACACTAATGGAACGCTGCGTGTTAACTATACTCAAAAAGAAGAGGAGAAGAGGGGGGAAAGGGAAGGAAGGGGAAGGAAGGGAAGGGGAAGAAAGGGAAGGGAAAGAGAGGAAAGGAGAAAAAGAAGAAGAGAAAAGAAAAAGTAGGAAAGAGTAAGGTTCTAGAAAATCATGGAAGATCTTCCAGTTCTTCCCAGACGCTGCACTGTCACCCCTGGTGGCTGTCCTAAAAAAGAACAGTGGCTCCCCATTACGTCCACACTAAGCTGTGGTTACATTTAGTTAAGGCATGGAAAAGGAAGGACATGCTACCTGACATCATTGTTTACTTAGACAACACACAAATTAGTTGATTTTCCTTTCTTCCTGAAGCCATGAAAATATCTCATGGAGTGTAGGAGAGACAACTAAAGCTTCCCCACTTGGAGCATTTTGTTCATTCTTCTTCCTCCTAGAGACCAGCCAGGCCAAGTCCATCTGTTTAAGGTTTATTCCAGCTGCCAGGTGGAGTTTGGGGGACAAACACCTCTACCCTTTCCCCTGCTCACTGTTATATACACAATGTCCTCAAAAGTAATCCAGCTCTCCCACCAACCTGGTTCCAAACCCCACAGACTATGTGTTACCACTTAAGCAAGAGGATCTCCTGAGGGTCAGGCTCTTGAAGACTGTGGTGGCAGGAGACCCACAGCCCCAAACCACTGAGAGTCAGGTGTCCCTAAGACCAAATGAACACAAACACAAGTAAGGAGCAATTCTCTTAGGATGAGATCTCTTAAGATGAGACTTTATAAATTGATGGCATTTTGTCCTTATAATTTAAAAAAAAAATACCCACAAGAATTGTATGATTAGCCTCATCTTGCATGCCATACCCTGAAACCAGGTCTCAGAGAGGAGATGTGATTTGCCCAATCACTCAGCCTGAGTCAAATTTGGTTTTCAGGTCAGGTTCATTGAAGGCAATTCCATGATGACCATTGTATCAATTGCCCAAAGTCCTCTTGTTCCTAGAGGAGAAACTCTGTATTTGAACCAACCTAGTACCACTTCCGGGTCTTATGAGTTATTCCTGAACAAAAGTGTGCTTTGACATACGCTCTCCCCACCCACCATGCTCCACTGTGGCAGGCTCCTGCTTCCATTTCCTTCCCATTAATCTCCAGATTTGCTGCAGTGAGGATCTGTGGCCTCCCTTCTATGCTGTGCCTGCCACATTTGCAGCATATGAAATACATTCAAGATACTACATTATTTCATGCAAGGGGAGATATTCAAGGGGATGCAACATACATTCAGGATTGAGTTAATGACAGGTGCACAGATATACATTGCTTAAACAATCAGGAATGTCCCCTGGGTGCTCCTTATTTCTCCTTTCTTCTCATTATTTGGCTTCTCTATCGAACCTGACTCTTGAGGTCACTGCTGGTTTTTGCTTATTTGACCCTAGTTTCTTCATTATCTCTAATTTTTCAATTCCTCTATTTCTAGAGAAGCCTGGACCCTGGCTGTCAGTCATCATAGTGGCTTTGGGTTAAACTGCACTCCTCGTGCCGATGTAGACCTTCTCCCACAGATCCACCAATAAAACCCACAGAAAAAGTGCTTTTTCTCTATCACTGCTCAGTTCTGAGTCAGTCCTGTCTCAAAACGTCAGCTTTCCAATTTTTACTCCCACAGACCCACACCTGAATGATTTTTTTTCTCTCAAACTTCTAAAACCTTGGTAATAATGGCCATCCCAAAGATGTCTACACCCTAATCCGTGGAACCTACAACTGTGATTAAGTTAAGGGTCTTGATATCGAGAAATTCATGGATTATCTGGGGCCCCCAAGGTAGTCACAAGTGTTCTTTATATGAGAGCGGTAGAAGGACCAAAGTCAAAGAAGAGATGGGACAATGGAAGCAAAAATTGGAGTGGAGGATTTTGAAGGTGGAGGAGGGGCTGTGACCCAAGGATTGCAGAAGCCTTTAAAGCCTACAAGAGATGAGGACACATATTTTTCCTGTAGAGCCTCCAGAAGGAAAACTGCCGGGCTGGCACCCTGATCTTAAACTCTATACACCCAGAATCATAAGAGAGTACATTTGGGTTAAGTCATTAAGTTTGTGGTAAGCTGTCACAGTAGCAGTAAAAACTAACGGACAACATGCAAGCTCTGGGGATGAGTGATGGGCACTGGGGCTCCGGGGCTCCAGGCGTTGACAGGAGAATTTGACATGTATCCAGTTGGTGTGACAAGTTTGATGACAATGCTAGAATAAAGCTGCCCCGTGGCTTCCCATACAGTTCTTCCAGATGCCCAGCCCAGTGACACCAGTGGCCATGGCCTCCTCTCAGGCATTGCTAAGATGGAGCATCTGAAACACCAACTGATCTGATAGTAATTCAGTGGACACTTATTTAATGCCTACTGTGTACCAGTCATTCCCCCAAGCTCTTTAACAATATGAACTTTTTTTAAAGATTGTATTTATTTATTCAACAGACAAAGATCACATATAGACAGAGAGGCAGGCAGAGAGAGAGGGAGGAAGCAGGCTCCCCGCTAAGCAGAGAGCCCGATGCAGGGCTCGATCCCAGGACCCTGAGATCATGACCTGAGCCAAAGGCAGAGGCTTAAGCCACAGAGCCACACAGGTGCCCCCAATATGAACTTTTTGAATCATTATTCTCTCATGATGTTGTAGGTAGTTATTTTTTTAAATATTTTATTTATTTGACAAAGAGAGCACAGTCAGAGGGGCGGGGAGGCAAAGGAGAGGGAGAAGCAGGCTCCCTACTGAGCAGAGAGCCCGATGTGGGGCTCGATCCCAGGACCTTGGAATCATGGCCTGAGCTGAAGGCAGACACTTACAGTTAAATAAGTTGAGCCACCCAGACACCCCTGTAGGTACAGTTATTAACCCCATTTTTAAAATGAGGAAACTGAGACCCAGAGAACTTACCTAAGACCACTGGGCTTGTATGAAGCAGAGCCAGGATGAGTGTCTGAGCAATGTGTTCCCCAGTGGTCCTGGTCTGCACCCTCTCTTGCTGCATCCCCTCTGGGCTGCAGCATTTCCTCCCTTCAGCCTCAGGAACCGAGAGGTCTAGATTGTTACTTTGCATGCTTGTTCCACTGGGATAAATCAGCCTGCATGCATGGACAATCATTGGAATAGAAAAGGGCCAGAAAGCCATTAACTAAGGTGACCTTCTAACATGGTTGAAAGACCCTGGAAGTTCAGGTGCTCTTCAGAGTGGGACTTTGGGAAGCACATTTTGACTTATCCACTCATCAGATATGGTTGAGTCTCCACTTTGGGCTAACCCTGGGCTCTGTGTTTGGAATACCATAAAGAAGGGGAAGATATTTCTAGAATGTGGGTAGAAAACATGGCAGACAAGTTCAAGGCTTAGAATCCCTTTGTAATATATGCTGTTGTGTAGGGAGAAACAAGTCAGTTTCTACTTTGGTGCATAGATCAGAGCAGATGTCCAAAGGAAGGACACCGTTTCCATTCCCAGTAACACTATATTGGGAGTGGTACCTCTTCACCTAGGGCTTTGGTAATTTTTATTTGAGCAAAACAAACTACCTTGTGAGTAATGAAAAAATTACTAATGCAGTAGTGAATTGTTTGTTGTTGTTGTTGTTGTTTTAGCTCCATTCATGATACAAACATATGTTTATCCTATCTAAAGTGGTAGATCTCTTCTATAGAATGGTGGTGGCCTCCAGTGTGGTGTAAATAGATCTGATTTTTTTTTATTTTTTCATGAAAAAAAAAATACAAGCCTGATGCATTGTTATTGGCTTTTTGGTTGCCTTGTTATCCAGAGTGAAGCTAAATTTGCTTGCAAATGAATACATTTGAAGGAGTGACAGATGAGAGGGTTCCTGAGCAGGTGAAGAAAAGATGAGATTGGAATGGAAGGCAGTGGTGGACTCTCATGGAGCTGGTACCATTTCCTTCCCTCCAAATGGACTCAGTTCTGTTTCCCATCTCATCAACTGGGCTCTCTTACAGAAAGGGACAAGGCGAACAAAGAGATCGGGAAGAAACTTAGAGTTTTAAGTAGCAGCTCTTTTAGTCGTAGTTATAGGCATTTCTGTAACATTGTCCAAACTACATATGAGAGCAAATACATCATATTTGTGAAAACCTGCCATTTTTCTCTCTTGTGTCTTCCTGCTTCGTAAGTAAAATGTGTACATTTGTGGGGGCTCTTGCAGACGGTTATGGTGGAAGATAAGGCTGCTGTTTTGAGGGTTCATGTATGTCTTGGTTCTGTGGCCACTGTTGGCCCCCAGACGTGGCCTGCTGCCTCAGTAGGCTGAAGATGACCTAGTAATAGGTCACCCCTGCCACAGAGCAATGTGAAAATACCCAATCTGCGGTGTGTAGTCAGTCTGTAGGGGGTTCTTCAGCCCCATAGACATGTAAGTTATCCCTAACGTCATCACATTTCTGAAAAGGCTAGTTTCATAAGGGTACAGGCAGGTTCTAGTGATCTTATTAACAAAACTGACCATTGTTGTAGACTTCAGACAATGGAGTCATGGTATCTGTGGTGTTCATATAAAGGTTTGGAGCTGGAAGGGGACTTAGAAGTTCAGCAGATTGAAGCCTCTTCTCTGAGCCAGAGGAGAAGACCCTCACTTGGGGTTCAGGATCTGCCTTGAGTCCCAGGATTTATGGACACATTTTATTCTCATTGCCCTTTAGGAGAAACAGCTCAGGGGTGTGGTTCAAGATATGGGAGGTAGTATCCCATAAAAATAGAAACGCATATGCACCTGAAGAACTGCCAGTTGAATGCTTTTAAAAGTCCCAGGAAGATGACAAAGACCATGACGTTGCAGAAAATTGAGAGAAGAGTGGGGCAATGAGTCGGATCAAGAGAAACATCCTTGAACAGCAAGGAGCAAAGAGAGGAAGCAGGAGGCAACAAGGCCACAGCAGACAGGAGTTAAGACAGTCACAGAATTGTTCATTTGCCTTCTTTTATTAAAATTAAGAAATCAACCCCATCTCATACCAACCCCATCTTATACCATCTTAATATTAAAATTAAGAAATCAACCCCATCTTATACCAACATTACCAAGAATGGAAAAGCATATAATTGCTTGATTGGCTCATTGTCTGGTGAGAGCCAGGCCCAGTGGGACCTGCTCTGCTCCTCTAACCTGTGCATCCTTTCTTCTGCCTCCGGGGCGGGACCTGAACTTGATGTCCATTTTATAGATGAAGAAACTGTGGCTCAGAGATGTTGAGCAACTTGCCCAAAGCCACAGAGCTATTCCGTACTGCAGACAGGGTTTGGCTCATCATTTTTGCTCATCACAAGTGCCCTCCTTCATGCCCATCCCCATCTAGTCCAGCCTCTTTGCCACTCACCTTGACAACTTAACTCGACTGGCTTCCAGTCAGCAGGATAACTTAATTTGCCCTGACACTAAACACAAAGTCATCCAAAAAAGTAACTTCATCCCTAAAAGGGAAAAATAAGCCAATTGAAGATCATGAGACAAGGATGAGTTTATGGGAGCTCGGTCACATTCAGGTCTCCCCAGCTCTGCAGGCAGACTTTGTGCGAGGGCTGTTTTGCACAGATATCTAAGCATGGGCCTTCTGGTCATGGACTGTGAGTGTGTGCTACCTGGGAGTTGAGACAGGAGGCGTGAAGAGGTGGACAGGGCACAGCGAGGGACAGACAAGTGTGCAGCCCTTCCCTGAGCTGTCAGATGTTGACCCTTCTGGAGGCATCTGAACCTGTAAGGAACATTACACAGCAGTGAATAAAAGGGAATTGGGACTATACCGGGGTACATGGAATTGCCAGGAGCTATTGCTGTGTGAGAAGAGGAATACCCAGAGAAATGTGTGTAGTAGACACCCTATCATCAAATGAACTGTGACCAAAAATCTATGCAAAGAGCTCATCTGTATTGTGCATGTGTTGGGGGGCGGGTTGTGAGAATATAGAGAAAAATGTGGAAGGACATACTTGAGGTTGTGAGTCTCCCGAGGGCAGGGGTGAGGGAGAGTGTCCCTGTGGAAGGGAGAGAGAGAAATGAAATGCCCGTCATCAGATGAACAGCATACGAGGTGCGACTCCATTTATGCAGCTGTATGAACGTGTGTGTGCACATGCGTGCCTGTATATATAAAGAGGGCTGTAAACATACAGTCCCCACAATTTTGACAGTAATTGTCTCTAAGTAGCTGAATTTTACCTTATTTTAATTAGTTTTTATTTAAATTCCAGGTAGTTAACATACAGAATAGTATTAGCTTCAGATGTACATTCAGTGATGCGTCACTTACATAGAGAGCCCAGTGCTCATCACAAGTGTCCTCCTTCGTGCCCATCCCCCACCTAGCCCATCCCCCACTCACCTCCCTCCATCAACCCTGTTTGTTCTCTACAGTTAAGAGTTTCTTATGGTTTTCGTCTTTTCTTTTCCTTCCCCTATGTTCACCTGGTTTGTTTCTCAAATTGCACATATGAGTGAAATCATGTGGTATTTGTTGTCCTCTGACCGTCTTATTTCACTTAGCCTAATACACTCTAGTTCCATCCACATCGTTGCAAATGACAAGACTTCATTCTTTTTGATGGCTGAGTAATATTCCTCTGTGTGTGTGTGTGTGTGTGTGTGTGTGTGTGTGTGTGTACCACTTCTTCTTCATCCATTCATCTGCGATGGGCACTGGGTTTTTTCTGTAATTTGACTATTGTGGACATTGCTGCTTTTAACATTGGGGCTCATGTACCCTTTTGAATCTGTATTTTTGTATCCTTTGGGTCAATACCTAGTAGTGCAATTGCTGGGTCATAGGATAGTTCTATTTTTAACGTTTTGAAGACCCTCCATACTGTTTTACAGAGTGGCCGCACCTATCTGTATTCCCATCAACAGCTAAAATTAGAAGCACAGGAAACAACAGATATTGGTTAGGGTGTGGAGAAAGGGGAACCCTCTTACCCTTGAGATGGCTGAATTTTAAATGGTCTTTATTTTAGTCTTCAAATTTAAGTGTATTTGTTTAAGTTTCTTGCAGTCTTCAGGTACTTTTTTATATCTGATTTTATTTAAAGCCAGTTAGTTAATACATAGTGTATCATTAGTTTCAGATGTAGTGTTCCATAATTCATCAGTTGCGTATAACACCCAGTGCTCATTACATCACATGTGCTCCTGAATGCCCATCCCCCAGTTACACCATCTCCCCACCCACCTCCCCTCCAGTTTGTCTCCTAGAGTTCAGTGTCTCTATTATGGTTTGTCTCCCTCTCTGATTTCTTCTTATTTAATTTTTCCCTCCCTTCCCTATGATCCTATTCCCTATGATCTGTTTCATTTCATAAATTCCACATATGAGTGAAACCATATGATACACAGCCTTCAGTTACTTTTGAATGCAGAAAAAAATTATTTAAATTATTATTTTTTCTTAAAAATTAATGTGGTCATTTATTTAAGTTATAAATGCAAATGCCCCTAATTTCCTTTAACTTTAATTCAACTAAAAAATCTCTCTGTATATATATCTAGCAAATTTGAACAAATACTTTTAAGGGGTTCTTGATTAATGTTTTGTTCCATGTATAAACTTAGTTCATTTTTCATCTTTGTAGACTAAACTATATTTATAAATTAAATACATTTGATTTCCTTTTTAAGTACTCCAATTATCTGACTAACTAAAGCTTTCTGGGCATCTAAATAACTTTTATAAATCAAACAAATTAAACTTACAAGTAAATTTAGCTATTCTCATAATTGCTTAAACGTTAATTATTGTATCCAACCTCAGTAAGAGTTCCACCTACTATTACCATTCCAAATCAATTACTCCATTATACATTAAAATTAGAATTACAAATCTGATATGGAACACTAATACATCTAATAAACATTTAAACTGTACTTCTTATAAAAATAATTCTTGAATTTTCTTCTCTAAACATTGCTGTACTATATTCTAAATCTTTCTGGAGCTAGAAGATATTTATCTGCTGAAAAGATATAACATGTCAACAATTATGGGGGGCAGTTTCCTCTGCATCTTCAGGGGTATTTCCTCAGTGGACTAAACTTCCCTTTAGATATATATATATATATACACATACACATACATATACACATATATACACACATATATACACACACACATATACATATATATGTGTACATATATACACATATATACATATATATGTGTGTATATATATATATATATATATATATATATATATATAGGGCACCTGGGTGGCTCATCAGGTTAAAGCCTCTGCCTTTGGCTCAGGTCATGATCCCAGGGTCTTGGGATTGAACCCCACATCAGGCTCTCTGCTCAGCAGGGAGCCTACTTCCCCTTCTCTTTCTCTGCCTGCCTCTCTGCCTGCTTATGATCTTTCTGTCAAATAAATAAATAAAAATCTTAAAAAAAATATATATATATATAGAGAGAGAGAGAGAGAGCATGAGCATGGCAGGGGGAGGGTGAGGAGAGGGAGAGAGTTTGAAGCAGATTCTGTGCTGAGCATGGAGACTGATGTGGGGCTCCATCTCACGACCCTGAGATAATGACCTGAGCTGAAATCAAGAGTCAGATGCTCAGTTGACTGTGCCACCCAGGCGCCCCAATCGACTAACCATTCTTAATCAGGGAAACCCCTTATAGAGACAGTGGCTGGTTCCATTTTTGAAATTCAATCCCACACTGTCCTATGGTTGTTGCATCAAAGCTCCTCAAATGGAGTTTGTCATACTCCATGCTGTCTCCATGGCTCCTCTGGAAGTCTTCACTCCTTAGGTTGCTAAACCACTTGATTTGACTCAACAAATCCATTTTTGGCTCTATTATGTTTTACTTCTTTTCATATCCCTTCTGTCTTTAGGGTCATAACAAGAAATATAATTGTGTGTCTTAGTGCATGATGCGTGACTTTGTCTGACTCCCATTCAGGGTGTAGATATGTTGATCAACAAAATGGGAAAATTCCATTCTGTAAACATGTTTTATTGCAGACTGTCAAAGGAGGAAAGAAAAGAAAAAGGGAAAATGGTAATGTTGGTATTTCAGAGAAACTCAAGAGCCAACCTAGAGAGTGCCCAGTGCTAAATGTGGAACAATTTGGGGAAGAAATTAAAGTAGTGTTGGATTATAATCAAAAGTGTAAAATAAATATCTGTGAGTCCATGCCTATATAAATAAAAAGTGAATGAATAAATAAGGCCATCAACAAATTTCCCCAGCAGGAGAATTCCAAATAATTGATGTAGATACATCACCTCAAAGTCATTGCATGACTCTCACTCCCTAGGTGTGATCTGTAGGTGGTGGGTGTCCACAAAGTACTTAAATTGGAAAATGGAGTGGAGACAGTAACTTCACAGTGGGCAAACCCAACCCACAGGACCTCAGCCAGGTGATCAAGGTCAATACCAACAATTATGAGTTGTGTTGACAACAGGGACATGTGACATGCTGTGGTGAAATAGCACCATTTCTTTGCTGCCCCTACTCCAAAAACCTCAGAACCCCAGTCTGATAAGGAGAAAAGCAGTAGAGAAACCCCAATTGAGGGACATTCTACAAAATACCTGAACAGTACTCTTTAAAATTGTTAGTCATCAAAAAGAAGGAAAATCTGAGAAACCGTCAATAACCAAGAGGAGCTCAAGGGGACGGAATGATTGAATATAATGTTCCTGGATGAGATCTTGTAACAGAAATTAAAGTTAAGGAATTAAAGTTAAGAAAATATGAATAAAATTTGGACAGTAGTTAATGATGGGTCAGGAGCCATTTAAGCATCATATAGTGTAAGATGTATATAACTAGGGAGCCTGGGTGTGGTGTATGTGAGCAATTCTGTGTATTATCTTCACAACTTGTCTGTAAATCTAAGTACACTCTAAAATTTAAAGTTTATTTTTTGTTTTAGAAGCCAATGTAAAAGGGGCACCTGGGTGGCTCAGTCAATTGGATGCCTGACTCTTGATCTTGACTTAGGTCTTGATCTCATGGTTGTGGGTTCGAGCCCCGCATTGGGTTCTACCTAGGCATAGAGCTTACATGAAAAAAAGAAATAAAGCCAGCAAAGAAGAGCCATCCTCCCCAGGTGGATGAGTCAGGTGGGAGTGGGGAAAGCGGAAATGCTTTTAGCTGCAGTCTTTAAAACATCTGTCTGATCTCAGGATAGAGGTGGGGCATTTCCAATTCTGAGAGAATGACAGAAGGACCTGGGCACAAATGCTGAACATTTAGGAAACAGTTTGTCCTACGTGTTGCTTGGTATTGTAAAGCAGTCCCTCCCATAAGGTTCAGGTTTGTGATGAGTTGCAAAGATGGTCCTTTTCCGAAGACTTGCTTAAAATCATCTGAGCTGCCCTACACTGTCTCTGGAAAGTGGGAATTTGAGACTATGCTCTTACACTGAAGTTGTCAGTCTTCTCTGAAGCTTGGAAGCCCCCACACACTTCAGTGCTGCATCGTTAAGGATGGAGCCTCTGCATGTCTCGTGACTCAGCCCACGACTCCTATGAGCCTGGGTGCTTGATCCCTACGTGATTTCTTCCCTTCCAAAAAGCCTGAGAGACTCTGTAAACATGAGAAAGAAAAATACCAAATTCACCTTTTAAAATACGTTACTACACTCCACAGAGGCTTCAGGACATTTGAGTATGATTTGGGTTCGTGTGTTACAGCTTGGCACAGTTGGGTCTTGGTGGATGGATGGATGACTTTGGAACATTTTGTTGCCTGCAGGCTTCCTACACTCAGCACATAACTGTCTTTCTTTCCTTGTTTAGCCAAGTGGAATCATCAGTGTCATTTTAATATCACATCTTTTCTGCTGCTTGTTATCTCTCTCAGCAGTGAAATATGGCTCCCTAAAGAAATGTGAGACAGTGGACTGAGCCATTGTAAAGTCAGTATTCAAGGCAAAAATTTCTGTCTCAGCCCACAAAAGCATTGACAACCCACTGAATTACACAGAATTATTTAGCAAAGAGTAAGCAAAATGATGTGTCCCACATTTATGTCGACATTCTGTCCCCCAGTTCCCTGTGCATCCTATCTGCATGCTTAATTTCACAGGTAGCCAGCATTTTGAGATACGATCAAGGACATAGATTCTAGGAGCCAGACTGCCTGGGTTTAGATGTTGTGTCTACCACGTATTAACTTTCCCTGCCTCGGTTTCCTCTACTCTACCATGGAGATGATGAGACACCACCTCCCTGCACTGATGTGTGGATGTACAAGAGAAAATGTATGTTAAGAACTTAATAGTAGGTTCTGCCAGCATGTAAGAGGCAAGAATGAATGTATTTTCATGCTAGAATCAGCATCATTCAAAGGCAGAACGCATCGATGTCATGGCTGGGCTGAGGATACGGCTGGTGGAGGGGCACCAGCATATTTGCCTCTGATTCCAAGAAGGTGTTGGTGCAGATAGAGACTAAGGAGGTCAGTGAAGGGGGCTGCTATCTCTGTCTCTCTCCATTTTCCTGGTGAAGATGAGGGGGACCCCAGAGGCCCCAGGGGTAAGGAATGGAGAGGAAGAAGCAACTTGACTTCTGAGCACAGCAGAGATTGTACCTCCACATCCTGCATTTTATCAGAACTGATACGTAACTCTGTAACAGAGGGACATGCAGATGGCTGCCAGGCTCACACACAGCGGCAGGAAAGAAGGTGCCACGGCTTCTCTCACAGGGCTAGGTCTCAGGCAATTTTGAAGATATGGGAAGGTGGTGTAAGGGCAGAAAAGCAGAAGGTGGGAAAATGAGAACTTGCAGAGTGTCAGAGAGCAACGCTGGGAATGGCCAGGAGATGTTTAGGGGCTTGGGTGGAGATGAGCTTCCAAACCAATGTGGGCTTCTCAGGCTTGACCCAAAGGGCCCCCAAGTGGTAGTGAAGGCCAGGTATTGAGGGAAGTTTTTGTGAATGGGAACAAAGACAGTAGACAGGAGAGAAAAATGTGTATGTATATGTATGCATTTCCATTTCTTCTGGGCATGGTGGGGAGGAAGACCTGAGCCAGAGAATGGGCAGTGTCTTTCATGCAGTTGTCCTGGGCAGACTCCCTTGGATTAAGAATTTGCATCATGTATCAACAAGCCAGCCGAGGGCATCATGTATGTACAGTACGTGCATGTCATGCCCAGCACGTGATAACACGTACAGCATGGCTTCCAAAAGGGAGTCTTTAATCCAGTCCACTCATGTTCTCAAGAACCCATGGTCAACAGCACTATACAGCAAATAGTAAAGGGACCCACAATATATATAATATAATATAATAATATAATATAATATAATATAATATAATATAATATAATATATGGAAGACCAGAGGCATTACTTATGTATCTTTTTGAAGTGGGTGGCATTTTGGAAGTTCTCTGGTGTGATTTGTGTGTGTGTCTAGCCCTCAGAGAGTTGTCCTAATTATTGTCACTCAAAGTGATATGAAGTCTCAAATACCAACTTTAAAAAACATGAAAGTCAGTTTTGGGGTTTTAAAAAACGATTTTATTTATTTATTTCAGAGAGGGAGAGCGAGCATGAGCAGGGGGAGGGGCAGAGAGAGAAGCAGACCCCCCTCTAGCAAAGAGCCTGATGCAGGGTCCGGTCCTAGAACCCTGAGATCACAACCTGAGCCAAAGGCAGATGCTTAACTGACTGAGCCAGCCAGGTGCCCCGAAAGTCAGTTTTTAACTTTTTAATTCGTGACTGTATAAAAACTTCCAATAAGAATTTGAGGGATTTCTTTGCTGCCAAATATGGCACTTTGCAAATGTAAACATTAATATTTATATATGGAATTAGACTCACATTCACTGGTGCTGTAGATAATATGGGTGTATACAGTGGAGGCTGGGTTCCCTGGGTCATTTTTCTCAATCAGAAGAATCTTCATGGCCTCCATCCTGACACCTAGCATTTTTCTCGAACTGTTGTAAATGATAAACGTATTTATTTCAAAGTAATTGTAGTTGTTTCTGTAGTGGATCAAATCTATTTCTTTCCTTTCTTTTTAACGTTCACTTAAACTATTAATGAAACTCAAAGCTACCAGAGATACATAAGTATGTATCTGTGTGTCCCCCAGATGCAGGGCCCTATGTAACTTAACCAAATCTAGTTTGAAACAGTGTTAGCTCTAAACCAAGAGCTACAGATACTTAACTGACTGGGCCATCCAGGTGCCCCTCATTCTTTCTTCTTTAACCTGAAAGCTAGGAAATGCACAGGGACCCCCAGTGTGTGTGTGGGGGGGTGCATCTTGAAACTTTCTGTCCTTCATGCCCACAGCCTATCTGAACAAGTGGGAAGTGCTACTTCTCTGAGTCCCATCTGTTGCAGAGAGGCCTTTAGGTTTGTTCACATAGACGTGGTCACGTTCATAGCCAGAAATCCTTCTGATCTCCAAATGTGACGGAGTGGCATTAATTACATATTAATGATCTGGGGGTTCACTGATTTTTGAACCCAGCTTCTATCTAGGATTGCCTATCTCTCTATCTTAATCTCTCTTACTGCTCCCCAGTTACACACACACACACACACACATACACACACACAAAAACCCAAAGTGTGAACTTGTGTGTACTGGCAAGGGAAATTTTCCCTCTACCCTTCAAGGTTCTTTGGCTGGTCTAAGAATCAAATTGACATGAGACAGACTAACAGGAGAAAACCAAACAGAAGTTTGATAACTTGCATTCCTCCTCGTTACATGGGAGAGACCCAGGAAAACTGAGTGACTCACTGCAATGGCTGAGGCCATTGCCTTCTAACCCATCTTCAACTAAAGACAGAAGATTTTGGGAGTGGGGAGGTCAGTTATGGGAAGTGACCAAGGAAAGGGTAAGGTTGTTATGCAGAGTTAAGCCAACTCCACTGATAACATTTTCTAGAGGTTTAGTCATTTCTCCCTTCCTGGTACTGGGAGGGAAACAACTTACACATGGAAATTTACCTTACATGTGTAAAAGTCTCTTAAAAAGGGGTGATTTCCACTCAGTTTTCAGACCTTCTTTTGTGTCTGCAGCCATCAGAAAGGATGAATACCCAACTTTTGCATAAAAGACCACTTGGGTGGGTCTGGCAGAGATTATGCTGAGTGAAATAAGTCAAACAGAGAGAGTCAAGTTATCATATGGTTTCACTTAGATGTGGAGCATAAGGAATAACATGGAGGACATTAAGAGAAGAAAGGGGAAAATGAAGAGGGAGAAATTGGAATGGGAGGTGAACCATGAGAGACTATGGACTTTGGGAAACACTGAGGGTTTTAGAAGGGAAGGAGTTTGGGGGGATGGGTGAGCCTGTTAGTGGGTATGAAGGAGGGCAGGATTGCATAGAACACTGGGCATCATACACAAACAATGAATCATGGAACACTGCATCAAAAACTAATGATGTACTGTGTGATGACTAACATAAAATAATAAGAAAAAGCACAGTTTTTAATATGATCACGAAAATCACCCAAAAGTCTTTAAATATTAAGAAGTTGTATTTTGTGCATGATGGAGAACGCAAGACTTTCAGAATCGAATCTTGACTTGAGAGCTCAGACTTTGCTCATTGACAACAAACACGTTCCCTGGTTTGCCTTGACGTGACAGCTCACTTCATTCACTGAGAGAAAATGTCAAATACCCCAGCAGAAAGGTCTGTCAGTTTTCTCTGAGTAAACACAGTGTTGCATGAAGAAAGCAGCTAATGAGTCACACCCCGGTGCCTTCTCTTGAGCACGCCCGTGTGTGCTTCATATGTGCTTGCCTCTCTGTCACATGGAAGATGAAAGGGCCGTGTCCTCAGGGTCAAAATAGAAAGACGTGCAGGACTTTTACTACTTTGTCAAGACCACACTTAAGTGGAGTTGGCAACTGACGTGTTTGTTTTTACTGTGAGTGCGTGATGGTGAGGACACAGGCCACTGGGGCAGGTGGCCACCACCACCCCAGCAGTGTGGCCACCGTCCATTCTTAGCTTTATCCTGAAAACAGCTTTTCACCTCACAGGTCCCCTGAAAGATTCCTGGGGATGCCCTGTATGTGCTGCCTTTACCCAAGGTCGTCTGAGAACAGTTGACCGAAAATAACTCCATGATGACTTTATGTGTGTGTGTTTATAGATATCTTTAAATATCTTCTCAGGTTATACAAATCTCAAATCTGAGGGTTCCAACCGGTTTGAATTTTGAGGTTCCCTGCAGGGTGGAGGGTGGGGTGCCATAGGCAGGTGTGTAGTGCTGGAGGGAGCGATCTATTATCCGTGTGACAGTAACGAGGCGGCATCCTTTTGCATAATAATGAACGGGGGCCCTGGAGTCAGACACAAATGCATTGAAATCCCCACTTTGCTTCTCACCAGCTGTGTGATTTGTATGTCGCACGAGTCTGAACCTCTCAGTTTCTGCATCTGTGGAATGGAGATAATACAAAGTTAAGTCTTAGGATTGTTTGAAGATTAACGAGATAGAAAATCCTCTGGTGGAGAGATTTCAGAAAACGCATCATAAAAATAGTCTCTAGCCTCGTGGTCCTGTGACCGCAGAAAGGAGCACAGGCGGGATGGTCCCTTTCCGGCTGGGTGGTAGGGCCTGCCCCATGAGTGTGCAAACACCCCTGTCCACTCTAGTGTGGGAAGGAAGAATTGGGTGTTTCCTTGGTGACAACAGTGAGCTCTCATTGGAAGAGCTCTCATATCGTCTTCTCGTCACTGCATGGTACCAAGATTATGGAGATTTTTCATAAATAGGATTCTGAGGTATTAGAGTTTATCACAGCAGAGTTTCCAAGGCATCACGTTCCTTTATAATCAATGTATACATCATGGGGAAAAATAAACTTAATTAAAAGGTAGAATTAGCTAAATTCTCTGTTGAATACCAAACACCTTAATCTCAAAACTCAGGCTCAAACTGTGCTTACAAATACACAATGTTTTTAGACAAGAGAAAATAGTGAATTCCGTTCAGATTTTATTCTGCATTCAGTTCAGCATCTTTATTTTACATTTTTAAAATTAAATTAATTTAAGTTAAATTTACTCTAAAATTTTCTGATTCTTGGCTTGGTTATGTTTTGAAAATAGCCACCTGAGGTCGGTTGCAGAGAAAGAAGGCAGATGACTGTACATAAATAGACATCAGTCCGCTCTTGCTTGAGCGCATTGAGTCCACATCTAGTACCTGTCCCCAAGAGTCCAGAGCAGTAAAAAAATGAGGCAAAACTGAAAGCAAATTAATGTCACTCAGTGTTTCAAGCTGAGGGGTAGAGGGGAGAAAGACAGACTCAAAACCCAACAATCATTGTAAACAGTTTACAGATGCTGAGATAATGCTTCAACTCCATAAAGACTTTCTAAAAGATTTTGTTCCATAGATGATTAAAGCTAATTTCCCCAGAACTATTCAGTATCTTTTATGGGGAGAAAGAAAATTTATGTCTGATTTGCATCCAGCATATCCAAATAATGTTATTTGGTATATAAAACTAATGGCCAATTTTAGGATATCAACACTTGTATTAATTCACAAAAGGTGTACTGTTT
Source organism: Meles meles (assembly GCF_922984935.1). Lineage (NCBI taxonomy): Eukaryota > Metazoa > Chordata > Mammalia > Carnivora > Mustelidae > Meles > Meles meles. Next base: position 159,629,270 of record NC_060069.1, on the reverse strand, counting down.
ATGAAGTAGAATAACTTTTTTTAAAAATTACTTAATTTGACAATTTATTGAGCATTGGCTTTATTAATAAACATGGAGAGAAACAAAAAATTGGTAAAATGGGATATTGGCAGAGATGTATAAAGATGTGTATTCTGATATACCATTTGATAGGATGCGTTCTCTAACATATACCAAAAGCCACAAAAATGTTCATCTCTATGGATCCACTAATTCCATCCTTAATTATCCATATCAAAGAAATAAGGTGTGGACAAAGATTTATGTAAAAAAGTCAACATGGTCCTTTATAATAATAAAAAAAATTCTCTTTGCATACAGAGCCAATTAAATGAATGCATGTGTGAATTTTACAGTGCCTCAACATAAGTAAACAGTATGTGATAATTTTAAATAATGCTTTTAAAAAGTTACCTTAATGCAGGTAAAAGTCATATAATATAGCTAAATTATTAAAAAGCAGGATCTGGAATGTATAAATGATATAATCTTGACAGTGTGAGGAAAAACACATGTAAAAGATGAACAGGAGATGCCGGTGTTAAAAATTCTCACTTCTATTCCTGAACTTCATAAAATCTATCTATGAAAGACCCACAGCAAATATCATCCTCAATGGGAAAAAGCTTGCAGCCTTCCCGTTGAGATCAGGAACACGACAAGGATGCCCACTCTCACCACTCTTGTTCCACATAGTATTAGAAGTTCTAGCAACGGCAATCAGACAACAAAGAGAAATAAAAAGTATCCAAATTGGCAAGGAAGAAGTCAAACTCTCTCTCTTCGCAGATGACATGATTCTTTATATGGAAAACCCCAAAGACTCCACCCCCAAACTACTAGAACTCATACAGCAATTCAGTAACGTGGCAGGATACAAAGTCAATGTACAGAAATCAGTGGCTTTCTTATACACTAACAATGAAAATACAGAAAGGGAAATTAGAGAATCGATTCCATTTACTATAGCACCAAGAACCATAAGATACCTGGGCATAAACCTAACCAAAGAGGTAAAGGACCTGTACTCGAGGAACTACAGAACACTCATGAAAGAAATTGAAGAAGACACAAAAAGATGGAAGACTGTTCCATGCTCTTGGATTGGAAGAATAAACATTGTTAAAATGTCTATACTGCCTAGAGCAATCTATACTTTTAATGCCATTCCGATCAAAATTCCACCGATATTTTTCAAAGAGCTGGAGCAAATAATCCTAAAATTTGTATGGAGTCAGAAGAGACCCCGAATTGCTAAGGAAATGTTGAAAAACAAAAACAAAACTGGCGGCATCACGTTACCCGATTTCAAGCTTTACTACAAAGCTGTGATCACCAAGACAGCGTGGTACTGGCATAAAAACAGACACATAGACCAGTGGAACAGAGTGGAGAGCCCAGATATGGACCCTCAACTCTATGGTCAAATAATCTTCGACAAAACAGAAAAAAATATTCAATGGAAAAAAGACAGTCTCTTCAATAAATGGTGCTGGGAAAACTGGACAGCGATATGTAGAAGAATGAAACTCGACCATTCTCTTACACCGTTCACAAAGATAAACTCGAAATGGATAAAAGACCTCAATGTGAGACAGGAATCTATCAGAATCCTAGAGGAGAACATAGGCAGTAACCTCTTCGATATCAGCCACAGCAACTTCTTTCAAGATAAGTCTCCAAAGGCCAAGGAAACAAAAGCAAAAATGAACTTTTGGGACTTCATCAAGATCAAAAGCTTCTGCACAGCAAAGGAAACAGTCAACAAAACAAAGAGGCAACCCACGGAATGGGAGAAGATATTTGTAAATGACAGTACAGACAAAAGGTTGATATCCAGGATCTACAAAGAACTTCTCAAACTCAACACACACAAAACAGATAATCATATCAAAAAATGGGCAGAAGATATGAATAGACACTTCTCCAACGAAGACATACAAATGGCTATCAGACACATGAAAAAATGTTCATCATCACTAGCCATCAGGGAGATTCAAATTAAAACAACATTGAGATACCACCTAACACCAGTTAGAATGGCCAAAATTAGCAAGACAGGAAACAACGTGTGCTGGAGAGGATGTGGAGAAAGGGGAACCCTCTTCCACTGTTGGTGGGAATGCAAGTTAGTGCAGCCACTTTGGAGAACAGTGTGGAGATTCCTGAAGAAATTAAAAATAGAGCTTCCCTATGACCCTGCAATTGCACTACTGGGTATTTACCCCAAAGATACAGATGTAGTGAAAAGAAGGGCCATCTGTACCCCAATGTTTATTGCAGCAATGGCTACGGTCGCCAAACTGTGGAAAGAACCAAGATGTCCTTCAACGGATGAATGGATAAGGAAAATGTGGTCCATATACACAATGGAGTATTATGCCTCCATCAGAAAGGACGAATACCCAACTTTTGTAGCAACATGGACAGGACTGGAAGAAATTATGCTGAGCGAAATAAGTCAAGCAGAGAGAGTCAAGTATCATATGGTCTCACTTATTTGTGGAGCATAACAAATAACATGGAGGACATGGGGAGATGGAGAGGAGAGGGAGTTGAGGGAAACTGGAAGGGGAGATGAACCATGAGAGACTATGGACTCTGAAAAACAACCAGAGGGTTATGAAGGGGCGGCGGGAGGGGGGGGTGGGGTAGGAGTTTGAGGAACCAGGTGGTGGGTAATAGGGAGGGCACGTACTGCATGGAGCACTGGGTGTGATGCCAAAACAATGAACACTGTTATGCTGTAAATAAGCAAATAAAAATAAATAAATAAATTTAAAAAAAATTCTCACTTCTGTGGATGATGATTAAGAATGGTGTATTTTGGTGTTGTGGACTGAATGTGTCTTCCCAAAATTCATAGATTAAAGTCCCGCCCCAATCTGATGGTATGTGGAGGCGGGATCTGTTGGAAGTAATTAGGTATGGAGGAGGTTAGGAGGGTGGGGTCCCCAGGATGGAATTTTTGTCTATAAGATGAGCAAGAGACCAAGGGGCCCCCTGTCTTCCATGGCGGGGGGAGGGGTTGTGGTGAGAAAGGGGCAAGTTAGGAAGGGGGTCCTCACCAGAACTCAGCTTTGTGGGCATCCTGATCTCAGACTCCCAACCTCCAGAACTATAAGAAATGCATTTCTGTTGTTTAAAACAGTCAGTCTGTGGTACTTTTTTATGGCAACCCGAACTAAGATACACTCCTTTATATTTTTCTGCATTTTCCAAATTTTCTAAATCAAGCTTCTAGTTTACCATCAGGGACAATTAATCAAGAAACATAATAAAATGTTATGAAATATGCATTGTCCTCGGAGTCATTGAAAATGAAATAATCCTGAAATGATAAAAATCTTTGTCATGTATTTTTACAAAGGGACAAGACATGTTCTCTTGTAGAAAGTCAGGGTATCTGTTCACTGCGCCTCTCGCCACATGAGGTGAGGGTGTCATTCGTTCTGGTCAATCAGTTCGGTTCAGTTAGCTCAGATCCAGTGATCTTCGCTTTTCAAATATGGAAACTGACTTGGAAAAATAAGGCAAATGACATTAAATTCTCAGCCAGGAAGAGACATTTGGCCCTTTAGTCCCACTGAGGTGCCTCATCACTGCAGGACAGCAGCTCCAGGTGAGACACCAGACATCATGCCACCTTCTTGTCCACAGGCTGCTCTGGTCATCTGTAAGGTAGCGCCTCAGCCACGTAGCTGGGCATCACCCATGCTGTGCTATTATCCAAGTCTTGCCTGCCACTCGCAAAACTCTGCAATCCTCTGATGAACTCTTTCCATGAGTGTGCTCAGGGCTATGCAAACCTAGCTCTCAACAGTGTATTGGCAGGCCCTTCCCTCCGCCCCAGCGGCGCTCACTCCGGTGGTACATCAGACTATAGATTGATAGAAAGTCTGGGTTATAAATATCCACATGTAGAAATCTCTGTGATTTCAAGCAACAGTCCAAAGTGAGCCAACCTTGCCTCTGGACATTTTTAAGAGTTTTTCAGGAAGCAACTGATTTCATATAAATGTCATTAAAAAATGGATCATGGGTTTGATAGGAGACCAGGAGAAATCATGGCACACCTTGATGTTCTTCCGCTTATCACTCATTCCACAGAAGGAATGTTGGAATGAAATACATTTTAATGTCTGGTTCCTTCTCTAGAAAGTCTTAAATATGAACATCTAAGTTTTAAAAAAAAGAAAATGGGTAGCTTTACCCTTCTCGTAAAGCATATGAACAAATGGTCGTAATGTATCCTTGACTTGGTCTTTTTGCTCAGGTGTGAAACATCTGAGTTTATTATTATTCTCATTATTATGTTCAGTTGGCCAGCATATAGTACATCATTAGTTTTTGATGCAGTGCTCAACGATACATCTGAGTTTTTAACAGACTGCTGCTGACCACAGAAGAGAGGAGAGGAACCCCACCTAATTTCTCATAAAGAGCTCTGGACTATTTTGTCTGAGAATAAAAGAAGCAATATTAAACAGAGTTTGTGCTCTACAGAGACTGTCCCATGAGGCCATGTCACCTTTGGTGAAATGAGTGCTGACCTCTATCCTGTTTGTATTACTCTAGCACCTACCTCTTCCCCAGATGTGACCCAGCTCTGTGCCCATGTGAGGATGGGCAGTTCCCTTTCCCTTTGCTAATATGGTTTCCTTACTTATCCCAGATTTGGAACGACTCCCTCCAGAGTCCCTTCTGGCAGGAGGCTCTAAGCGTTCAGTGGAATCTGAGCATCTCATAGCTGGAAGGGCCTTAACACCATACAGTCAAGCCCCAAATCATACAAGTGACCAGAAGGAGGGGAAGGGGGCCCCCTATAAGTTCTTTCCACAGCCAGAGAGGCAGCCTAACAGACAGCCCAGATCTCTGGATCCCTGAAGCCAGTGCTCTGTTTTTGCCACAACATCCTCCTGGATTCAAGTTAACTAGCATCCCTATACATCAATCTGTGTGTCTTAGCCGCCGGGAATTCATGCCTCACCCATGCATTCATGAGCAGTGAGCCTGGCTCTGATCTAGATGCTGGGTCATGGCAGAGGAGGTGGGGAGCCAGTCTCATCCAGTGTCCAACGGGGTGGAGACTTATGACCAGTTTATGGGGCATCAGTTTCCCTGAGTTGCGTCCCTCAGGTCAGAGTTGCTGTGTTCCATGGGTGCTGCCTTTGAGCCGCAGACGCTCTGTCCTCCAAGGTCGAGAGCAGCCCCTTGGCAGAGGCTGTAGTGATGTTGGGGTCTGGGAAGATGGATTGCACATAGCTGAGCCTCCTTGACTCTCTAATACCATGGATGAGAAACAACAGTGCCAGTTTCTTGAGAAAGGGTATGGATGTGGACGGGAGGCAGAATCATGAAGGACCAGAGCTTTGAAGGCTCTGGAAATGGGAAGCTGAGACTCAAGATGGCTCAGTAAGGAAAAAAACAAACAAATAAACAAACAACAACAAAAAAACCCAACATTGGAAGTCTTCATGGAAATAGGGAGCCTGTGTTCTGAGGACACTCTTACTCTGAAAGTATGTAGACAAGATCCAAAAGGGTGGATATGTAGATAACATAACATATGAAATGTGGAGTCTGGTGTTTTTAAAAATCCATAGTGAGGGGCGCCTGAGTGGCTCAGTGGGTTAAAGCCTCTGCCTTCGGCTCAGGTCATGATCCCAGGGTGCTGGGATTGAGCCCCGCATCAGGCTCTCTGCTCCGGGGGGAGCCTGCTTCCTCCTCTCTCTCTGCCTGCCTCTCTGCCTAGTTGTCTGTCTGTCAAATAAATAAAATATTAAAAAAAAGAAAAAAAAATCCATAGTGAAAGACTGTGCTACAAATATTTAAATTAGGAGTCCCTGTGGGAGGATGGCTCTGAGGTGGCCAGGCTGGCTGATAGTTGTGACTGGCTGGGCAGAAGGCAGTGTTTGTCCAGGCAAAATCGGCTGGACAGCAAACCACCTGAAAAGCATTATGAACAGGAGTGGAACGGGGGCTTGGTTTTGCAAACCCGGGAGTCACTGATCACCCAACACCTCACCCTGTGTGTATTGATTATTTCATTGTCTGTCTAGAGAGGGAAGCTGCAGAGAAACAGTGACTCTGATGACCTTGACCACTGACCAGGTGCCAGCACCTGTGTGGTGCCTGATACAGTGGGCATTTGATAAATATTGGTAAAATTGAAGGAATGAATGAGGGAGTGGGTGAAGAACTAACTAGCTAAAAGGAGGGAGTGCATGCCCAGTAGCCCTTACACACCAGCACATACATACTGGCAGAAGCCAAGCAACTGCCTAGAGAAACATTTGAACCCAGACCAAATCAGAAAACCAGAATGTCGACAGGGGCAGTGGGCAGAAAAGGGTCAGAGCTCCCGTACATTGTAAGGGAAAGACAGATGCAGGGAGGTGTGAGACCCCAAAGACACGGGTAATGTCTTCAGAAGAGAAACTTCCCTGCTCCAAGCCTAGAAAAAGGGGCAAAAGCAAGACAAAGACAGGTAGTGGCACAAAAATCAGAACACGGGTTTGGTAGCGATTAAAAACACCCTAAATCAGTGGTGGTTTAATCAAGACAAGAGTGTATTTTGGGCTCATGTGGCATCTTCATATCTGCAGTCCAGTCTCAAAGGAAGCTCAGGGAGAGAGGAAGAGGATGTTTGTGAAGGGACAGCCTTACGTATTAGGGTTGATCGTGGGAAAAGTAAGAGGACAGTGAGTCCCCCATCAGGACTCAGATGAACATCATAGCTAGGCCCGAGGGGCAAAGCAGCTGTGGAGCCAACAAACTCAGACTAAAGTCAAAAGCAAACCCAGTGCCCAGACCCTCCTGGCCCACACAAGGTGAGTTGCAGCAACAAAGGACTGGAGGTTAATTGGATGAAAATAAGAGAAGCATGAGTTGCTTCCCTCTCTTCCCTCCACCTACATCTGCCTAAAGGAAAGTTCTGGAAAGAAAGTGGAAAGGGAAGAGCATCATGCTGTTTAGTTGAAGGCTGGGGTCTGGGTGCCTGCAGCGTCAGAGTTGGCTAAGGAGACTTTGTCTTCCAACATTGCTCTCCCTCAGCTGCCAACTGGAATGGCCATTAATGACCAGGTGAAGGACCTAAGGTGCCACTAGAAAACAAAAGTCAAAAGGTAGGGACCCAGGTATTATCCTTTCAGGGGAGAAACCCTGAACCGCTGCTGGAGCCGGCCTCCTTATCCACCCCCTTCCAGGAGCCTGCTTTGTCTCAGCTTATGTTCAAGAGCAGGAATCCATCCTTCTGTGTCTTCTTCAACCAGTTCTGTCCTACCTTCTCCTCCCCTCCATTTCCAAGTCAGCAAACTACCAGTGTCTCATAGCGTCCACATATAATCTGTAGTGGCCATCTAAAATGCCTCCTGCAGGGGCGCCTGTGTGGCTCAGTGGGTTAAAACCTCTGCCTTTGGCTCGGGTCATGATCCCAGGGTTCTGGGATGGAGCCCCACATCGGGCTTTCTGCTCAGCAGGGAGCCTGCTTCCTCCTCTCTCTCTCTCTGCCTGCCTCTCTGCCTACTTATGATCTCTGCCTGTCAAATAAATAAATAAAATATTTAAAAAAATAAAATGTCTCCTGCATAGAATCCAAGTAAAAACTACAGAGTTAAATGGGGTTTTTCAACAGCCATCATATATTACTCATGTCTATCCTATATAGAGAGATGATAGATGATAGATAGATATCTCTGTATATAGTATCATCTATACAGAGACAGATGATAGATAGATAATAGGTAGATAGATAGATAGATAGATAGATAGATAGATAGATAGATGATAGATAGATAGAAGTATATGGTGGAAACAAATGTTGTACCATGTATTTTGGTGGCAACTTAAAATATGTTTCTAAACCTGCATGCACCTTCATAGCCCTCCTAACAGCACCTGACTCTAAACCAGGGAGGTACATGGGGAAGCAGAGGCCGTGAAGAAGCAGTAGGTCTCAGGAGGCACTCTTTAGCCACATCTGTTTATGCTCATGATCCTAGGATGAGAAAAATAAATCTCAGAGACCTTGATTCACAAAATAGAGCAATACATACAATATGAAATAAAAAACATGATATAGTAAGTAAAGTTTTCAAGACATGAAATTTCGTGTGTTATTTAAATCATGTGGGAATCGCACTTACTCCCTAGGGCTGCCAGAACAAATCCCCACACATGGGTGGCTTAAAACAACAGAAAGGTGTTCATTCTCTTACAGTCTAGGGGGCCAGAAGTCTGAACTCAAGATGTCACCAGAGTTGGTTTCTTCTGGAGCTTCTGAAGGAGAATTCATTCTTACCAGTTTTCTAGGTTCTGGAGGCTGTTGAAAATTCTTTGTGGTCCTTGGCCCATAGGTGTGACACCCCAGTATCTGTCTCTGACCACATGTGTCTTTCTTTCCTGCATCTCTGTGTCCTTTTCCTCTTCTGTCTTTTATAAAGACACCCTTCTCTGGATTTAGGACCTACCCTAATCTCAGATGCTCTCATCTGGAGAGCCTTACCTTATTTTTGTTTGCAAAGACCCTTATCCCAAATAAGGTCACATGCTGGGGATCCAGGGTTGAGGATGTAGACATGTATTTTGGGGCTCACAATTCAACCCACTGCAGGGATTGAAAATTAAAATGGAAAATATTGATCCTCCAATATGTAAATGTCTCGGTACCACCGTAACCCAGTGAGGCCTCACAAAGTGAATGTGTGGCCTTGTGTGACAGTGGTAGGAAACCAGAGATGCAACTTAAGATTGCAGAGGGGTGTGTCATCCTGTTGCTGTGAGTGATACGCATTCTCATGGCTCAGGAAGGAAAACAAAGTAGCTGTCTCAAAAATATTTCCCAGGAAGGACAGTGCCCTAAAAACTCCACACAGAATGCTGCAAAGAGCGGGACATTTTCAAGCCTTATTTCCTAGTTCACTGTCTCTTCCCTTCTGGCACCATGATGACTGCCTGAGCAATTTAACTTCATTAGGTTCATTGGAAAAATGAGCAGGACTGATTTGCCTTTGGGATACTGTTGGGAGAGAGTGACAGAAGGGCGTACAGTGCATTTACGGTGGCATCCCCGTTTCTGATCTCCAGAATTCCATTGTCATGAATTACAAGATCCCCGTGAATGTCAGATCTATGAGCAGTACCAGATTACTAACACTACAGAGCAGCCCTGGCTGTTGCACAGTCACTGAGCTTCTGGAACAGGTGCCCACTCCACAGTGATGCCAAGCATTATAGGTAGTGTCTCCTCACAAGAAATCCCACAGGGCATCGTTCATGCCCGGGTGAGCTTGGCATGGCCCTCGATCCTCAGTTCAGGACTGCGTTTGGACATTGATGGTGGGCTTGTCCTCAAATCAGCCAAATACCCAAGACCAATTATTTCATAGAAAGTGTAGCACTTTCGGTAGATGGAGACACACGAGAAGCCAGAGGGCTTCCAGAGCGGGTTTGGCATGACTAGAATCAGAACAGAGGGCACTAGAAACAGAAACCTACTCCTTCTACCAGTAGACAAAGCTGAAGAACTATAAATAGTAGTCCCCCTTTAATTGTGAGATACATAAATTACACTTAACAAATTTATTTGTGCACAGTCTACTTTTGTGTGTGGGAAGTGAAGAAAGGAAACTCTTTTTTTTTTTAATCTTTTAATTTATTTATTTTTTCAGCGTAACAGTATTCATTGTTTTTGCGTAACACCCAGTGCTCCATGCAGAACGTGCCCTCCCTATTACCCACCACCTGTTCCCCCAACCTCCCATCCCTGACCCTTCAAAACCTTCAGGTTGTTTTTCAGAGTCCATAGTCTCTTATGGGAAAGGAAACTCTTTTTGAGAGGACAGTGTAAGAGCTGGATAAACTTTTAGGAAAGGACATTCTGGAAACATGAGAGTTAATAACACCTTCCACAGGGTTCTAAATGGAAGTGTGTGGACACTTCATCATTGTGCTTGTTATCAAGGTGTAGTGCACGTTCATCATACATCTGGTCATGGCTGACCGGTCATAAGATCTGAACATATGCCACAGAGTAGGGTCAGTCCTCTCTGCTCCTACCCACCCTAGTTTAGCTGTATCTGGACAAACCAGATGGAATGGACTAAGTCCTTGAAAGACACAATCTGCCAAAATTCACTTCAGAAGAAATAGATGATCTGAACAGGCCTGTATCTATTAACCACACTGAATCAATAATAACCTTCCGAAGCAGAAAGTACCAGGTCCAGAGGGATTCACTGTTGAATTACATCAAACATTTAAAGAGTAAATTATACCAATTATCTACAATCTTTTTCAGAGAATAGAGGCAGAGGGAATACTTCTTAACTCTTTCTGTGAAGCCAGCATTACCCAAATACCAAAATCAGACAAAGATATTCAAGGAAAAGAAAATCGGGACCAATATGTTTCATGAAAAAATGCAAAGGTCATCAATAGAATATTAGCAAACTGAATCTCAAAAAGTTTAAAAGAAAATAGTATATCCCATGGCCAAGTGACATTTATCCCTGGCTCAACATTTGAAAATTAATTAATGTAATCTATCCTATCAACAAGCTAAAAAGGAAAAACCACACGATAATATCAACAGATGTAGGAAAAAAATGACAAAATTCAACATCAAGTAATGGTAAAACTCTCAATAAACCAAAACACTAGGAATAGAGAGAAATTTTTTAAAAGATTTTATTTATTTGAGAGAGAGAGTAAGTACGAGAGAGAGTACAAGTTGGAGGAGGACCAGAGGGATAGGGAGAAGCTGACTTTCCACCAAGCAGGGAGCCCAATTCAGGGCTCGATCTTGGGACTCCGAGATCATGACCTGAGCAGAGACCAGATGTTTAACTGACTGAGCCACCCTGGTGCCCCTAGAGGAAAAATTTTTCAGCTTGACAAAGACTATCTATAAAACTTTCAGCTAACACCATACTTAATGGTGATAACATGAAGATTTCCCCCTAAGCTCAGGACCAAGGCAAGGACATTCTTTCTCACCACTCTTTTTCAACATTGTTCTGGAAGTCCTTGATAATGCAATAACATAAGAGAAGGAAATAAAAAGGGATATGGATTGGGAAGAAAAACAAAATTGTCCTTGTTTGCAGGTGTCATGTTCATTTCTGTAGAAAATCTCAAAGAATGGACAAAATGACTCTTGAAACTAAAAAGTGTTTAAAGCTTCAAAGTTTCAAAATACTATGTTGTTAAACAACAGTCATTACTTTCATTACTTTCCTATATACAAACAATGAACAACCAGAAATTAGAATTAAAAAAGCAATGCCACTAAATGATGCAAAAATTACTTTGTCAAAGTGTGCAAAAAATGAAATACTTAGGTATAAATATCACAAATATATACAAGATGTATAATGAGGAAAATTATAAAACTGATAAACAAAACCAAGTAAATAAATGGAGATCTATTTTATGTTCATGGACAGGAAAATGCAATGTCAGTTCTTCTTAAGTTGATTTATAGATTCCATGCAATCCAATACAAATCTCAACATGTTATTTTATAGATATTGACAAACTGATTCCAAAGTTTATACAGATAGAAAAAAGACCCAGAATAAACAACATAGTATTGTAGGAGGAGAAGAAAGGCTCAGGACTAATACTACCTGGCTTCAGGACGTACTATGAAGTTACAGTAATCAAGATAGTGTGGTACTGGCAAAAATAGATCACTGGAACAGAAAGAGAACCCAGAAATAGACCCACATAAATATAGTCAACCAATCTTTGACAAAGGAGCAAGATATCCCCTTTGACAAATGGTGCTGGAACAACTGGATGTTTCCACTTAAAAAAAATGAATACAGACTTATACCTGTCACAAAAAATTAACTCAAAATGGATCATAGACCTAAATGTAAAATGCAAAACTATAAATCTCCTAGAAGATAACATAGGAGAAGATCTACATGACCTTGGGGATGGTGATAACTTTTTAAATACAAGACCAAAGGCTTGATCCATGCAAGGGATTAATTGAAAAGGGGGGCTTCATTAAAGTTAAAAACTTCTTATTTTCTGTAAACAATATAAATGGAGTTAAGAAATAAGGCACATATTGGGAGAAAGTATTTGCAAAAGTCATGTTTGATAAAGAACTGTTATCAAAAATATATAAAGAATTCTTTTTTAAGGTGTGGTGCATAAACAATCTTGGAATACTGAAAAAAAACAAAATTTTTAAAAAGTAAAAAAATGTAAAACAATTTTTTTTTTGAGAGAGAGAGCACAGAAGGGAAAGGGAGAACTCTGAAGCAGACTCTGTGCTAAGGGCAGAGCCTGACATGGGGCTCAATTCCACCATGGTGAGGTTGTGGTCTGAGCTGAAACCAAGAATTGGATGCTTAACCAGCTGAACCACTCAGGCATCCCTACAAAGAATTCTTAAAAGCCAACAATGAGATAACAAACAACCCATTTTGAAAATGGGCCAAATATCTTAACAGATACCTCACCAGAGAAGATATACAGATGGTAATAAAACCTATGAAAAGATGTTCCACACCATGTGTCATCAGGGAAATGTAAGTCAAAACAAGATGCCACTGCACACTTATTAGAATGGACAAAATCCAGAAAACTGACAATACCAAATGCTGACGAAGATGTGGAGCAACAGAAACTCTCATACCTTCTATAAAATATTCATACAAAATGAAACATCCCCTTCACAGTGCTATCCAGCAATATCCCTCCTTTGTCTTTACCCAAGGGAGCTGAAAATTTATGCCCACATAAAACCTGCACTTGGATGTGTAGAGCAGCTTTATTCATAATTGCCAAAACTTGGAAGTAACCAAGATGCCTTTTAGTAGGTGAATGGAAAAATACACTGTGGCAACCAGAAAAGAGAAGATGATTCAGTGCTACAAAGAAACAAGCTATCAAGCCCTGAAGAGTCATGGAAGAAACTTAAAGTGAAGGAAGCCAATATTGGAAAGCTTCACACTATATGATTCCAACTCTATGACATTCTGGAAAAGGCAAAACGATGGAGACAGTAAGAAGTTCAGTTGTTGCCAGCATTGGGCAGGGGGAGGGATGAACAGACAGAACACGGAGGATTTTTAGGGCAGTGAAAATGTTCTGTATGATGTTATAATGATGGATGGATGCCATTTTACATTTGTCCAAACTCACTGAATGTATAACACCAAGAGTAAACCCTTGGGTAAACTAAGGACTTTGGGTGATTACAATATGTCAATGTAGATTTACCTTTGTTAAAAAAAAAAATGCACCATTTTGGTGAGTAATGTTGATGATGGGGGAGACTGTGCAACTTTGGGGCAAGAGGTATATGGGAAACTTCTGTTTGATCTCAATTATATCGTAAACCTAAAACTGATCTAAAAAATAAAATTTCTTTTAAAAACTTAGCACATAAGAATATAGCAACAATAAAAAAATTTGCTGTTGCCTCTCCCTGTATAGCTCCCAGACTGAATGGCCCTGGTGTACCATTAAAAAATGAGGGTCACTTATGGTTCGCCTCCCCTTCCAATTTCCCTCAACTTCCTTCTCCTCTCCATCTCCCAATGTCCTCCATGTCATTTGTTATGCTCTGAAAAACAACCTGAGGGTTTTGAAGGGGCAGGGGTGGGAGGTTGGGGGAACCAGGTGGTGGGTAATAGGGAGGGCACGTATTGCATGGAGCACTGGGTGTTGTACAAAAACAATGAATACTGTTACGCTGAAAAATATAAATAAATTAATTTTAAAAAATGAGGGTCAGGGGGCGCCTGGGTGGCTCAGTGGGTTAAAGCCTCTTCCTTTGGCTCAGGTCATGATCCCAGGGTCCTGGGATCGAGCCCCACATCTGACTCTCTGCTACTCGGAGAGCCTGCTTCCTCCTCTCTCTGTCTGCCTCCCTGCCTACCTGTGATCTGTCTCTCTCTGTCTGTCAAATAAATAAATAAAATCTTTAAAAAAAATGAGGCTCAGGAGAGTAGAGATGGGCAGTAACCTGGGGCCATGTGATGGCGATGTTTATTCATGAAGGCATATGGATGTTCATTTGTTCATCTCTATTTCTCTTTATGGGAATGAAGTATTTCCTAATAAATTATAAGAGTACAGATAACTGCATTCAATATAAAAATACGACAAGTTGGGTGAGTGCTCATGATGTTAGTGGAAAATGTGATCACCCGCATTCTCACCATAACTCCCAGGGAGGAAGCCAAAGCTGATCTGTAGGAAAGCTGCTGGCTTACAGATGGGCATTTGGTATACCCTGCACTCTGAAGCCTTCACTGACAATCACAATAGCAGGAGGTCACTTTGACCTGCTATGTCAACTGCTAGGATTCAGATACATTCAAGTCTGATGGAGCACGTCTGCTGGAGGTCCTTCTGCACCACAGACTCAGTAGGGGAAAAGAGATAGGTAAGTTTGAGGAGGGAATAAAGCCATAGGCATCTCCGAAAGGACACTGATTCCAATGCCCCACAGACGGAAATAGAATCTCATGAGGCTGGAATTGTGCTATTAAAAAAAGAAGAAGAAAAAAAAAAGAAAGAAAGAGCTACTTTATCAAATCTCTAAGATTTGAGGGTGCAAGTCCATTCATTAATTCCCATGGTGCAGAAACAAGACAGTCTTCACCTTTTGGTAAAAAAAAAAAAAAAAAAAAAAAAAAAAATTCGAAGAACCTCAGTGCTTGGAAGAATCCAAAGGACAATGTCTTTTCTTCTTACTTCAGAGAATCTGCCATGTCAGGAGCAGGAAGCCTTTCGGGAGAAAAGAGCTTCTCAGAAATGGTGGCAAAGACGTGTCAGGGAAATGCACACGCATAAAAGCAAACAATACCACCTTTATCTCAAGCAAAATAGAACCCAGGAAGAAAGCGCTTACCCAGAAAAATAAGATGATGCTTTATCGACCAAATGGACAGATGATAATTCACAGAGTGCGGGAGGGAGACTTTATGCACTAATTGTTGTATCCGAACATGAAAAAGCAGCTGAAATACAACAGGAAGTGACTGAATCAGAATGCCGAGGGGTTTCAGCTCAGGCGGCTCAACAAAGTGGAACCAAACAAAAGGGCAGGCGGTCTGTGAGGAGTCTCCATACTTTCCCCTCAGATTTGTTGTGAACTTTTAACTGCTCCTAAAAAAAAAAAAAAAAAAAAAAAAAAAAAAAAAAAAAAAAAATCCTTACTATAAGTAAAATAAATGCATAGAGGACTTAAATAATGGAATACATAGTAACAGAATATCAAAGACTAAGAGGATTCGCCTCCCCTCCCCAATGTCCATAGCCCCCTCCCCCTCTCCCAATCCCACCTCCCCCCAGCAACCCCCAGTTTGTTTTGTGAGATTAAGAGTCATTTATGGTTTGTCTCCCTCCCAATCCCATCTTGTTTCATTTATTCTTCTCCTATCCCCCTACCCCCCCATGTTGCTTCTCCATGTCCTCATATCAGGGAGATCATATGATAGTTGTCTTTCTCCGATTGACTTATTTCACTAAGCATGATACGCTCTAGTTCCATCCACGTCGTCGCAAATGGCAAGATTTCATTTCTTTTGATGGCTGCATAGTATTCCATTGTGTATATATACCACCTCTTCTTTATTGCAACATGGGGGGGGTAGGGGGATAGGAGAAGAATAAATGAAACCAGATGGGATTGGGAGGGAGACAAACCATAAATGACTCTTAATCTCACAAAACAAACTGGGGGTTGCTGGGGGGAGGTGGGATTGGGAGAGGGGGAGCGGGCTATGGACATTGGGGAGGGGAGGCGAACCATAAGAGACTATGGACTCTGAAAAACAACCTGAGGGTTTTGAAGGGTCAGGGGTGGGAGGTTGGGGGAACAGGTGGTGGGTAATGGGGAGGGCACGTTTTGCATGGAGCACTGGGTGTTGTGCAAAAAAGAATGAATACTGTTACGCTGAAAAAATAAATAAAATGGAAAAAAAAAGACTAAGAGGAAACTCCATTTCAAACTGAAAAATCAAGTAAAATTATACAGTCTATGTTCTTTGACTACAGTATGTAGACTCCAGCTTACTGTGCTTAAGGAGATCTTCATTTCCTTCATGTTAAATCTAAATTCCATGACCTGTCCTAGGAGGTGCTTCATAGCCTGCCCTCGACCTCAGTCTGACCCCTTCTTGATGTTTACTCTGCAGTCTGATTACAGAGAAACCCCTTCCGTGGCTCACCGGAATGCCCTTCCCTTCTCACCCTGCCTTGAACACCTTCCACTGGATGAAAGTTCTAGTATTGTATCTCATATGACAAGTAGCTATATTTGTGTAGCAGCTACTAGATGCCAATAATTGAAGCATATACATAATTAAGACATAATCTTTGACCTCAAGGAGTTTGCAGTCTGGAGGGTAGAGGGGACAAGAAAGGAGTGAGGCACAGATAAAATGCTTCCATGAGAGAGCATGAACTGGGAGGTGAGGCGGGAGTTCCAGGTAAACCACAGTCGCACAGAAATTTGGGGAGTACTGTAAGTTGCATAGGACATAGTGCTGCCTTTGGAAATGTTCAACCCATCATCTGGTTTATGAGCAGATCTGTTGGCACATTCAAAATGTAATGACTCCCTAGACATTTATAAAAGCAGCAAAAATAAATAAATAAATAAAAGTTATAATACTACATGCTGGCAAAGATGTGGAGAAAGCGGATGTCTCATACATTACTGGTGGAGGTGTGAAATGGTGCAGCCGCTCTGGAAAATAGTTTGCCAGTTTCTCATAAAACTAAATGTGTACTGACCATATGATCCAGCAATCACATTTTTGGGCATCTATCCCAGAGACATGAGAACTTATGTTCACAAAAATCCCTGTTTGTGAACGTTCATAGAATCTTTATTCATAATAGCCAAATTCTGGGACAAACCCCAATGTCCTTCAACAGGTGAATGGTTGAAAAATCTCTGGTCCAACCAGATAGTGGAAGACACTCAGCAATAACAGGAAAGGGACTATGTATACACACGACAACCTAGATGAACTGAAGGGCAGTAAGCTTAGTGAAAACACTTGTCTCAAAAGGTTCTGTTTGTTTAACATTCTCAAAGGGCAAAACTGCAGAGATGAAGAATAATTTAGTGGTTACTAGGGGACGGGGAAAGAGGCTGGGGTGCGGCCAGGTGCAAATACAAAAAGGTAGCAACAGGGACTTCTTTTGTAGTGAGGGTACCATTCTGTATCGTGACTGTGGTGGCAGGTGCCTGGATCTGTAATTAGATAAAATAACATAGACACACAGGCATTTGTGTGCACGTGCATGCACACACACACTCACACACAAATGTGGGTTTAACAATGGTGAAAAAAGAATAAGATATATGTATTTTTTTCAGTTAATAGAAATGTTCTAATGCCAGTTTCCCAGTTTTGATACTGTGCCACAGTTGTGTAAAATCTCAGCATTGGTAGAAGCTGTGTGAAGGGTGCAGAGCACACAATAATATTCCTGCAAATCCCTGTGAGTCTATTTTTCAAGTTAAAGAGTTTTTAATAAGTAATATCCCCCCACAACAATGCCAGATACAGAAGGACAGCAGGTAGATTATGGAGAGTACATGTGATACAGACATGACAGTGTTGTGGGAATTCAGAGAAGACAGATCGTCTTGGAGAGGTGAGGTCTGGGCAGGTCTTCAGTGCGGGATGGGATGTGAGTTAACACGGAAGGGTGGATGGCAGTCAGATTGCAGAGACGGAGGTGACTTTGGGAAAGGTGGAAAAGGTACCACAGGGCCAACCAGCTGTGCTGGAAATGGGAAAGAGTGTTCCCACAGGGGATCAGGAGGTGGAGGAACACATAAAGTGGGTTTGAGTGCAAAAGCAGAATGTTTGGTTAACAGGTTGATGGAAACATAGGCTGCAGCAGAATCCTAGGTGTCTTGGACTTTATGCTGTAGAAAGAGAGAGCAGATAGTGAGAAGCCACTGTCATACTAGAAGTGACATTTGAGGGAGATGAACCAGGCAGAGGTTTGGAATAGATTGGAGTGGGGCAAGCTAGTGTGGGGCAAGCAAAGGGATTAGAACACTGGTCCCAGCCCAGCACAGGCTTCCAGATTGAGGCTTGGATTGAGGTGGCCGTTGGGAGACCAACAAGGACACATCTGATCTGAACATTTCTGTGAATATTCGCCAAACAGGACCCTGTCACTGATGAGCACGGGGACTGGAAGTCAGTCCGAGGTTGAGCTTGGGATGCAGGAATAGAGAGAGGGAGGCAATCTGGGGGGAGAGTTGCCACATGGAAGTGGAGCCATGACATCCATTTGCAAATGTCTGACTGACCTCCAGCGATGTGAGATGGCAGCCAAAGACAGGTGGATCACTGCTTCAGAATAACGCATTGCAACAACCCACGCAGATGAGATCTGCAAAGCTAAGCCCAGACAGGAGAGAGGGCGATGGAGGAGAGAGGGTCAGAAGCCCCTGCATGAGCAGACATCCCGCTACAGGATCTAGAAAAGAAAAGAAAAAAGAAAAAAAGAACCTTCTTCCCTTCCCCCTTCTTCTCCTCCTCCTCCTTCCTCTGTCATTTGGTTCAAAGCTTGACATCATCCTAGACAGGTCCAGGCTTACTGCACCCCCCCGCACAACCCGCTCACTCGCCCCCACTGCTTCCTTAACAAGCTCCTGCCACAGGCTGTTGTCAGGCGCACGTCATCAGCCATAGCAACCAGCCCTGAGTGCCCCTGACGGGAGAGATGAGGGGAAAATCGCTCTTTTTCCAAGTGGCTACAGGCAGCCTCTCTAAACCCACAGAACCTCATCTCCACAATTAATCCTGATTGCAAGTTCTCAGAATCGTGCCCCTTCATTTAGCTGCCAGCTCCCTCGCACTTAGAGCTTCCAGAAGGAAATCACAGTGGTTCAGTCCTCTTCCTGGGGGCTGTTTGCTTTGAGGGCCTTTTCCTTGGATGCAGAGGGATGCATCCCATCACCAGCAGACATTTCTTAGGTCTCCCTAGAGGATCAGATCAGCCTGTTTCATGTTGCTGTTTGGTTTTTAATAAGAAGTTGAGAAGAGGAGGGAGGAGGGGAAATGGATGGGGACGTTTCCAAACAGGAGGCCTCAGCTGCCTCCCCACATCTGGGCTGTGTGACCGAAGAGAATTTCATTTGGAGCTAAATTGGACCTTCCTATATGGAATGGTCATCTAGGGATAACATCCTGCGTGTTCTCACCACGCTCGAAACGTTCCTTCACAGGTGAGGTGGACAGGAGACATTGCCACTTTTTCCCAGCGGGATGAGAACCTCTGACCATTTAGCAACATGGCGACATGCAACAATTTGAGCTCCTTGGAAAAAAGACCCAAAGCCCCAGCTCTGTGGGACACTCTGTGTGTCCAGCCGAAGACCTCTCGAGATTTTCTGTCATTTGTCTGACATGGAATGTGGCCTGATTCAGCCCAGTGGTGCCGCCTCTGGAAGCCTTCCGCCAAGGTTTAAAGGCGTTTTGAGGCACCTTTTTTTTTCAGGCGATCTCTGTGCTGCTCACACTTGAATCTGAAATATTTTAATGGGACCTTAAATTCAAGTCATTAAGCTCACATTATGTCAAAAACAAAAAATATATATTTTCTGCTCAAAAAAGTAAATACGTTTATTGAAAAAAATTCAAACAAATTAAAGACGTAAATGAATATTGAAAATAGTTAAGAAATAAGCGCAGCAAATACACCTATCATTTTTCTGGTTAATATATTTATTATCTCTTAGGACATTTAAATTTTTATTCCTATATATAGATATATAGATTTGTTTGTGTACAAAGAGGGGAGGAGAGAGTGAGAAAGAAGAGAGGTTCTTAAATACTTCTTTTGAAAAGGATTTTATTTATTTATTTATTTATTTATTTGAGAGAAACAGAGAGCATGCAAGCAGGGGGAGTGGCAGAGGGTAAGGGAGAGAGAACCTCAAGCAGACTCCCTTCTGAGCATGGAACCCCACACGGTGCACAATCTCACGACCCTGAAATCACGACCTGAGTCAAAATCCAGTTAGGTGCCTAACTGACTGAGTCACCCAGGTGCCCCTAAATTCATGTTTAAGAACAAAAAATAATTACGACTTCTAAGCTTTCTTACTCAATAGGTAATGTATTGTTATGGACTGAGTTGTGCCCCACCAAAAATTTAATTTGTATTTTTTTAAATTAAGATTTTTAACTTATTTATTTGAGAGAGCACGAGAGAGAGAGCAGAAGCCATAAGAAAGGACAGAGGGAGGGGGAGACACAGGGACCCCAATGTGGGACACTATCCCGGGACTCCAGGATCATGACCTGAGCCAAAGGCAGTTACTCAACTAACGGAGCCACCCAGGTGCCCCAGTACAAAGAATTCTTAAATCGTTATGTCATGGGATCTACTAACCTTTACTACACAGTTTCTGTCTTGGATATCATGCACACAATTTTTTCTTATTCTTCTCAAAGGAGTCACTTAAATTTCTTTAGAGTAAATATCAAGGGGAAAGCAGGGGTCAAGGATGTTTGCTACATAGTGATGTGGAATTAATAAAACAACAGCGTTTATACTTTTTGATGGAGCATGTCCAATTAGCCATATCAAAGTGGGCAGGACATATTTGGAGCCAGTTACCCATTCCTCTGGGCCAGTGGGTCTCCACAAGTGATCTCTGGGAACTCGTGGAACATGCAGACTCCAGGGTCCCTCCCGAGACCTGCAGGACCAGACAGTAAGCGAGGCCAGGTCACCTGTGCTATACGCCCACCACTGACTCAGAGGCGGGCTCCAGTCTGAACACTGCTGCTCTGGCTGCTGCAGACAGAGCTGCCCCCGGACTTTGTGTGCACTTCCCCCCAGGCAGCTTCCAGTGACTTAAACCTTACCTACTGTCCCTGTCATGAGGGAGACATCGGCTCAGATGAGGGCATTTTCCTTACCGCTCATTTGCTTTTGACACGTGCATACACAAACACACCCGTGTGTGAAAGCCCTCATTACATACACACGCTGATGTCATGGTTCTTGGAACAGAGCAAATTTCAGAAAGGCACGGTTGAATGCTGAGCCAGCCTACAATCCCTCCTCTTCGGGCATCCAAGGCTCTCTGGGAAGGAAGCAGGTGTCCCTGTGGATATGATGCTTTTGTGTTAAATATTAAAGGTCAAATGAGGTTACTTAAATACCCTCCGCATGGGATGGAGAGAACACTGCTACCCTCCTTCTTCATGGGGAGCTACTAAATGCTCTTTAATATGCCTGACTCTCTTGTGACAGACTTAGATACCTTCCCATGCCTGCTTTCTGTAGGAATTAGGGGAAATGCACAAGATAAACATTCATCTGTACAGACAACGAGTTGGGGAAATCCTAAAGGAGAGGTGTTTAATACGTGGACGGTTTTTCGTGGCTTTGCAGCTCAGGCTATGTGCTCCGAGAGACCAGGGCTCCGTGCTTCAGCGCACACTGACTTGCATGAACGAGCAGTGAGTGAAAAACCACTGATGTCCCGGCATGCACCGCTGGTGACACTCATCTCGCCCGAGCCGAGTCTTCCTAGCGGGTTTCTGCTTCATTTAGAGCCGTCAATACCTCAATTAGTGCCTGCTCGCCTGCCCTGGGAGGGACGGTTCCACATTTCACTTCACGAGCCTCTGAAATCTCAAAGCCCCCTGAGAGGCGCTCGCTCATAAAATGTCTCCTGATTAACAGTCCTGTTGCCAAGCATCCCTGGCTCCGTTCTGTCTCTCCCTTTGTAAGATTCATCAGCTGCCATCAACAGGAGACACCGAGAGCTGCCGCCTGCCAGTACGTACACTGAAAATAGCCCCCAAGCTTGCCCTGGGAGGGCTCGCTGATTTTACGTCTGGATCCGACTCACAAGGCCACAGCACAAAGTCAGGAAGAGCACTGATCTGAGCTGCTTGGGTGTGTGTGCGTGTCAGTGCGTAGTGTGTGTGTGTGTGTGCCTGTGCACGCACGTATCCTGGCATTTACTTGTGAGCGAGGACGTGACCACCACCCTTCAGCATCATTAACCCTGCAGTTCAGGACATGCAGGGAATTTTCCTCACCTTGAGCTAAGAAAGGAAAGGCAGCTGGCTCAGGCTCCCCCAGGCTGTTTAATGGTGCTGCTTGTTCCTTCAGAAAAGGTGGTTTTCTGTCTGCAGAGTCATTGGTGCTATTCTGTATCTCCATAAGCTCCTTTCCAAACAGACAAGGCTTTAGCAAATCCAAAAAAATAGGGCAAGAGACCATCCAAGCACTTTACTCTTTTTTTTTCCTTTTGAAAGAGAAAGCTCTTAAAAAAGAAACGCGTAATGGCATATTTATTTTCTAATAAACGTTGTTAAAAATTCTTGTCATTTTGGCTTTCATTAAAATTTGGAAAAAGAGGGGCGCCTGGGTGGCTCAGTGGGTTGGGCCACTGCCTTCGGCTCGGGTCATGATCTCGGGGTCCTGGGATCGAGTCCCGCGTCGGGTTCTCTGCTCAGTGGGGAGCCTGCTTCCCTCTCTCTCTCTCTGCCTGCCTCTCTGTCTGCTTGTGATCTCTGTCTGTCAAATAAATAAATAAAATCTTTAAAAAAAAATTTGGAAAAAGAATTTAAGAGTATTCAAGTCTCCTGGTGGCAGGGGAATTGCCCCGTACGCCTCCAGCACACACACGCACAGGTGCACTCACACCTGCCTGCCCGTACACACATGCACATTGTGCACACACACCACACAATCACACAGGCAGGCCTGTGTGCACACGCATGCACACATGTACACAGACAGACCCTTCTGACGACCAACGGCAGTAACCCCTTTGGGAATAACATTCAAAACCTTCTTCTTGGAAAGTAAGCAAGCCCTCGCCCCATTCTCTTCATATCAGGCGACCAGAGTTTAGAATTTAGAAAACATTTTCTTTTTCCTTTTTAACTTATGATGTCAGTTTTCTAGATGGATACAACCATTATATTATTTACCAAATCCATTAATATTTCATTTAGAAATATTAATGAATATTAATACAAATGTGAAATCTACTTTTTTTATTATACAATATTATACAATATTATATTACACAATATTATATTACATATAATATTATACAATATTATACAAATGTGAAATCTACTTTTTTTTTCAAGATTTTATTTATTTATTTGACAGAGAGAGATCACAAGTAGGCAGAGAGGCAGGCAGAGAGAGAGGAGGAAGCAGGCTCCCTGCTGAGCAGAGAGCCCGATGCAGGGCTCGATCCCAGGACCCTGAGATCATAACCCGAGCCGAAGGCAGAGGCTTTAACCCACTGAGCCACCCAGGCACCCCATGAAATCTACTTTTATACATGTTTTATTTATTGCTCAAACCTTATGAAAACCACATGACATGGTTATATCTTTAAAATCTCTATAATCCCATCACCCTAATGCTGACTTCTTTCCCCATCCCCCCCTTCGGGTCCTTGCCTATATACGTATATATGAAAAGCTCTTCAGCCTTGGTGGAATGTAAATCAAAGTCAGGAAAATAAGTCATGGATGCAAATACTAGCCAGAGAAAAAATAACTAACACTATAAGCCTGTACAGTCTCGGAAGGCCTTCCCGTGTATTTGATCTTTGCAGCTCCTCTGTACTGAGGAGGCATCCCCACGGTACCCACTGAGGGATCGGACTCAGAGTATAAATACTCATTGAAGCTTATGGTTCATTAATTGGCAGAGCCAGAACCCGATCAGCCCTTCTGATTCTGAACTCTGTGCTGTTTCTGCACGACACTCTCACAGGACCTTAGAGCAAAACTCCAGGTGACTGGTGGGGGGGGGGCCATGCCCAGGAAAGCCCCAGAGCCATGTTTCTCATGCTCTGGCATGCACCAGGATCTCGTGGATGGTTTTTCAGGTTGCCAGCCCCAGGATTGCATTTCTAGCAAGTTCTCAGGTGCTTCTCCTACAGCTGGTTCAGGAGCCACTCTTGAAGAACTACTGTTGTCGACAAATTGACCACAAAAGTTGGTGGTCAGGCTGTAAATTTGCACAATTCTTTTTGAGAGCTGCTTGGTATTATCTCGTAAGTCTAAAGAAATACACATACCTTAACTTTTTTATATGTTCCCTAAAGAAAGTCAAGCGTAAGTTTCTGGGGTTCATGTAAAGACATGTTTGTACTCATGTGGAATCTGAAACTTCTGAAATAATAAGCCATTGTACATTCATGCAAAGAAATATTATACAGCAGTGAAAACACCTGAAGGCTCTGTATATATGTTGTAGACATCATGTAAACTAACACCGAATAAAAGAAGGGAGACACCAAACGGAACAGACGGTATGATCCTATTGGATATATAGTTCGAGAACAGGCAAGAACGGGGCACCTGGGTGGCTCAGTGGGTTGAGCATCTGCCTTGGGCAAGTCGTGATCTAAGGGTCCTGGCATGGAGCCCTGCATCAGCTTCCTGCTCAGCGGGAAGTCTGTTTCTCCCTCTCCTTCTGCTTGCTGCTCCCCCTGCTTGTGCTCTCTCCCTCTCAAACAAATTAAAAAAAAAAATCCTAAAAAAAAAAACAAAAACAGGCAAGATTAATTCAGTAGTTCCTGGATGCAGAACCAGATGGGAGTAGTCTAGGCTGCCTATGTTCTAACTCTGGTTCCACTGCTTCCTGCCTGTGTGACCTTGAATGAGTCATTCAGTGTGTCTCTGCCTCGATTTCTGTACACCCAAAATCGGGGTTAAAAATAGCATCTACCTCCTAAGGTTGCTATAAAAAATGAAAAGCAGGTAAAATTCTCAACATAGGGCTTAATACATATTAGCTATAATTATCATCATCTGTATCACACCAGATGTTTTTCAAAGGACATTTTATGTCCTTGAAACTAGCACAAACAAATGAAAAGGATGTGCGTGTGTGGAGGGGGTGGGGAATGACAACTCAATAAAATAAACCAAATGTTATAACCAAACCCAGACAACCAAATTAAGAAAAACACATATGCATTTACGCAAGCAAACGGAAACATACATTAGGAGCCAAAGAAAGAGGGTTCTGTGGGAATGGATATTGACTCGGGACGAAAACCAGGTGGTCCAAATGGCTTCAGGGGAAAAGCAGCATCTCAGAAATCAAACACAGGGTGGGGATTGCAGAGTCAAAGGCGGGATCAAGGTCCTGGGCACTAGCCTGTCTCGGACAAGAATCTTGAGGAGCAAGAAACCCCTGGGGTGCCCTAGGGAGGGAGGTGGTGTGATCTCAACTGTAGGAGACACCGCCTGCATCGCCGGGAGCCAGAAGGCAATACGGATCACAGCTGAAGCAGCAGAATGTGGCTGAGTCCACCACCACAAGCGTCAGCGGGGATAATGGCTTATCTTCTCTCTGTGGGCTTCTGTGCAAATGCTCAAAAGTTAGAACGTGGCTTTGGACCCAACTGCTCTGTGGGTGCACCCCCAGCCACCGGAAGCTGCTGGTTCTGTTTCCATGGAAACTTCTTGCCTTCCAAGAACTCTTTCCGAATAAGAAGAGAGAAATCTTGACGGAGGGAGCATCCGCTTCCCAGATCCTACACTGGCGACCTGGGATCTTCACAAGCTGTTGGCCAGAAACTTCCAATCCTCATGGTCCTCTGCAGCCACCTGCGTGTCCTGTTGACACAACGGCAGGCTTCCCCGGAGCAAGTGAACACACACACACACACGCACGCGCACGCACACCCAGATGCTCCCGTGCCCGAGATGGAAGCTGCGGTCTATAACCTAATCTGAGCAATTTACCACCACTCCTGCCGGATGCTCTTGGTCATGTGGACCAGGGACTCTGGTAAAATGTGGCAGGTGAGGACCATTGGGAATCCCCCTGAGGGATGGCCACTGCTGGTTTTTAGTTTGTTTTCTCTTTTCTTTTTTTTTTTTAAGATTTTATTTATTTATTTGACAGGCAGAGATCACAAGTAGGCAGAGAGGCAGGCAGAGAGAGAGGAGGAAGCAGGCTCCCCGCTGAGCAGAGAGCCTCATGTGGGGCTCGATCCCAGGACCCTGAGATCTTGACCTGAGCTGAAGGCAGAGGCTTTAACCCACTGAGCCACCCAGGCGCCCCTGTTTGCTTTTTTCTAATGAATATTATAGACTTCATCCAATTTCTTATGATGACATAGCCCATTTTCTTACATTTTAAAAATTTATTTTTACCATCGCTGTCAGAAGGAAATCAAAGTTTATTTCCTATTTTCCTTCTTTCTACCTTAATCGTTAGGAAATCTTATTAGACAGAATGTAGCTTCTGTGCACATGGCCAGGCAGGGGGCAGGAAAAGGAAGAAATGTCCTGCCTATCTCTCTGCGAATTGGGGGGGAAATACTGTTTTTAATATCTCTTGCTTAATATTCACACTTTTCATGTGAAATAAACCAACTCTCTTCTAAATGTCACTTGAAACAAGTACAGAGTGAATATAGTATGAATCCTAAATGTTTTCTGTCTTTGCCTTGACACATGGAATCAGGCCGCAAGGCCCCAGCTGGGCTGTCAGGAAGTCGAGCTGCCGCCGCTCCTGTTAAAGTTCAACCTCCAGTCCAGCCCACGGTAGCTCGGAAACACGGATTTGATTCATGGTTATAATCAAAGTAACTTCATTATGTGAGCGTCGTAACCCAGCCAAGAAGATATTTCAGTATGTGTTAAGAACTTATTAATTCCTGGCTGGAGAAATCATTTTCTTTATGGGGATAAGAGCTGCCCAGTAGGTAGCCTCACTTGCTAAAACTTTTATGAACAAGTATTTGGACAGGAGGAATTTTTGATTCTACGGCAGTGATAATAGCACTTTGTGTTTTGTGGGGCCTTTCTTCCAACACACGCGGTGGTTTCCACTAACATAATCTCATTAATCCTGATCACAGCCTCAGGATGCTGGAGGTCTCATTGTTCTTACAGATGAAGAAATGAGATGAAGCTGAGAGGCAGGGACCCCAGACGGAGAAAAAGCCACTCGGCCTTTGAACGCCTGGAGAACAAGGGGGCCCAGAATTAGAAACCGTTTTCTCTAGCAAAGCACCATAGACATTTTCAAGAATAATGACCAAAGTAGCATGGTTTGCAGTGGGCCAAAGGTGGAAGCCATGCCAGGGTCCCTGGATGGAGGAATGGATAAAGAAACAGTGGCGTAAGCACCCAATAGAATGTTACTCAGGCTCTGAAAGGAAGGGCGTCCTGGCACCCGCTACCACGGGAATGAGCCATGATGACATTATGCGAAGTACATAAGAGGGACGCGTACTGCAGGATTCCTCTTCTGTGAAGTCCATAAAGGAGTCACATCCATGGACATGGAAAGTAGAATGGTGACTGGGAGAGAGAGGATTGCAACTGGGTTTTAACGGGGACACACTCTTAGTTCGGGGAGATGTAAAAGTTCTGGGGGCGGGTGGGGGGGAAGGTTGCACAACAGCGTGAGCGTACTTAATGTCACTGACCTGCACACTTAAGAACGGTTAAGATGGTAAATTTGACGTTAGGTGTGCTGGGGAGAACGTGGGTTCACTGGGACTGCGAGATGGAGTGTGCACTCCTTGATGCCCCCAGGGGATGCCGGGACAGGAACTACCTTATAGTGAGAGATAATGTTGACGGGTTCTACTATATTAGAACGACGAACCACTGTGCTCATGAGGATTTGCCCTGTGTGCACCGTCTTCATCGTGGCAGTAGAGAAAAAGAAGGCCGCCAGCTCCCTCTTCCAGACTTCTGGTCCAAGAGACTGCCTCCTCCCAGCTTCTTTGCCCACTGCCATGGGCCCCTGAGTTCTCCAGAGCCCTGAGCTTGGGGTTTAATGTTCTTCAGCCACCGCTTGAAATTCTTAATAAGTTTGCCTTAATAACTTAATAACAAAACTTAATAAGTTTTGTGTTTGTAAGTGAAATCTGACGGGTCAGTGGAGCTTGAACTGGGGAGTGGGGCCTCAATACTGATATCTTCCACCTCCCACTGCCTCCTGTCTTCCCGTTCTCCCACTCCCAGAGCCTCAGGTCCCACTGCCTCCTGTCTTCCCGTTCTCCCACTTCCAGAGCCCCAGGCTCCCCTTTTCTGAAATCACCCACTCAATAATCCTTGAGGTCCTCCAGGCCTGTGGACCTTAGGGTGTGTTGGAAGATCAAAGTCAGGTTCCACACAGTATCTCCAAGCCCCTCCATGCTTGGCCAGGATCTTTCAGAAGGTGGCTCAGAATACCATTCGGGTCACCCTTCCAAGCACCGGCTATGGCAGTCACTCTGTGGAAGGGGGACTTGGCAGGTGGTCGGGGTAGATGCATACACATGCCAAGTCCCAGGCCTTGTCCTGATGCCTGTTTTCACCCAGTCTATTTTAAAATAAAATAATGAAAATTCTGTATTCAGTAAATTTTGATTTGCTGATGAGGTAACACTGAAATAAATTTAGATTCAAATCTGTGCATGAAATATTCATTGTGGAATCCAGGCAGTGGGTATATGGCTGTTCAACTTTCCATATGCTTGAAATTTTTCCCAGTCAAATGTTGGAGGGGGATTTTAAAAAAAAAAAAAGTACTTAAAGGGGTGCCTGGATGGCTCAGTCAATAGAGCGTCGAACTCTTGATTTAGGCCCAGGTTATGATCTCAAGATTGTGAGACTGAGCCCTGCGCTGGGCTCGGTGCTCAGCACCAAGTCTGCTTAAGATTCTCTCTCCCTCTCTCTCTGCCCCACCCCCCAAAATTCACACTTTCTCTCTCTCTCAAAAAAAAAGTACTTGAAGAAGCGGCTTAAGATATGTCTTCATCTCGTCTGAGAATATCTGCCTCCGTGGCTCTCCTACCCATAAACCCTTTGTTCCTGCCTCTGTTTTCCAGCCTTGTTGCCTCATTCTTGGACCACACCCTCTTCTGCCGCCTCTGTTTGGACTAAGTGAAGGACCGAAGGGCTCCCCCATTAGGAGCAGGAGGCAGGGCTTTCCTGCTCAAATATAGGGAGTTCTAGGCACCCAGGAAGGTTGGCCACTCTTTACTAGGGTCAATACTGATGATGGTAATGTTGGTTTTAGAATAGAACTCTTTTAAGTCAGATCTTGGTTGACTCCTCTCCAAGCCTTTGACACCCACTTCTCTATTCTGGTTTTCTCTTTCTCCTCCATAAAAGGAAGGAATCAAACCAGATGATCATGACAGGCATGTTGTCTAGTTAGAGATTATCCAGGCTACTTGGTGTTTTGTTTTGTTTCTTTTTCAGTGCTAGTTTCAGCAGAGCCAAGGAGGGAGAAAAGAAATAAAAATGATTAGAATCCATTTTGTGCCATTAAAAGAAGAGAATAATGTTTGCAAGTAATCTTGAATATCAG
Organism: Meles meles; assembly: GCF_922984935.1. NCBI lineage: Eukaryota > Metazoa > Chordata > Mammalia > Carnivora > Mustelidae > Meles > Meles meles. The sequence goes on along the minus strand of NC_060069.1, from coordinate 159,599,936 downwards.
CAGTTTATTAATAGAAATGTCCACCCTCCTGTATCCCTGAGTTGAGAAAGCAACATATGCATCAACTCTTTGCTGAATCACCTGTCAAAACACATAGTGATGTGCAATTCACATCCGTAGGATTTACTGTTATGAATAAGATTAGCTATGGCTCTCAGGTCAACTCACCACCTCCTCAGTGTCCCTATATTGTGGGAACACTCCTGAAAAGCATCAATATGGTGACTCACTCCTCGAGGCAGTCTTCTGGTCAGTGTGAAAGAGCAAAAGCTGTTGGAGGTGGAGGCAGGGGAAAGAGCCCTGATTTCTAGTGTTTGCCAATGTCGGTGGTGTAAATCCTCCCACCGTTGTCAATTTCAGGCCAAGTAGGTCACATCCCGTGAGTGTGAGGTCAGCTGCAGGGTGTACTGCTTTCTCTGGCTGCTGACAGGGACTCCACTACACCCCTGCATCTTTCTGCTACAAGAAAGTAGGTCAGAGGGTCCTCCCTTGTGTCATAAGAATGCAAATTTCCAGAAGATTGAGATGTTGTTAGATGATACCACGGTTTATGATGGACACTGATAAACCAATGCATCATGGTGTCAAATGGCACCTTGCTTAATGGATAACTTTGCAGGAGAAGCACACAGCACACAATCTCTGAACAAGAGCTCTCTTGGTCTGGATTTCCTTTGCCCCCACTGCCTCTGTTTGGTACCAATCCCTGCTAAATTACCCCCTCCATTTGTTATGCTTCAGAAATCCTTGGAAAAAACACTGCTCTTCTGACATGCTGTCATCTCTCAGCAACCATGGCCATGACAGGTGGAAAGGTCATACTTCAAACATTAGCATTGCAAAGAGCCATGATAATTATCCATTTTTAAAAAGTCTTTTTGACCATTTCTTTACAGGGTTAGAAATACTTGGGTGGGATAGGAGAATGTGGGCTGGGTCAGGACATTTCTGACCAAACACTGAGTTTATTCACAAGACCCAAAATACCTGTTTTGGTGGGACACTCTTCCAAAGGAGAAATGTGAGTAGAAAAAGAAACATTTTTTGCAGAGTAAGATGGACAAACCACGAATAAGCCAGAGGTGATGATATCGGCAAGGCATGGCTCCCACGTGGAGTGCAATTAAGCTTTTCTTTATTAGGACAAGGAAAGAACAGAAAACAGGTCCTCAAAGCAATGCTGCATTTTTTCTTAGGGAGCAATAGCACGTTCTTCTAGTGGATTGTTTTAAAGAAATAGGAAATTACCTTCTGGTAACAGCAATCTTTAGAGTGCCTTTCCTCCCCTGCATAGCAGCTCATAAGGTAGGACAGAAACCCATTATTTCAGAATTGGTTCACTCTCCTAAGAAAAAGAAGAAATGACAAAATGCCCTTGACTTGCCGTGTCCTCATGGGAAATCTCTCTGTTTTCATTCTCTGCCATTTCGCAAACTTCTTCTCCTGTCTGACAGCAAACACTCCCCATTGTAGGGCTTACACGCCCCTGACACTGTGAGGCGCTAGCATGGACTGATTTCTAGAGCCCAGCTCGCCACCAGAGCTCCTCCATAGGGTGCTCTGCTCAGGGAGCTGCAGGAATCAGGCCCCCGACTGAAGAGACCGGGGGTCATGTTTCAAAGCTCAATCGTATGTGAGTTACACAGTTTCTGACTCATGTTTCCCAGCTCTGAGAGGAAGGATGAAAAGTAAGTATATGCTTCTTGGATGCACAACAGATTTGTTCTCAGTTTTGCAAGGTCACATTTGGTGGATGTGGGATCTTTAATTATCGTGACTTAGCACTTCGTTCTTGTGAGAAAAAAAATCTTGGTTACTGGATTTCAGCCTGAGCCGAAAGTGTCTTTGTAAAGAAGCTTTAGGAAGGAGTTGTGCCCCAAATCCTGAGCAGACCACAGACACCAAATGAAAGTCCGCGTCCATTCCTCATTTGAAGACCTCTCCTCTTTCAGGGCATGAAGAAGTAAGTGCCTGCCGCCAGAGGCATGGAAAAGCCATCAGTCTATGCTTTTATGGCACTGACTCTGTGCTGCAGGCTGGCTTTGTTAATCCTTTCAATAGTCATCATCTCCCTGTGACAAGAACAAAACTGAGGCACAGAGCAGATGAGTGACTAGGGCCACACAGTGAGCAAGGAGCACATCTGAGAGTCACACTCAGCCTGTGCAACACCAGATTGTACCAGCTGATGAAAACCCAACCTATAACAACGATTTTGAAACTGGGGGTTGGTTTGGAAACTATACATACTGTACAGTACATCTTTCTCTGCAAAACCATCCGATAGAAATTATGTTGTTTGTTTGTTTTCAAAATGGAACATCTGCCATATTCCCCCCAAAGAGCCAAGACCTAAGGTTAGCTCAAAAACAGTTCTTCATCTCCTATTATGGAAAAACCCAAAGTAATAATAATTAATAAATATAATGATTTATATTTCTTTCTCATATGAATGTTTTCTGGAGTGAGGCAGGCCGGCTTGGGTATGATAGCTTCATGGTGTCATTAAGTGCCCAGGCTCCCATCTCCAGAATCATCTCATGGTCCGAGATGACAGCTGGCACTCCAGGTATTAGATCCTGGTGTCAGGCTGGAACAGGAGGAAACAGAGGAAGCCCAAAGGGATTCCAACCAGCAAAGCTCATCTCCCAGGAGACCTAGATGCATCATTGGCTTGAGCTGGCAATACCCAACTATAGGAAAAACTTGGAAATACATTCTTTTATTCAGGTGTATTTTTAATAATGTCCCTTGTTAAAAGCTTGGGAAAGAGGGGAAATGGGCTTCCAGAGGCAACTGGAAATTTCTGCTCAGTCCATAGTCCATACTACTGGGCCTCATAATAATACCCCTGAGTCTGAATTGAGCAAGAGATAGGAACAGGAGTAGGATGGTTTGATCTTGACTTTCTGGAGAATGCGTGTTTGCAGATGCTACACTCAGAATTCGGGGGATTTGGCTACCCAGTCTCTGCGAGAGCTGGAGACATATACACATCTTGCTTGGACACAACCTCTTTCATTACAGGAAGTTTGTAGATCAGAACATGAGTCCTCTACCAACAGATAACTGGAAGGGACTGGTCACACTTAGCAGTTCCTCTCCACCTCTCAAGTTAGGCTAGTCACTTCCTTTCCATTCAGGAGCGGGGTCAGGAGTGTTTCATCAACGGTCCCCCAACATGGAAGCATAACGAGTGGGAAGCATTTCCCCCAAAAACCACCTGGCCCATTTTGGCTGCTGGAGCCTCAGTTTTTTAATGATGTTCTTGTTATTTTACTTCTGGTTTGCAAATTTTTCTGCATACATCCAACAGTATGCTAGGGAACATTTAACCACCAGATCTCCAAAAACATGTACAAATAATAATAAAATATATCATATTCAGCACTGTCAGTTCTGTAGAGCCAATTTCTTCTCATAAAATACTTCAGTTGCCTTTGTACAAACGCTCGTGTCTGGAACCACCATATGGCTGCTGTTCTGAGCCAGTGTTGTTCCAACACGAAGGTCATTCAGTGTTTTGTTTGGAGTAACAGGGAAGATGGAAGCGAAACAGGAAGACTAATTAGGCAATGTCATTCCTTTATCAATGGTGTGAATGAATTGTTTTCTGAATCAGATGAACCAGACTCCTTTGCTAAGTCTTGCCTACTAGAAGAATCGTGTCTCAATACTTGGAGCTACGTAAAATGCAATAGCTTCAGACACTTTGTCTTGTTATTAACTTTTTCTCCATCCCTTTCTTAAATCCAGACAAATAAACCAAGCCTGATGCGTAGCGTCTACAAAAGTGGGGCATACACTGACTCATTAACTCCTAAGTCCCACAGGTCCCTGCCAGTCGATTCTATACAAATCCGCCAGTGTCTCCCTGAGTTGCCCAAGCCCATCCAGGACCCCAAATCCCTGCAGCCCGGGGCATATCTGCTAGGGTCTCCACCATGCATTGGGTTTAAAAAGCAGAAGCCAGCAATCAGAATTACACATGTCCCCACCGCTACTCCTTGGCTTACTCCCTCACCCCAGACACCTCCATTTTTCAACGTCGGTTAGAGTGAGGTTCATGATCATCATCACAGACCCAGTGGAGGCGAAGCAGGAGAGTGACTCCTCACTTTTTGCCCTCAGTTTTATCCAGTGAATCTTACAATAGGCAACCAATTCCTATCTTTAGAAGATCAAGTAATTGTAGGAGAAAAAGGAAACATCTTAGGAGATTCTCAAATAATTTAGCTCCTTAAAACATACTTTTTAAAAACAGAAACTCCACTGCATTTGAGATTTCTAAGTAATTTTATACTATACACAAATATGGAGTTTACAGTTACCATGGAAAAAGAATTTTTTACCAGTAGGAAAGACCCCGACTTAACACACTGAACATACCTGAATGTATCCTAAGTAGCCAGTCCTCCACCACTGAAGACGTTGTGCCAAGAGTCCACTCACCACTAGCACCACCAGAATTCAACAGGTGGCCCTGATTCTTTCTCCAAATCTCTTGGGGGAAAGTGGCACTTTCACCTTCCTTCTGGTATATTTTCAAGGGATAACATCGAGTGATGTTCACGGAGAGATTTTGAGTTCATCCCTACCATCCCATGAATAAAATGTCCACACAACTGACTTCACCTACCCTCCTGGACACATAAGATGTTTTTCATTAGCCATTCTGGAAAGAAATATTCTTAAGGAATAATAAGGATAAAAAAAGAAATAGTTCTGTCTCTTAGTAAACAAGCCACACCAGACCAAGTTAACATTTTTTTTTTCAGTGGTTTGAGGATCATTATTGAAAACCCATGATGACAGTCTTCTGGGTGTGGGGAATGTTGAGTACAGGGTGAGGGGAGAAGGCACACTGTATTTACCAACCCCAAGTGGCTGTGGCTGCCATGATCTTGAGGTGTGTGCTGCTCCGCCATCTTCTCTCACTTCAGCTTCTCGGTGGCTCAACCAGGACAGTCTGCTGCTCAGGCAGGAGAACCATTTAACCATACTCCTCTGTCCTTCATATAAACAAGAAAACACTTAGAGCATCTAGAGCTTTCTCCCACTGCTAGAATGTTTGCATTTTGTAACTATCTTAGGGCTATTTAGGAGTTCTTAGACACTATTTATGATTGTTTCACTTTTTTTCCCCTGGAGAAGTTCCCATAGATGTTTCCTATGGTTGAAGTTTGCTGAAGTCATGCCACACTCTAAAGACAATTCCCACTTTCTGTTTCAAGGGAAAGTGATAAGGAGACACAGACTGGTTCAGCCTCTCCCCGTAACTATGTCCAGGGAAGTAGTCCCCAACACCATAATGAGCATGTATCACAGTGCACCAGACAGGGCAGGATCACACACAAAGCTCCATGCAAGAAAGCAGATGTGCCCCCACTGCCCCCGGGGCACACATATTCAGTGCTCCTGTTCAGTTGCCTCTTGGTCCTTCCACACACTAGATGTTTACGTTCCATGTCTGCTATTCAAAGGTTTTCAGTAATATTCAGAACTCTTTGATGGTGGAGGGTGCAAAGTTGCAAGCAAGAGTATCTGATGTAGGGGGATGGTCTGCTCTGCTCCCTGTTCCCCCAGAGCCTCCCTATGGCCTCTGCTCCTACAGAGGTCATCCTTAGAGAAGGATGCCATGTCTCCCTTTAGCCCCTCCCAGTGGAGTGCCCATTCAGCCTCCTTTCTGGATAGGGTCCCTCAGCTGGTGAGTATTGGGACCAGCTAAGGGGGCCATTGAACTCCTGGGGCATTAGTCCTTCCCCCAGTGGGATGGAGAAATAGAATAGGTTGCAAAGGTATCCCTCTAGTGTCTCAGACTCAGAGCTCAGCAGCCCCTTTCTCATGCTGCTGCACAAGCTGCCACAGGAAGCCTTCTGCCTTCTGCCTGATCTCAGAGAAGGAGGAGCTTCAGCCTCTGTATTTGCTTAATTCTCTAAGGTGGCACGTGTCGACCTCTCCCTGCAGCTGACAGCTTCCTCGCCACCCTCAGCTCCTCTGCAGGGCAGCACTGTATTGGCCATTGGGGTTTCTCCAGCCAGTGGGCATCAAGCTGGAGCTCACCTCCCAGCTTTGCCTTGGATGTGGTTGAAGGAGAACATTCCTGTCCTGCATCATAAACTGAATCCTAACCACTCCTCCCACTTTCCTCTTCTGTGCTGTCTTCTGACACAGACATCGGAAAAATGGTGAAGCCATTTGGAATGACAGTGTGGCAGTTTCTCAAATGTTAAACAGAATTTCCATGTGACCCAGCAGTTCCTCCTAGGGACCTACCTGGGAAAAGTGAAACCATAGGTCCTTGCAAGAAACTCGCACCCAAATGTTGATAGCAGCGTTGTCCATAATATCCCCAAAATGGAAACGGTGCCAAAGTGTACCAATGGTGGATGAGTGAACAGAATGCAGAAATCCCATGCAATGCAATATTACTCAGCAGCAAACAGTAACAAAGAACTGGTACACACTACCAAATGTGTGAACCTGGAAAATATGCTCAGTGAGAAAAAGCCATAGAGTTAGACACGGAAGAATACCTACTGCGGGATCCCATGTGCAGGAAATGTCCAGAAAAGACCAATCTAGAAGGATGAATGTCGATTGGTGATTGCCTGGGACTGGGGTGGGAAAGGACTATAAGTGGGTAGGGGTGGGAAGTCCTTTCAAGGTAATGGAAATGTTCTAAAACTTGCTGTGGTAATAATTATACAACACTATATACTTGTGTTGGGCTGTTACAGAGTGTGTGTGTGTGTGTGTGTGTGTGTGTGTGTGTGTGTGTGTTAGATAAGGTAAATATACTTGTGTTGCCCTCCAAAATTCATGCTCACCTGAACCTCAGAACATGACTTCATGTAGAAATAAGTTATTTGAAGATATCTTAATTAATTAAGATGGCATCATAATGCTGGAGGGTAGGTCCTAAATCTAGTGATGGGTGTCCTTTCAAGAAATCCATACAAAGACACAGCAAAACCCTCAAGGAGGAACATGATGGGAAAGGAGGGGAGAAAAATGGGGGCAGACATGAGAGTGATACGGTCACAAGCCAAGGAGCAGCGGGGCCTCCAATAGCCAGAAGAAGCAAGAAAAGATTCTTCCCTAGAACTTGGAAAGGAATGTAGCCCTGTCAGCACCTTGATCTTGGCCTGGCCTCCAGACCTGTGAGAGAACAGATTTCTGCTGTTGAAATCCCCCCAGCTCCTGGTGGTCAGTTACAACTGTCCTAGGAAACGAAAACAAAATCCATGTACACTATGGAGTATGATGCCTCCATCAGAAAGGATGAACACCCAACTTTTGTAGCAACATGGACGGGACTGGAGGAGATTATGCTGAGTGAACTAAGTCAAGCAGAGAGAGTCAAGTATCATATGGTTTCACTAATTTGTGGAGCATAAGGAATAACACATAGGACATGGGGAGATGGAGAGGAGAAGGGAGTTGGGGAAATTGGAGGGGGAGACGAAACATGAGAGACTGTGGACTCTGAGAAACAAACTGAGGGTTTTGGAGAAGAAAGGGTGGGAGTATGGGGAGCCAGGTGGTGGGTATTAAGGAGGGCACGTATTGCGTGGAGCACTGGGCATGGTGCATACACAATGAATTCTGGTACACTGAAAATAAATTTAAAAAAATATTTTTGAATGATAAAAAGAAGAAACCCCATTCAGTTGTACACTTAAAGCAGGTGGTTTTTATGGTAGGTAAATTAGTCCTCAATAAAGCTGTTGAGAAAAATTCAGTTTTCTCTGGAACCGGCTGGAGGAAGTGAGTGATCAGGACGGAAGGCCAGGGCTCACGAGGCAGCCTGGCTCCCACACGCGTGTGCTGGTGGAGGGATCCCACCGCAGCTGTGGCTAAAACGAGGCTCACATTGCTGTTCACTCTGCCACACACCTGCTGACTGAGGGTGGGATCTTCTGTGGGCATCCAAGCGACAGAACTGGGAGACTTTTTACACGTTGTGGTACGTCTCAAACCACCTCAGTTCTCTGTGGGGGAGGACGGGACTCAGTACTGCTAGTTTGAAAAGAAGACACAGTGATTCTCTGGTCACCTGCCCAGGAAGCAGCGGAGGGCTTCCGAGGTGACCAACAAAGTATTCAGTGTGAGCTTGACCTTAGAAAGGAGGAAGGGGGAGGAGTCAAGATGGCGGAGAAGTAGCAGCCTGAGACTACATCAGGTAACAGGAGATCAGCTCGATAGCTTATCTAAACATAGCAAACACCTACAAATCCAACGGGAGAGCAAAGAGAAGAAGAACAGCAACTCTAGAAACAGAAAATCAACCACTTTCTGAAAGGTAGGACTGGCGGAGAAGTGAATCTAAAACGACGGGAAGATAGACCGCGGGGGGAGGGGCCGGCTCCCGGCAAGCGGCGGAGGAACGGAGCACAAAATCAGGACTTTTAAAAGTCTGTTCCACTGAGGGACATTGCTCCAGGGGCTAAACCGGGGTGAAGCCCACGCGGGGCCAGCGTGGCCCCAGGCCCCGCAGGGTCACAGAAGGATCGGGGGTGTCAGAGTGTCGGAGAGCTCGCAGGTATTAGAACGGAGAAACCGGCTGCAAAGACAGAGCCGAGGACTGAACTCTCAGCTCGGGGTTACCTTGAACTGGTCGCGGGCTGGGTGAGCTCGGAGCGCGGCTAGAGGCTGGGGATACGGGAGTGATTGGGTGCTGTCCTCTGGGGGCGCACTGAGGAGTGGGGCCCCAGGCTCTCGGCTCCTCCGGGCCGGAGACTGGGAGGCCGCCATTTTCATTCCCGTCCTCCGGAACTCTACGGAAAGCGTTCAGGGAACAGAAGCTCCCAAAAGGGAACCCGAGCCGATTACTTAGTCCGGCCGCCAGTAAGGGCGGTGCAATCCCGCCTCGGGCAAAGACACTTGAGAGTCACTACAACAGGCCCCTCCCCCAGAAGATCAACAAAATATCCAGCCAGGACGAAGTTCATCTATCAAGGAGAAAGCAGATTCAATTCCTAAGACAGCAGAGCAATTCCAGAGGAGGAGAAAGCAAAGCACGGAACTCATGGCTTTCTCCCCATGATTCTTTAGTCTTGCGGCTACTTCAATTTTTTTTTTCTTTTTTCAATTTTGTATTTTTTTTCTTTTTTCAATTTTTTTTCTTTTTTCTTTTTTCTTCTTCTGCTAAATTTTTTTAAAAACTTTTACCCTTTTCTTTTTTAACGTTTTTTGACTAGTTCATCTAAATATATATATTTTTTCTTTCTTTTTTATATTTTTTTATTTGTTTTATTTCTTAAATTTTTTTCTTTTTTTTTTTTCTTTTTTTTTCAGAACCTGTTTTTTATCCCCTTCCCCCCCCCCCCCACAATTTGGGGTCTCTTCTGATTTGGTTACAGCGCATTTTTCCGGGGTCTTTGCCACCCTATTAGTAGTTTATTTGCTCCTCATATCCTCTTATCTGGACAAAATGACAAGGTGGAAAAAATCACCACAAACAAAAGAACAAGAGACAGTACCGAAGGCTAGGGACCTAATCAACACAGACATTGGTACTATGTCAGATCAAGAGTTCAGAATGACGATTCTGAACATTCTAGCCAGACTCGAAAAAGGCATGGAAGATATTAGAGAAACCCTCTCTGGAGATATTAAAGCCCTTTCTGGAGAAATTAAAGAACTAAAGTCTAACCAAGTTGAAATAAAAAAAGCTATTAATGAGGTGCAATCAAAAATGGAGGCTCTCACTGCTAGGATCAATGAGGCAGAAGAAAGAATTAGTGATATAGAAGACCAAATGACAGAGAATAAGGAAGCCGAGCAAAAGAGGGACAAACAGCTACTGGACCATGAGGGGAGAATTCGAGAGATAAGTGACACCATAAGACGAAATAACATTAGAATAATTGGGATTCCAGAAGAAGAAGAAACAGAGAGGGGAGCAGAAGGTCTATTGGAGAGAATCATTGGAGAGAATTTCCCTAATATGGCAAAGGGAACAAGCATCAAAATCCAGGAGATGCAGAGAACCCCCCTCAAAGTCAACAAGAATAGGTCCACACCCCGTCACCTAATAGTAAAATTTACAAGTCTTAGTGACAAAGAGAAAATCCTGAAAGCAGCCCGAGAAAAGAAATCAGTAACATACAATGGTAAAAATATTAGATTGGCGGCAGACTTATCCACAGAGACCTGGCAGGCCAGAAAGAGCTGGCATGATATATTCAGAGCACTCAACGAGAAAAACATGCAGCCAAGAATACTCTATCCAGCTAGGCTATCATTGAAAATAGAAGGAGAGATAAAAAGCTTCCAGGACAAACAAAAACTGAAAGAATTTGCAAACACCAAACCAGCTCTACAGGAAATCTTGAAAGGGGTCCTCTAAGCAAAGAGAGAGCCTAAAAGTAGTAGATCAGAAAGGTACAGAGACAATATACAGTAACAGTCACCTTACAGGCTAATAATGGCACTAAATTCATATCTCTCAATAGTTACCCTGAATGTTAATGGGCTAAATGCCCCAATCAAAAGACACAGGGTATCAGAATGGATTAAAAAACAAAACCCATCAGTATGTTGCCTACAAGAAACTCATTTTAGACGCGAAGACACCTCCAGATTTAAAGTGAGGGGGTGGAAAACAATTTACCATGCTAATGGGCATCAGAAGAAAGCTGGGGTGGCAATCCTTATATCAGATCAATTAGATTTTAAGCCAAAGACTATAATAAGAGATGAGGAAGGACACTATATCCTACTCAAAGGGTCTGTCCAACAAGAAGATCTAACAATTTTAAATATCTATGCCCCTAACGTGGGAGCAGCCAACTATATCAACCAATTAATAACAAAATCAAAGAAACACATCAATAATAATACAATAATAGTAGGGGACTTTAACACTCCCCTCACTGAAATGGACAGATCATCCAAGCAAAAGATCAACAAGGAAATAAAGGCCTTAAATGACACACTGGACCAGATGGACATCACAGATATATTCAGAACATTTCATCCCAAAGCAACAGAATACACATTCTTCTCTAGTGCACATGGAACCTTCTCCAGAATAGATCACATCCTGGGTCACAAATCAGGTCTCAACCGGTATCAAAAGATTAGGATTATTCCCTGCATATTTTCAGACCACAGTGCTCTGAAGCTAGAACTCAATCACAAGACGAAAGCTGGAAAGAACCCAAATACATGGAGACTAAACAGTATCCTTCTAAAGAATGAATGGGTCAACCAGGAAATTAAAGAAGAATTGAAAAAATTCATGGAAACAAATGATAATGAAAACACAACAGTTCAAAATCTGTGGGACACAGCAAAGGCAGTCCTGAGAGGAAAATATATAGCGGTACAAGCCTTTCTCAAGAAACAAGAAAGGTCTCAAGTACACAACCTAACCCTACGCGTAAAGGAGCTGGAGAAAGAACAAGAAAGAAACCCTAAACCCAGCAGGAGAAGAGAAATCATAAAGATCAGAGCAGAAATCAATGAAATAGAAACCAAAAAAACAATAGAAAAAATCAATGAAACTAGGAGCTGGTTCTTTGAAAGAATCAATAGGATTGATAAACCCCTGGCCAGACTCATCAAAAAGAAAAGAGAAAGGACCCAAATCAATAAAATCATGAATGAAAGAGGAGAGATCACAACTAACACCAAAGAAATACAGACAATTATAAGAACATACTATGAGCAACTCTACGCCAACAAATTGGCCAATCTGGAAGAAATGGATGCATTCCTAGAGACATATAAACTACCACAACTGAACCAGGAAGAAATAGAAAACCTGAACAGGCCCATAACCAGTAAGGAGATTGAAACAGTCATCAAAAATCTCCAAACAAACAAAAGCCCAGGGCCAGACGGCTTCCCAGGGGAATTCTACCAAACATTTAAAGAAGAACTCATTCCTATTCTCCTGAAACTGTTCCAAAAAATAGAAATGGAAGGAAAGCTTCCAAACTCATTCTATGAGGCCAGCATCACCTTGATCCCAAAACCAGACAAGGATCCCACCAAAAAAGAGAACTACAGACCAATATCCTTGATGAACACAGACGCAAAAATTCTCGCCAAAATACTAGCCAATAGGATTCAACAGTACATTAAAAGGATTATTCACCACGATCAAGTGGGATTTATTCCAGGGCTGCAGGGTTGGTTCAACATCCGCAAATCAATCAATGTGATAGAACACATTAATAAAAGAAAGAACAAGAACCATATGATACTCTCCATAGATGCTGAAAAAGCATTTGACAAAGTACAGCATCCCTTCCTGATCAAAACTCTTCAAAGTGTAGGGATAGAGGGCACATACCTCAATATTATCAAAGCCATCTATGAAAAACCCACCGCAAATATCATTCTCAATGGAGAAAAACTGAAAGCTTTTCCATTAAGGTCAGGAACACGGCAGGGATGTCCATTATCACCACTGCTATTCAACATAGTATTAGAAGTCCTAGCCTCAGCAATCAGACAACAAAATGAAATTAAAGGCATCCAAATTGGTAAAGAAGAAGTCAAACTATCACTCTTCGCAGATGATATGATACTATATGTGGAAAACCCAAAAGACTCCACTCCAAAACTGCTAGAACTTGTCCAGGAATTCAGTAAAGTGTCAGGATATAAAATCAATGCACAGAAATCAGTTGCATTTCTGTACACCAACAACAAGACTGAAGAAAGAGAAATTAAGGAGTCAATCCCATTCACAATTGTACCCAAAACTATAAGATACCTAGGAATAAACCTAACCAAAGAGACTAAGAATCTATACACAGAAAATTATAAAGTACTCATGAAAGAAATTGAGGAAGACACAAAAAAATGGAAAAATGTTCCATGCTCCTGGATTGGAAGAATAAATATTGTGAAAATGTCTATGCTACCTAAAGCAATCTACACATTTAATGCAATCCCTATCAAAATACCATCCATTTTTTTCAAAGAAATGGAACAAATAATCCTAAAATTTATATGGAACCAGAAAAGACCTCGAATAGCCAAAGGAATATTGAAGAACAAAGCCAAAGTTGGTGGCATCACAATTCCGGACTTCAAGCTCTATTACAAAGCTGTCATCATCAAGACAGCATGGTACTGGCACAAAAACAGACACATAGACCAGTGGAACAGAATAGAGAGCCCAGAAATCGACCCTCAACTCTATGGTCAACTAATCTTCGACAAAGCAGGAAAGAATGTCCAATGGAAAAAAGACAGCCTCTTCAATAAATGGTGCTGGGAAAATTGGACAGCCACATGCAGAAAAATGAAATTGGACCACTTCCTTACACCACACACGAAAATAGACTCCAAATGGATGAAGGACCTCAATGTGAGAAAGGAATCCATCAAAATCCTTGAGGAGAACGCAGGCAGCAACCTCTTCGACCTCAGCCGCAGCAACATCTTCCTAGGAACAACGGCAAAGGCAAGGGAAGCAAGGGCGAAAATGAACTATTGGGATTTCATCAAGATCAAAAGCTTTTGCACAGCAAAGGAAACAGTTAACAAAACCAAAAGACAGCTGACAGAATGGGAGAAGATATTTGCAAACGACATATCAGATAAAGGGCTAGTATCCAAAATCTATAAGGAACTTAGCAAACTCAACACCCAAAGAACAAACAATCCAATCAAGAAATGGGCAGAGGACATGAACAGACATTTCTGCAAAGAAGACATCCAGATGGCCAACAGACACATGAAAAAGTGCTCCACGTCACTCGGCATCAGGGAAATACAAATCAAAACCACAATGAGATATCACCTCACACCAGTCAGAATGGCTAAAATTAACAAGTCAGGAAATGACAGATGCTGGAGAGGATGTGGAGAAAGGGGAACCCTCCTCCACTGTTGGTGGGAATGCAAGCTGGTCCAACCACTCTGGAAAACAGCATGGAGGTTCCTCAAAATGTTGAAAATAGAACTACCCTATGACCCAGCAATTGCACTACTGGGTATTTACCCTAAAGATACAAACATAGTGATCCGAAGGGGCACATGTACCCGAATGTTTATAGCAGCAATGTCTACAATAGCCAGACTATGGAAAGAACCTAGATGTCCATCAACAGATGAATGGATCAAGAAGATGTGGTATATATACACAATGGAATACTATGCAGCCATCAAAAGAAATGAAATCTTGCCATTTGCGACGACATGGATGGAACTAGAGCGTATCATGCTTAGTGAAATAAGTCAATCGGAGAAAGACAACTATCATATGATCTCCCTGATATGAGGACATGGAGAAGCAACATGGGGGGGTAGGGGGATAGGAGAAGAATAAATGAAACAAGATGGGATTGGGAGGGAGACAAACCATAAATGACTCTTAATCTCACAAAACAAACTGGGGGTTGCTGGGGGGAGGTGGGATTGGGAGAGGGGGAGCGGGCTATGGACATTGGGGAGGGGAGGCGAACCATAAGAGACTATGGACTCTGAAAAACAACCTGAGGGTTTTGAAGGGTCAGGGGTGGGAGGTTGGGGGAACAGGTGGTGGGTGATGGGGAGGGCACGTTTTGCATGGAGCACTGGGTGTTGTGCAAAAAGAATGAATACTGTTACGCTGAAAAAATTAATAAAAAGGGAAAAAAAAAAAAAAAAAAAAAAGAAAGGAGGAAGGGCCTTTCTTCCCATGATGGTAGAAATGAGGCCAAAACCATGTAAAAATACAGCTTTATTCGGTTGTTTTTCAAGCCTCCTGGTCCTTTTTTCAGAGTGTATTTTTCCCTTCCCATCTTTTTTTTTTAATTTTTTAATAATTGTTTTATAGTCCGTGTCTGATCAGTCTAGCATTGGACATGCTTGGGCTGGTTCTCAGTGATGGTGGGTCATTGTCTCACCTGTTTCATACTTTTGGTTTGTTAGCTCACGTTAGCAGAGGCTTATCTGGGGGAACTGCGATGGAGCCTCCCTCTGGACCGTGTTTCTTGTGTTTCTTGTGCTAAGATCTTCAGGCCTGTGGCCAAAGTAGGGTCACCAGCATCTGAGCCCCTCAGCATGACTCCGACTCCAAACCCACGTAGAGTCAGACCAGCTATGGATTCTCAGGGGAGATTTGTTTCCTTCACTCGTAACACGAGCCAAGGCAGTTCCCTCCTCGCTTCGCCTGTGTGGCTCTTGTCATTGTTACAGTTACTTGCTCTGAAGGTAGAGCCCTTTGTGGAGCCTGGTTTGAAGGGCCCACTTTTAACTCCCTGCCTCTCAGGTAGTCAGGATCCTAATACTTCTGGTCTTTCAACGTCCACTTCTGTCCCCAGCTCCTGGGATTTCTCTCGCTCTCTCATAAGCTCAGCGTGCATTCAAAACGATGCATGTTCTGTGCCGCCCTGCATTTCCAGCTGGTGTGCGGAATTGGGAACAGGGTCTTAAGTCACCCGGCGTGGTGCCAAGAATGGAGGTCTTTAGGTTGATTTTGAGGGGGGAGGGGGGAACCTGAGAAGTTCACAAATAAAGCTTTCTATGTTCTCAGTGAACGGGGGATGAGATTCCCTGTCATGTGGGGGAGGGGTGGGTCTGAGGTCTCTTGGTGACCGTGACAGTTCCTAACAACTGTGGGAGATGAGCTAGCTGGAAGTGACCTCGGCGAGTGGTCGGCAGCAATCAGGGCCCCAACCTAAGTTGATTAGTAAGATTTCAGAGTTCCAGAGTTGAAAATGGTAGTTAGAAACTGTCCTCTAATGGAGGTCCCCTCTCCAGTGTATTAGGAAGTAAAATCATTTCCCTTTGTGTCCGAGGGGACATGGGCTATGCTCTGAGACCACAGAGCGGGCTGAGAAGGAAACGACGCCCCCCACCCACCAGTACGAAACCCTGCAGCAGCTTCTGAATGAATGAGCTGATGGTTCATTTCCTCAGGTTTCACTTTTCTGGCGCCTCCCCCCCTCACGATTTTTGCTCCGCAGTTTCTTGAATACATTATATTTCTAAAAGAAACCCCTTGTTAAACATGATTTTGCCGAGTGTTATGGTGGGGAAATCAAGAATGCCTCTTTGCCAAGTAAGTCGTGTCCCTCTTGGGTTTTCAGTTCCTGCGATGATCACGTCCTATCCAAACACAACCCTGGCCACTCAGGGTCAGAAGAAAGAAATGAGCTGCGCGGCCCACGGTGAGAAGCCCATCATAGTCCGCTGGGAGAAGGAGGACCGGATCATTAACCCCGAGATGGCCCGTTACCTCGTGTCCACCAAGGAGGTGGGCGAGGAGGTGATCTCCACTCTGCAGGTAAAACACGGTGAACGCGACAGATCAGAGTCCACCTTCACCGGCAGGATAATCCTGTCCTTCATCTAAGTGGGGGCACACGGGTCAGAGACAGCAAGCCGTCTTTCAGGACTTACTGAAGCGCACCATTTCTCTCCCTTTCCCTACAGCGACGTTACTGAGTCGCCTGCAAATATAGGGCTTGACCTGAAGTGTTATGAATAGAACGATGACAAACATGCCAGGGAACCCAACTGTAATTAAAAAAAAAAATGGGGACAAGTGAGTCTCTTAATGACAGTTTATCCTGGAGAAATGACCTCCTACGCTGTGCCCCTGTTTTAACGTCCTGCAGAAACAGAAGCTAGATGGGCTTTATAAGGAAATATGTTTTGCTGTTTCGGGAAAAATCCAACATAAAAACTTCATTCCTCCATAGAGGATCGCAAAAGCTACAAAAAGCATGATAGCCCCTTATATTTTTTAGTACTGTCGGTAATTAACTGAGTGGTGTTTGTCATTGGGGGAGAAGAGGCTCTAGCTACGCGGGGAAAAAGAAGGCCCTGTGTTTGAATGCCGACACTGATTCGGGCAGCTCCAGTCCTGGGTCCTTCTAGAGAGAGCGCTAGCGAGGCTCTGCAGCACCAGGCGCCTCCCGCAGGATTTACAGATCCGTTTCTTCAGGCGGTGTTGCTTGGACGCACTAAAGGCACAACACGAGAAAGTAAATGCGTCTGTGGAGTACACGTCCGCCTAACCATGGCCCCTACATAAATTACACGTCCCGTTTAATGACTGGCAACGGGCATTGATGATGTACGTCGAACCTGTCCGTCTACCCCATCGCAATCGCACAGAGATCATTTGCTCCCAGGATTGCATGTGTGTGCGTGTCTCTGTGTGTGTGTGCGTGCGTGCATGGGTGTGCACGCGTGCTGGGGGTGTAGAAGAGTGGGAGTGGAGAGACTTTTTTACAGCCAAAAACCCTTTTAGTTGTCCTGGTTCCATGCTACCGGATAAGATGGCTTTCTTTCTGCTTCACATATAGATTTTGCCAACGGTCAGAGAAGATTCCGGATTCTTCTCCTGCCATGCTATCAATTCTTATGGGGAGGACCGTGGAATAATTCAGCTCACAGTGCAAGGTAGGAAGGAGACCTAACGGGGAAAACATGGCTTTTAGGACAGGAAGTGTATGCCCAGGCTTGGACCTCTATGTGTGGCTATGTAACATCTCCCGACTCCCAGGAAATTCTATGTTCCAAGTTGGTGTTAAAACAGTACTTGGCAGGGTGTGTGATGGTGTCACGGTGCAGCCCCCAAAACATGGGGAGCAGAGTCCTGAAAGGAATTGGGCCAGATGATCCCGCAGTCCCATTGAAGGCACGAATGCAGGAGTGCACCTGCTTAGCCAAGTGGTGGGAATGCTTGTGCTAGGCAATCCAAAGGAGCAGGAAACCTTAACCTTCGAAGCCAAAATATATGTATTTTTTGAGTTCTGGATTCTAAACCAGAGGAGTGACATTTGATCCACGTCCCACTCGGGCCACGCACTGCCGTCAAAGCCTGCCGTATAACCCTGCTGTAAACACTGGGCTGTTTGGGAAAGTGGAATTTCTCCTCCCCAAAATGCAATTAGGAAAAAACGCTCCCAGTAAGCGTGTCAGCCACCGTCGGAGGCTGACGAAGCTCTTCTGAGCCGTACTCAGCATCTCCACCTGCGTCTCTGTCTGAGCCATGTTTGACTAAGCCCGGTTTTCCTGTTGATTGCACAGAGCCCCCAGACCCTCCCGAAATTGAGATCAAAGACGTGAAGGCACGCACAATCACCCTCAGGTGGACCATGGGGTTTGACGGCAACAGCCCCATTACGGGCTACGATATTGAATGCAAAAATAAATCAGGTAAGTCCTTTATTTCCTCCAGCTTTATTTCCACTTCGAAAAGCCCTTTCGTTGTTTTCCTCGGTTATTGCTGCTTACCTGTAAGACTAAACCCCGACTCGAGGAAACCCAGAGGGGCCCTTTTCACCAGTTTGTCTTGCCTTGCTCAGAGCACACGAGGTCCCTTGGCGGGTGGGGTCTGTGTGCGGGCCTGACTCTACCTCCTTCCTCTCCCTCCACACCCCAGGCTTGCTCCCCGCCCGCCACCTGAACCCTTACTGCCACCGACCTGCAAGCAGTGTGTTCTGTTTTCTGCCCCCACCCCCTTCATGTCCCGTTTCCCCAGCCGGGGGCTGCTCTAGACAGGGACATCCATCTAGAGCCCAGAGGTCTTCTGTGCTCAGAGTCCGTAAGCCGGGTCTGTGTGGAGACAGGAGAGCTGCTCCGTGTGGAGACCCGCACGGCCCCGCAGGGCGGTTCTGGACGAGCCTCCTGCTCAGGCTGAGGTCAGTTTCCCTGGAGCCAGAAGGGCCATAAATAAAAGAGACCACAACAGGTGTGTCTGTTTACCCGGTTAGAGAGACGACGCCTGCGTCGCTTGGAGCTCGAGGATCCCTCACCCGAGGGTAGAAAGTCACCGCTGTGGCCTCCTCTTGGGACTTTGTGGCGCATACAAGAGAGGTGGAGTCAGAGCAGCACCAGTGTGTGTAGGGTTAACAAAATCCTCACAGACCCCCCACGTAGCCTTACTTTTCACTTTCTGGGCTCCGTTCGTGACCGGGTTTCACCGTGCTGACCGACTCAGGATATTTGGGCTGAGGCCGTAGTGAGAATGAGGCTTGGCAGCTGGAGGCAGGCCCTGAGTGAGGGGAAGTTTCCAGACCCGCATGCAAGGGGCAGAGCAGGGGTGGATGGGGCGGCTGAGGGGGAGTCCCAGCAGCAACACGTGAGCATGTTTCCACCCAGAACAGGGGTTTTAGAAATAGCCCCTGGGTCTTGCAGTACGTACGCAGCTGCGTCGGGAATGCCCAGAAGAGCGGCTTGCTGGCCCCGAGCCACGGCAGGGCCCCAGTAGCATGCAGCCTCCCGGCCTGCGGGAGCTCCAGCGAGGAGCCCAGGGGCTGCCAGTGACACGGTCACCGGGGAACGGTACAGCTGGCCTGGGCTGGGGGCGGGGGACACGGTGACAGTGAGCTAGCGGAAGACAGTACCGGCCCAAATGGGGCTCTTTCAGAAGCTAGGGCACATGGGGTCCCCTGGAGGCCAAAGGGAAGAGAGGACACCTGCCTTTGTTGTAGAGACACTAGTCAGGAAAGAGCCAAGGAATTCCAAGTTCCGAGACACTCATCTTGAAGTCAAGGAAGCACTTCTTAGGTGAGGCAAGCGCATTCCAGCAGGGAACGGCCCAGACACGGAGGGTAACAAGGAGAACTCCAGGGAAAGGCAGACACACATCATGGGGACAGTCTGCAGAGTCCCCAGGGTAGGGCGGCCCCTGACAGTCTCTCTGGCTGAGCATCACCACAGGACAGCGGGCTTCTGTGCTCTTGGCGAGGGTGCCCAGGGGGCCTCTCGGGGAGCGGTTCAGTGCCTGCCTGTCTTCAGGGGAATCGGTCGTTTCCAGGTGCTGGTGATGATCTATCGGTTCCACAACCAGGCCTGTCTCTAACCAGCAGTGCGCCTTCACTGTCCCCTGCTCTCAGCATTCCCGGCTGTGAAATGGGACAGAACAGCCTCTTCCTGGGACAAGAGTCCCTCAATGGCCACAGGTTGCCCTCCGGCGAGAGCACCCCCTTCCCTGGACCCCGCGGCTCCTACGCTTACTCCCACCTGCTCCCCGGACCCCACCTCTCGTGTTACCTCTGGCCCACACCTGAGGCCAGGCCTCCCATCAGGCCTTCCTACAGCGTCATCTGCTTTCTTTCCTGGCTGGGCCATCATGGGCCGTCATACAGTTGTTTCTGTGATTATGGGTTGTTGTTGTTGTTTCCCCCCAAATTTATGAACATTTCCTTTTGTTGCATCTGGAATTTCAGTCAAGTTAGAGAAGCCGTTCTGCATGGTTGGGCTATGGAAGACTCCACCGTGCTTTCTGCTTGTATGGCTTCTTTCTCTCGCCCCTGCATTTAGATCTCTGGTTCATTCGGACTTGATTCTTGCATCTGCTGGGAGATACGGGTCCCACGGGGTCTTTTCCCAGATGGGACTCCTGCTGCCCCGGTGTGACTTATTAAAAAGCCCACCTTTCACTGGTGGTGGGACATGCCAGCTTTGTCACCGACTAGCCTTCCCTATCCTCCTCCGTCAAGTTCTGGACTTTCTAGTCTCTTCCATCGTTCCGTCTGTGACAGCACCACGCCGTGCTAATCACGGAGGCTTTGCGTGTTCCGCCTTCTGGTGGGGCTACTCCACCCTTCTGGCTTTGTCTTTTGACGTTTTCTTCACTTTCCATAGGTGACCCTTAGGATCAACTAGTCTAGCTCTATAAAAACAATTTTGGCTGGGGCATCTGGGTGGCTCAGTGGTTTAAGCCGCTGCCTTCGGCTCAGGTCATGATCTCAGGGTCCTGGGATCGAGTCCCACGTCAGGCTTTCTGCACTGAAGGGAGCCTGATTCCCTCTCACTCTCTCTGCCTGCCTCTCTGCCTACTTGTGATCTCTCTCTGTCAAAATTAATAAATAAAATCTTAAAAAAAAACAACTTTGGCATTTTTTTAATTGGGATTGCATCAGCTTTGCTAATCAACTTAGGGAGAACTGACATTTTTATGATGTTGTGGATTGAACTGTGTCACCAAGACGATGCGTTGCAGTTTCAGCTGCTGGTTCTGCAGAACGGGACCGTCTTTGGGAATAGGGCCATTACTGTTGGGGCTGCTGATCCGTGGGTCCTCTCCCCTGGGCTGCAAGTTCCTGTGCCACAAGACCTGGTTCTCCCCATCCCGTTCCTCTAACACCTAGCACAACCTAGCATGCTGTGGGCCCTCCGTGTGAACTCGGGGAACACTCTTTAATGAGGGAGTCGCTTTAAAGCCTCTCCTCCGCATCAGGCATGTAGCCAACATCCTCTAAAGGTGGTTTGGAGTATCAGTCTGGCATGCATACGTGCTTCTAAATCAAATGCCTCCAAAACCATCTGTACCCCTGACTTGAGAATCCTCAGCACCCCCAGAACTCCCTGTAAGTCCCCCAGAGGCAGGAACTCAGGTATCTGATGTCTTGTGTGCCTGGACCCCAGCACCTAACACAGCGCCTGCCACGTGAGGAGCACTCAGGAGATACTTGGGGTGTTTAATTTACCCACGATCCAAATCTAAGAATCATCGTCACAACATTTCCGAATTCTAAATTGATGGGGCTCTGCATGGCCCATGTAGGAGAGCTCCTTCTCTATGATCCAGCTGTAGTTGGAGCCCATCCATCCTTTGCACGCCCAGGGCCGGTGGCTGAGAGGTTCACACAGCCCTGGAGCGGGTCTAACCCAGTTGGAGTTAGAATCGGCTCCAGGAGAGTCACTAGGGAAGAGCCCACAGAACTGGTGGGTCCGACTCCATGACCTCACGTCTCCAGCAGGGCCCTCCACACCCTCCACTGCTTTCAGTTTGAAAGGTCTGGGAAGCAGGCAATAATTGTGTTCACAGCCCTAAAAATCATGTTAGTCTTTTCATGTACTGGTTTCTTCCTCGATAAGTTTTGGGTGTATAAAAAGGACAACTATAATTTAAGCTAGTGTAACTTACAGGGTGATTATGTACTAAATTGGTTCTTGAAATCACAGCTTAAATGGCACTTCCTCCAGGAAGCCTTCCTTGATCACCCATTTTACTGTATGCCCCTTCCTCTATTCCTATAGCATCCTGTCTGCTGTGGAACATTTAGTGGATGCTTATTGGATATCTAGATCCTCTACTGGGGAGACGTTAAACATCTGTCTCCCCTACTGGGAAACTGTCCCTCTGAGGGCTCTTGTGACCGTTTCAGGATGGGACTGTGTCTGAGGAGCCCTGTGCTACCACACTGTGTCCCCCACAGCGAGCAGCCCACATATGAGACTTGTCATAAACACTTGTGAACTTGTTGACTCTCATCCTCTGTGGTAGGCAATGACATCATCTCAAAAGACACTTCTCTCTACTCTTCGTTAATTTGCCAAGAATGTAAGGTGTTGCTGTACTTGGCCTTCGTAACAGAGTGGGTCCCTACAAGGGGTCACTCGGTTCGTGCTTGAACAGTCCCAGCAATGGACACTCACTAGTCCCAGGAAAGCACACTTCTGCCTTGGGCTAGCCATGATGGTCACAAGTTCTTACATGTCTTGCACCAGAACAGACCTTCCTGAGTCCAGTGGAACTCTTCCCACCCCTAAACTCTCTGGTCAAACGAGACCCCTTCTGGGATTGGGAGACAGAGGACTCTCCTGCTTTCCTGTTTGCCAGGAAAAATAGAACATCCCAAGTCCCTTTATGTGTATCTCCTATAACCACCCCCTGACCCACTCCAATCCCATCTTGCCCGCATCATCAGCTTCGCTTCGTGGGGGCCACCATCTCACTGGTGGCTTTGGCTGCCATGTGACTGGGTTCCAAGAGAGCATTGCTTCTCCTCTCAGTGGACGCAAAACCCCTTCACCACCCGGTCCCAGCATCTCGCCGTGTGTGTGCCTCCAGCTCCTCAGGTGCTTTGTGGAATCCATCCCTCACTTCTTTGGAAGACAACCTGCCTCATGCACGTGTCCTCCTTCTGGCCCTGTCTCCTTCTGCACCGTGCCTCACAGATCACTGAGGGGGCTCCAGTCCTTCAGACCTTCTCTTGTCCTAGAACGTAACCATCCAGCCCAGGAAGCCCAGACTCCCTTATGCAGCTAGGTGCCGTCTTCCAGAACCTTCTTTCTCAAACCTCTCTTCCCCATCTCACCCTGAGAATATCTCCTCCATGAAGCAGACAGAGGAGAGGGGCTTTACCTGTGCCCTGTGTCTCCCTTCCAGTAACCGATGCAGTAGAAGTGGTCCTTCTCTGAATTGCCTCGTAAACTTTACACATTCAGGGTCATTTTGTCTCCAGAACATCCTTCTGGTCACCCTCATTCCTTCTGGTCTTTGGCCTCTAGCAACATTTCTTCAGATCAAATTCACCCTTCTTATGTTTGTCCTTTGTGATCTGCTGTCCCCCTTGACTCAGGGTATGGGCCCCCAAGCGGAGATCCCCAGCAAGCACCCAGTGCAAGCACCCTGGTCCCTGTGGGCTCCCTCAGTCCTTTCCCATGGAATTGTTGAGCATTTCAGAAGCAGGAATGTGAGTCTGAACTTCCCCAGCCTCTTCCTCCACCCATCTCTCTGGCGCATGTGGGGAAACCCCACCCACTGGTTCAGGGAACGTCCTTGACATTTTCTTGCTAAACCAGGGTCCAAGTCTGCCCTTGCACACCTCTCCCCACATCCATCCCCATACACTCATAGGGGTTATAGTAATTCTGCCCCCCTCCCTTGCGCTTGGCTGAACTCCTGGTCAGTAAGCCAAATCAAGCTCTTGTCAGTCTGACGTCCAGCAGATGTCTGGGAGACTGAACTCCAGTCTCATTAGGGGTCCCATAGGGACTATGTGGAGGTCACGTGCTACCAGAATATGACCTCAGGCTTCAGGGTAACACAGGTGAGGTCAAACCCCAGCCCCATGTCATGCCAGGAGTGTAATAGGCCTGCATTTCTCAGGAAAATAAAAATCCCTGCGTCACCAGGATGCTGTCATAACTCAGTCCGATAGAGCCCTCTGAACTCTGGCTGTGCACCAGAATGGTCCCGAGAGAGGCTTCGCGCAGCGCAGGTGTCTGGGCACCATCACACAGTAATTCTGCTTCCGTGGGTCTGAAAGTGCCCGTGTCACAAAACCCCGAGGTGTTTCTCCTGTACCCACGCATTTGGGGACCACAGGAGTCATGCTTACAAAATGCCCAGCACAGCAGCGGGGGAGCAGATACAACTCTGCAGGCCTGAGCTCCCTTCAGTCCTGGGTTTTCTCCGGCTGCTACTTTGCCCTTCCCTACAAGTCCACTGTCTGCCCTTCTCTGGGAGCTGAACTGCACCCGCTACAACATGCAGATTTTTTTTTTTTTCCCCTCTGCCCTCCCCTTGGGTTCGCCCAGTAGCAGGCACAAAGAATGATTCAGACAAGGATCCTGGCAGTAGCCGCGTTCTGAGGTCCCAGCCCTGTCTGGACTCCGGCAATGCTGTCCCTTCCCTTGGCTCTCCTGACCCCATAGGGAGCAGCTTCCCACTCTTGCTAAATGCTGGGAGCCTTAGCATCCCCTGCAAGTTCCACTGTAACAGCCCCCTTGTGAAGGACCTTCCAGCGTGAACTATGAGCCCTCCTTGACACTAACTACATCTGTTCTCTGCACCCTGAAAGCACCATCCCTCCTCCATGGGGCAAGGACACGTGTGATACGTTCCCCTGACAATTTGATTTCTCACCCTTCCCGTTCGTCCCTTCCCAGCACCCCCGTGAGCCCTCCGGCTCTTGGATGCCAAGCATGCATTTCTGCTCAGGACCCATGCCTGAGTTTATTTTGTCTGTGGTTTGCCCTTTCCAGTTGTACTTGTATTTCAATCGCATTTCCATCCTCTTGGGGGTCAGGATCACTCGGCCCCATGTTACATTTTTCAGCATACTTTGCTAATAATCCACATCCTGCCTGTCTGCACGTCAGCATCTGCGATCAGAAGCAGTGTTTCCAATCCCTGTCCTGACTCTTTTCTCCTGTAGACACCTCCTTGTTTTTATTTCTCTTTGGTGCCGTATCATTTGCAAGAAGGTGTCTGGGGATTTAACTAGACTTGCTTCTCCTTCTCCATTCAGTTATTTTCAAATCCTCCAGGATAAGGCATTCTTTCCCATCTTCTTGAACTTTAACTCAAAATCTATCCTGTGTTGTTTTGAACCTTATTCTAATAATTATGATCATTGACATCATCTTTTTCTATCAAAGTGTAGTACTGCAGGAAATAAGCTAAAAACACCATCCTTCTTTAAGCAACTTGCGCTTTTGCCCTTTAACCCCTGCCTTGGCCATGCCCCCATGGGCTCTTCATGAGTTGATTGGCGGGAGAAGGAGGCAGTCAGTGGATACACAAGGCTCCCTCGGACCTCTCTGCCATCTCCCAGACACATTCTCAGTGAAGATGGCCAGAGCCGTCAACCACGACAAGTACCTGCTTCCTTCCAGGGCTGGTTAGCCACCTCTCTGCACCTTATGGCTCCTGAGGGTTCCTCTCTTGTCCTAGACATCTTCTCCAGAAGGCTTGGCTTTCTCCTCGTGGGACAGGGTCCATATTTATGTGTCTGCCTACTGGTCCTAAACCCCTACTACGGGGTCCTCTGTTGGGTCACAGTCTTCTCCTCTCCCACCGTGGGACTTTTTGCTGCATCTTCTTTATCTATGTCAGTGTTTTCCCACCTTCAACCTTCTTGACTCAAGTGATACATTTCCCTTTAGGTGAAAGAGTCATCATTCATCTTGATTATGCTCTTTTTCCTGGTTAGTTACAGCATTCCAAGGCAGCCTGGAAGAGACACATTTTTTGTACAAGTCCAGAAGACCTCTTAACATTTATGGCTACCTGTAGTAGGCACGCCAGTCCTCTAAACTTCCATGCTCATCATGAATGTGGAAGGGAAAATGAACCCTCCCCAGGGCTCAGAGGTCTGTGTTTTGCCCTTTGTGCATCCATCTGTTAAACAGCATATATGATGCGTTGTCTGTTATGCATCAGGCACCGTGCCAACACTGGGGACGTGGCAGTGAACACGGCAAGCATGGTATCTGCTGTCACGGAGCTCAGAACCCAGCAGGGAGCACAGAACCACAGTGAGATTCCTACAAGGGTGCTGAGCGCCACCCAAGAGGACACTGGGGACTGTGGGGCTGTCTAAGCCTCATCTCCGTCCACCACCTTCAGTTCTTGTTCTCCAGCAACTGACATCATCTCTTGAGCCTCAGCCCGCGATTAGCAACGGTCCAAACCCTTTCTTTTTTTTTATATATATATTTTATTTTTATTTATTTATTTGACAGAGAGGGAGATCACAAGTAGGCAGAGAGGCAGGCAGAGAGAGAGAGGAGAAAGCAGGCTCCCGCTGAGCAGAGAGCCCGATGTGGGGCTCGATCCCAGGACCCTGAGATCACGACCTGAGCTGAAGGCAGAGGCTTAACCCACTGAGCCACCCAGGCGCCCCCCAAACCCTTTCTGAAAGGAGAACCATTTACTCCTCATGGGCCAAAATGCTAAACACAGCAGGTACAAATTGTCACCTATTCAATGATAATTCTTCCTATGAGTCTGTGCGCTTGTGAAAATTAGCCGTGACTGAAAATAGTTCCCACAATTGAGTATTTGAGATTAAGTGTTTATGCTGGAGACTGAGATTAGTTTTTATGGAAGCAGTTCATGTTGACTGCTGTGCTTCTGGAGAAGGAAGGATCTGACATGGCTAGAGGTTTTGCTGGTCTTCCAATAACTTTGAGACCCAGAGATTTTGTGTGTGGGAGGAGGAGGGGAGCAGGGTCCAAACCATACTTCCTTTCACTGTCTCGTACAATGAGCGCATTGATGTGGCCGCTTCCTAGTTCACTGATGCACGGTCCTATCTCTTACACCTTCCTCCTTGATACCTACCAGTCCCTCAGATGTTCCCTCCCTGCCCCACACCTCAGCTGCCCGCGGCCCTTGTGCCCCTCAGCATGGGTAATGAGTGTCCCCTCTGATGATGACCCCCCCTAATGCACTGGGAGTATTGCTTTGAGAATTCACTTTGAGTTGTAACTATTCTTTCTTCCCTTCTTCCTTCCTCTGTGTGTGTGTGTGTGTGTGCGCGCGTGTGCGTGTGTTTAATTCCTACTTGTGAACTTTCAGAGGCAGAGGAAAAAAACTCACGTCTCTATCTCTTCTTTTTTGAAAAACAAAACCCAAAAGACTCCTGGGATTCTGCTCAGAGAACCAAAGATGTTTCCCCTCAGCTGAACTCGGCCACCATCATTGATATCCACCCTTCCTCCACCTACAGCATCCGCATGTACGCCAAGAACCGGATTGGCAAGAGCGAGCCCAGCAACGAGCTCTCCATCACCGCGGACGAGGCAGGTGCGTGTGAGTGGGTGAAGCCCAGGTCCCGGAGCCCTGGCACTGACCCCCAGGCCCAGATGGCTAATACAGAATCAGGCCGTTGGCTGTGCCTGGTGGAGGCCTTTTGAAGAATGCCCCCATGGCAGCAGGCCCTGTTAGAGACTCAGACAACACTCTGCCTTCTACTTTGAAGACACTGTTCTTGCAACTTTGTTCAGGGTTCTCACATACAAGAACTAAAACACAGACATAAGAGACTGCCAGTCTGGTGATATTTAAAGAGCTGAGCCATTTTTACATTTCCTTTGTTTGGATGCATGGAGTCCGTGTTGACAGGAGAACCATGAGTGTATGTCTTACCCAAGGCCCGATGGAGTCCAGGTGTGAGACGGTGGTTTAACTAGGAAATAACAAGAACATTCTGTGTCTGAGGAGTTGGGGAGACAGCCGCGGATGATATTTTATTGACTAGAAATGTCAGTATTTCTATAGTAAACTTTATTGTTCTTCCTATTACGAAGAGGTTCATATACAGTGTTGACTATTTAGAAGATAGAGATCAGCATTTTGAAGAAGGCAAAACCACTTTCCCAATCCCACCACCTAGGGCTACCTGTGGGCATGGGGATATCACGTACTGAATCATTCATCGCACGCACACAAGGGGATATCACGTACTGAATCATTCATCGCACGCACACAAGGGGATATCACGTACTGAATCATTCATCGCATGCACACAAGGGGCTATCACGTACTGAATCATTCATCGCATGCACACAAGGGAATATCACCTACTGAATCATTCATCGCACGCACACAAGGGAATATCACCTACTGAATCATTCATCGCACGCACACAAGGGAATATCACCTACTGAATCATTCATCGCACGCACACAAACTCACACACATGCGTGCATGCACACACTCTCCGCCACCCCGCCCCGTCCACCACCACACGCACATGGCTACCAAAGGTGAACTGACCAGTTTGTGGAGGTCTGAGCCACTGGCAGTGCCAGTGAAGGCTGGCTGTCAACCCATGTCCTGGCAGAAGAGGCGGAAGCCAGCTGCCATTGAGCAGCTCTGGGGAAGGAAAGGCAAGGACCCAGGCCTGGCTCATCTCTTGGGAGGAAGAGTGCCCAACCTTAAACCTGGCTTTCCACTACCTAACAGAAATCAGAGCCAATCAGCCACCACCCACTGCTGCAGTAAAATCAGAACTTAGTCTCAGATCCCGTCTTCATTACCAGGTTTAAGGTGGTCCTCCCCAAATGAGTGAGTGCGCAGGAAGATTGTTCCAGCTTTCAGCTGGGGAATGAGGGTTATTCTTGACTTCTTCCCTCCATCCCCTTCTCTTTGACCCTCATTAACGGCAATCTAAGAAGACATCACTCTATAGACCCCTGAAGTACTTGCCTCCAATTCATAATGATACCTTCTACCATCTATTTCACAAATCCTGTATTAGTAGACATGTCTGTTGTTTTCCATTTTTTATTACTCTAAATGCCACTGTGATGAGCATCCTTTGTGGCCTGTTTTTTGACACTTATGATTATGCTCTTAGGTTAAGTTCCAAGCAGTGAGATTGCTGGGCCAAAACAAATGCAAACATTTAACTCTGCTGCTGCGTGTAGTCATTACCATCCATGAGAAATGGGTGACATGAACAGTACTTCCAGCAGTGAGGATGAGCCCTTCATTCTCCACCTGGGAACGCACCGGTTCTGGAAAATGGTTTTCAAGGGTGGGTGATGGGATAGCTTTATTCTTGAAGGTCTGAGGATGAGCCATTTCTACTGCTTAGAAACTCTACGTGATTTCTCATCTGCAAAATGGACATAATGATGCCTTTCTCCTCCTCACCATAAACAGATGGATAATTAGGGGGAGAGGGGGAATGCAAGCTCTAAAAGTACTTTGTATTTCTCAGAAACAAGTGAGAAGTGAATGTCAACGTGCTCCTGCAGAACTATTAAACAAACCCCAAACTTCCTGGAATTTCATCACGTTGTATATTTAGGAAGGAGATGCTGACCCCAAATGTAATCTTGGATGCACTGCACAACCGTCTCCTCCTTCTTAACCCTTGCTCTAACTGTGCTCCATCTGGACTTCTTCTCAAAAGAACTGTATTTTCCAATGGTGCCTCTGGTGGCGGCCTTCGAGATGTCCATGATGAGTCCTGCTGCTGGTGCTCTTTCTTGGGCTCTCTGTCCCCTGCTGCATCTGGCAGTTGCCATGGCAGCACCTGTCTCCCAGAAGGCCAGGTGAATAGGCACTCCAGGTTCCTGGCCTGCAGGACCATTCCCTGAGCCCTCTGAAGACAGTCTCTTGGCTTCCAGGGCTGACCTCTGGGATTCGCCCTGCACACAGGCTGCTGGGGGCCCCATGGAGCCTGTCTGATTTACTATTCAGATGAGCAAGGGGAAAATGCAAGGAGGGGAGCAGGTAGGGCAAAGGGAATCTCCAAAACAGAATTTGTCTTTGTCTTGGTACATAGGCTTTGTGGCTGACATGCAGAAATCAGGTTTTCTGACTTGTGACTCACGGAGAAGGTAGGGCAACTGTCCTGGCCACAGGTCCCCTCATCAGAACTGTCTTCAGTGGCAGCAGATTGCTACTAACGCTTCCCAGCAGGTATACCCCGAGGCACATTTTTGGGGGACTACTGTCATCTCAAGGTGACCTTTTCCCATCCTTACTGCTCACTTTCCTTAAGAAAAAAAAAAGGGGAGGCATCTCTCAAGCAGGCCATCTCTCTCTCAAATGGAAGCTGTAGACGCTCTCATCTCTATGGTAATACAGGACCCAGGTCTCAGGCCCAAGGGACATCTCTCAGTACTGAACTGGGAATGTGTCTATGAGGTAGTTAGGTTGGGGTCTTCCCCACCTCCTCTGCTTTGAAGCTACACTTGTCTTCCTATGGCCCTTCCTGCCCCCAGTTCTCTGCGTGTGTGCTGTGCCCTCTGTCTGGAAGGCCGTCCAAGTTCCCTGTCTTCCCAGATGACTTAGTGCCTCCTCTCCCACCACTAAGTAGGAATCCTTCTGACAATTGCCTCCGAGGCATGTTGTCCTTTCTGCATGGACCTCGGGGTCCTGGGTGATGCTGTGTCCCTCTCTACCTCAGTGGCTACAGGCTCCTCCTGTTTCCCTCTTCATGTGTGTGTGGCACAAGGCAGACCTTTCATGGAAATCCCATGTGGGAGGAATCGTCATAGAGAGGCCTCGCAGGATTTTGTTAGAATGGGTGTAACAGTGATCGTGTGTGTGTGTATGTGTATAGGATGTGTTTGCACTGACATTTTGAAGGGTCTTATAAAGCAGGAAAAGTAGAGAAAGGCAAAAGGGAAGAGCTTTGGAAGGTAGAAGAAGAAGACACACCCAACCAGAGCTCTAAGACCGTAGGAATCATCGGGACCAGCAGCCTGAGATTCCCAGCCCTGTCCTGGTGGGCTGGGGATGTCCCTGGTCACAAACCGAAGCCCAAGCACAGCAGGCCTGAGCCTGTGGTTGGCCTCGGTCTGCCTACCATAGTACAAATCTTTGAATTTAGGTTCCAACTTTTTTTAAAATTATTTATTTATTTTTATTTCTTTTCAGCGTAACAGTATTCATTGTTTTTGCACCACACCCAGTGCTCCATGCAATACGTGCCCTCCCTATTACCCACCACCTAGTTCCCCCAATCTACCACCCGCCGCCCCTTCAAAACCCTCAGGTTGTTTTTCAGAGTCCATAGTCTCTCATGTTTCATCTCCCCTTCCAATTTCCCTCAACCCCCTTCAACTTTTGAAATTGGGAAAATTCACATCAAAATCCAAATTTAGAGTTCCTCCTGAGTGTCTGCTTGGCACCTATCAGCTGGAACCAAGTATATAGAGGTTACCTTGAGGGTGACCATAGGCTCCCCTCAATTAATCATCATCCCACCCTTCTTTGATTTAAAGGTTTAGCAACTTCCAGCCCATGGGCCAAATACCCCTTACAACCCTCAAGCAAAGAATGGGGTTTACATTTTAAAAAGAAGACTATGGGGACGCCTGGGTGGTTCAGTGGGTTAAAGCCTCTGCCTTCAGCTCAGGTCAAGATCCCAGAGTCCTGGGATCGAGCCTCGCATTGGGCTCTCTCCTTAGCAGGGAGCCTGCTTACCCCACCACCCCCCCACCCCCGCCTGCCTTTCTGCCTGCTTGTGATCTCCATCTGTCAAATAAATAAAATCTTTTTAAAAAATAAAATAAATAAAAAAATAAAAAGAAGACTATGTAACAGAGAACTCCCGTGGCCTACAGAGTCTGAATATTCACTATTTGGCCCTTTACATGAAAAATTCACAGATCCCAACTTAGGTCTTGCTCTGGCGAGAATTTGGATTGGGGATTCCTGTTGTCTCTCCCAATGCAGAGCTTAGTGAAGAAGGAATCCCTGCCATCTGCACAGAATCCTTACCTAATGCTGGAAAACAGCACTTCCCAATGCCCCCACACCCAGGGTGTTTTCATGTGAAAGTGTGCAGGGGTGTTACCATACACTCTGATGCCCTCAACACGCAGCAGGGGCCTCACTGTCTAGTACTCTCTTCCCGACTCCCCTCAGCATCTCCTAGCCCCTCAAAGAGGAGAAGGTGAGGGAGGAAGTGGACACGCTGTCAGAAGTCTACAGGATTAGACCGGAACAGACCAGAAATGCACGGACTCGCCAGGCTCATTCAAGACCCATGAGCATGTCCCATCCACAGGTGACCATCACCAAGACCAACTTCCCCTAAAGGTCACATGTCACCTATGGCCTCTGCCCAAGTTTGGGATGACTGATCCCTTCACCATTTTCATTATGAATCTGCCCCTAGAACCTGGACATTCAGTTCTTCAGGAGCTCGCTGGGAAACCACTGAATTTCTTCAGATGCCTCAGAGTGGAAGGTCAGAAGGTCAGAGTCGCCACATGGAGTCTTTGGGTTTCCGTTGGATCCGGTGCTCGATTAACATCCCTTTGTACCCTTCCTGATCACCTTCCAGAGCAGCAGCTCCAATCTCCAGGAAGTGTCCCCTCTCTGTGCTGAGCTGGGGGAGGAGGGAGACAGGATACGATGAGGCTTAAGGAAGAAAAGGCATCCACATGTAACAGTAAACGTGAAGCATGGCGCACAGTAGGGCCTGGTGTGGCATCAACTGTATCCTCCAGGGGACAGCAAAGGCACAGGAAGAAATTTCTTCCCACCAGGAAGAACCAGGCATGCCCTACACCTGAGCCTTCAGCAATCTGCCTCCACAGTGATCGTTTTTCTCCAGCTTCCATTTAGAGACTTTGGAAATTAAACTAAACAGATTACTGGCTGCCTTACTGCTCCTCATTCATGCTCTGTATAAACTCCTTGGCTAACCTAGAATGTTCTGGAATGTTTTGAAATATTCCTCCCCCTCTTCCCACACCTCCTCTGGTGTTGGGTCAAAGGTCATCTCAGTGAGTCCTACTGTGACCCCTCCCTATTTAAAGTCCAACCCACTGCCCACTCTGACACATTTGGCGCCCACCCTCCCTCAGTATTCTCCTTTGTAGGAATAACATCACATCACCATCAACATAACATATAAAAATATAAAAATAAGTGAAAAAAATGAGTAAAAACTTGCATATACTTTACCAATTTATTTTGTTTAGATCTATTTTGGGTCCCTCCCACAAGGTCAGGAATAGTTGCCTGTTTTGGTTCATTGCCGAATCCCAAACACCAAGAACAGTGTTTGGCATGTAATATGTGTCAAATACATAAAGAGTTTAAACTAATAAGCTACTTATTTGATAAATAGTTATTACATGAAGTCATCTTTTCTCTGTCTGGGGGTCAACTATTCTTTGTTTTTAATTTGATTTTTATCAAACACCGTTTGGTCTCCTTTGCCCAGCGTAGAGCGCCATTCTCTCCCTCCTGCCTCCAACAGAGGAACCCATGCTTGTACCCTAGTCCTTGCCGACTTTGGGACCTGCAAAAAAGAGTAAGCCTTCAGTAAATCCCCCAATAAGAGAGAGAAATTTGGGAGTGATTCCCAGGGAGATGGTTTAGCCAGGGTAATTGATTGATTTGGCACCAAGACTCTGCAGAAGCCAGGAATGGCTTCATGGAGGGGAGGGTATTTCAAGGGCACAGGGGAGTTCTGCAGCTGAGGTCTTGCATTCACGATTTTAAGTGAGAGAGAGAACCATCCGTGAAGAGTGGCTGTCAGGGAAGCAGGAGGCAGGAGAGGAGCCCACTGAGGAGGTGGGGAGGAGAGCCAGCCCTGATACCTGGGAGAGGAAACAAGAGCCGAGGTCTGCGTGTCTGGCACTCAGGAACGTTCTGTCATCACTGTCTTGACCAAAAAGAATTGCCTTGCCTGGGAAGAGCAATAGGAACTGCACATATCATCTTCAATTATTCCTGTTTTGCAGATTGAACAATTTTGGCTTCTGCAGAAATGCAGAGATTATTTATTGTGGAAAACCACCTTCATTATTAATTCTTACCTCCTATCCTTCTCCTCTCGCAAGAAAAAGTGAAATATTCTAGTTTAAAAACAGAAGAAGAAACTACGCTTTCCATATATAGTAAAGCTTCAGCTCAAGAACATGAAAAGAAGTTCTTGAATGTCAGACGTCAACACAGTTTTCAAAGTTAGTTAAATAAGTGAGTACCCAATGGTTGATCTTGAATACTTTCAGCTTCGGGGAATTCAGTCTGTCTTGGATTAAATTTTACAGAAATTGTCTACTTGCCAGGAGTTGAGGACCTGTGGAATAATTACAGCTCAAGAGCTTTAAGGAAAGCATGAAATTTCTGAAAGCAGACTCATTTTTTATTGTGTTACATTAACCGCATACACTACATCATTAGTTTTATTTTTTAAGATTTTTTTAAAATTTATTTGACAGAGAGAGAAATTATAAGTAGGCAGAGAGTCAGGCAGAGAGAGGGGGGAAGGCAGGCTCCCCGCTGAGCAGAGAGCCCGATGCGGGGCTCCATCCCAGGACCCTGAGATCATGACCTGAGCCAAAGGCAGAGGCTTTAACCCACTGAGCCACCCAGGTGCCCCACATCATTAGTTTTTGATGTAGTTTCCATGACTCATTGTTTGCATATAACACCCAGTGCTCCGTGCAATATTATATACAGATAATTTTTAAAAGTTTTTCCTCTAATGTTTTAGAGGAATGGAAAATTCAGTTCCCAAACAAAATGCCTCCTAATTATATTGGGCATGACTCTAATGTACGCATATAGATTATATTCTTTTGGAGTTTCTCTTTGACATTGTTTCTGTCCCTTTATTTTTGAGGGAGAGGTCTGGACTAGATTGGAAAAGCAAATTCTCCCCAATTCATGACTGCATCATTGACTTCACATTTTCTGATAGAATCAAGATCATTTTGCAAACACTATCCTCCTGTCTTTGTTTTCAAGCATGACTGTATCATAATGAGGCTGGGATGCCTACGTTCATAGCCCCCCCCTGCCCCCAGAAGGCCCCACCAAAGGCCACAGCCAGAGACACCCAAAGGAAGCAGGATAAGGTGCTGTCCCCACTTTACCTTCTGTTCCTCACCGACAAGATCTTCTTTAAGTCTGATTTAGCACAATTAAAATAATGCAGCACCCATATAGCTATCAGACCTCAGAATCATTTTTTCAAGAAGGATTTTTGTGAATGAACCCCATGCTTCTCGATGACCACAGAGTTATCAGTGTGAGAGAAATCACAGATCTTCATGGGAACTTGTATCAAAAGGCGGTTCTGCTCAAAGCGCATGACCCTGGGAGCAGAAATTAGGTACAGAGCTATAAGAACAGTGATGGCCGGTCACTGGATGCCAGCCCCTCCCTTGGTCCCTGCTCTGGAGTCGGCTTCAGTGCTAACAATGTCTTCCCGCATGGGGACTCATGGGTAGACCCAAGAGCCCGCAACACCCCCAGCAAACCAGCTGTCCCCGGGACCTGCCGGGAGAGAGGAGTGTGCTGTGCATTCTGGTTGGCACGTTGCTTTACCCTTCAAAGTGGGGACTTGCTCCAGACCCAGATCAGGAAGCCATGCAGCTCAGAGTCAGCTGGGGGAGGACGGCCTGGTGCAAAGGTGTCTCTGCACCAAGTGCCCAGTGCCACTGTGATTGTGATGGTCCCCACACTGAGGTGGGGGAAACTGGGGGGGTGACACCCAGATGTGCGCAGGCAATGCTGGTGGAGGGGAAAAAAACCTCAAAGACAGAAGGTCAGATCTGCCCAGGGCAGGTGCGTTTGGGTTCCACTGAGATGTTGACCATGGCTGGGCCCGGGGAGGGGGGTGGTACATGGGGGTGGGCGTGCAGAACAGAGCATGCAGAGGGAGGCAGGATACAGAACGCAAGAACACAGGGAAGTGAGTGTGATGACCGAGTGGCTTCAGGGGTGCTCTGGGCCCGTGTCCCCTCTAAAAGAGGTAAACTGGAAACCAGATCAATGCTTAGGACCCAAATAAAAACTGCCACCAGCCATGGATGCGAGACCGGGGCAGGCTGTCCAGCGAGGCTGAGAGCCTCAGTGGGGACACTAACAGACCAAGCACGAAGAGGAGACGTACAGAAGAGGGGTCAGGCCGTTGTTACAGGACGAAGGAGGTGTGGAGAAAGAAGCTGACTCCCCTCTCTTTCTCTCCTGGCCCTTGTAAACACTTCCTGCCCCAATATTTCCAATTCCCTTCAAGTTCATATTTACAAAAAAGAATGAACCATCTTTTCTGGCAAACCGGCTTCTCCTCTTAGTCTTCTCACTTCTCTCCTAGTCCCACCATCCCGGGCTTCTGGAGTCACTGCCCCCCCAACCCCTGCCTTCTTGCTCATGTAGGGAGCCAGAGGGAGGGCCCAGTTGCCCCTCCTGGAGAAGAAGTTGGGCACCTGTTTCTTCCTGCCCAGCGCCAATGCTTCCCCAGTCTACCTGCACACTCTATCTGCACCTGTTGATGCCATCGTGAAGGCCCACACACAACTTTTCCCTGTGTTATGGTCACAAGTCAAACTGGGGCTCCATGCTCCCTGTGCTGTTAAGGGCACATGTTTCCATCAGACACTGCCATTCCCTGAGCCCTTGTGTTCCTAAAGTCACGGCCCGCCTTCCTTCTCCCGTTCTGATTTCTTGCCTTTGCCTCTTAGGTCATTTTATTTTTATTTTTTGAAAGATTTTCTTTATTTATTTGAAAGGGAGAGGGAGAGAGAGCAGGAGCCAGATGGATGAGGGGCAGATGGAGAAGCAGACTCCCTGCA
This sequence comes from Meles meles, assembly GCF_922984935.1. Classification (NCBI taxonomy): domain Eukaryota; kingdom Metazoa; phylum Chordata; class Mammalia; order Carnivora; family Mustelidae; genus Meles; species Meles meles. Next base: position 159,563,450 of record NC_060069.1, on the reverse strand, counting down.
AAGAAGAAAGCCCAACACAGGGCTTGATCCCAGGACCCTGAGCTCATGATCTGAGCTGAAGGCAGCTGCTTAGTCAATTGAGCCACCCAGGCACCCCTGACCTTGTCTCTTATTATTTGCTAAGAAAACACAAACAGGTTTGAACCTATTTCCCTCAACCAGCAAGTCCACCAAAAGTTCCCCCATTGTTTCCTCCCTCCTCCCACCACAGAGATGGTCACTCTCATGTCCCAGGGCCCAACCATCTCCATTCCTGACAATACACTTGCCTCTGTGTTCAGACATCGTTCCTTTGAGCATACCTTTTCTTTTCATTACATGAATTTTCTCCTTCTCTCCCCTTGTGTCCAACACCCAATGATAATGATTATTATTGCTTGTATTTACTGAGTACATTATTTTCATAACAACCCTATGACGTGCATTTTATTGTCCTGTTCTATAAAGAGGGAAACCGAGACACAGAAGAATTAAGTAACCACATAGCTGCTAAGTGAGATAGCCAGAGTTTGGACTCAGAAAGAAAGATGGAAACACCCATCAGCTTAGCAACTCCATTACTCCAAACTTCTTCTCCTGAACCAAGGAGATCATGTTTCCCTTGACCTTGCCTCTCCTCTAATCTGACCTTTACCTTTACCCTTCCACCGGTTTCCAGACCCTTCAAACCAGCTCACAATCAGTACTGCTACTTTCTCATCTGCCCTGTGCTCCTCCCCTTTCTGCAAAGGGGCTTCTCCACGTCCACAGAGACGGCCCTTGTGCAGCTCAGCAGGGATGGCAGGACCGTCCATCCCATAGAGACCCCAGAGGGGTCTCTCCCTCCGAGTCCCGAGTTCCCTCTTTCTTCTGCTTCAGTGTCTTCTGTGCTGTCGGCTGGCAGACTTTTCTCTCTCACAGTGCGTGCATTCTGCTGTTCTGGTAACACGTGAGCTCTCGATGGACTAAAACATGTTCTGCCTCTTAGTTCTACCCTGTGTGCCTGGTGCTGGCACGTTTCTGATACCCAGTGACTGACTGGAACCGGCAGGTAATTGGAATCCTACAAGTCTTGGAAATAGGATGGTGTGAGTTGCATGCTTTGACTCTTTAACTCTGCTTCTTCTTTCTAAGGCTACCACCCGGGGTCATGAGAGTTTTCAAGCATCAAAGTGTGAAAACCCAAAGCCATCAAAGGGACTCAAAAGCAGAAGAATCCTGATTTTTTTTTCCCCATGACCTCAATGCCATTGTTCCTAAACATGAGTTCCAAGGGAAAAAGAAGGGTCTTCGATAGGCACCAGAGGGTTTCATAAAAGCCATGTTGTCTTACCCCTTCCTGTCTTACCTGGGAATTTGCTCAGACTTGAGTTGATTAATCACGTTGTCAAAGGTGTGGTGAGGAAGAACGCAAGGATAGGTCCTCAAGGTTCATTTCTCATGGGAGCAAGGACGCACAGGGTGAATTCAGTACCAGAAACTCGGCCAAACTGGTCTGCTCACTAAAGCTGCAAATACACTTCTCTGTGCTGCCGGGGGCCTGTCTCCTGGGCCAGCGTGTTGTGTAGACATCAGCCTGCTCTAGAACTCGGTTCTAACCTGTGGGTTTTGGTCTTTACAGCTCCCGACGGCCCACCTCAGGAAGTCCACCTGGAGCCCCTGTCATCTCAGAGCATCAGGGTCACCTGGAAGGTAAACCGAGCAAACCCTTGTATTCTGGCACTGTGCTTGCGGGGTGAGCACTTCACGCCCATGCCGCGTTAGGATGCCAAGACAGTGACGTTGTGTGAGACTTTGGTTTTGCCACGTTAGATTAAAAGCTCTTTTCTTGACGTCCAGTATATGTGTCCACATTCTGAATACTTTTACAGCCAATTCTGTTTGCAGAGAGAGCAGAGTGTGTGTCTTGTTTTCGTTCTTTGAATCTGACGGGGTCCTGAGCATGGGTGGACACACAAGTAGGGGAATGCATGTGCTTGGCACACCTAGCTTCAGTCCAGGGGAAGCCTTTTCTAAGGTGGTGCTTTCCCAAGGTGGCAGATCCAAGCATGGCAGAGAGCGCACGGAACTGGCAGAAAAGACTGTCACTGTGCCACTAGCTAACAACGTCCTCGAGAAGGCCCTTCCCTTCCTCCTTAGCGTGGTGGCCTTGGAGCCAGCTGCCATCCAAGGCAGTGGTGCCCACACGTGGCTGCAGATGTGGGCTGGCCACTGGTCAGCCGAGGGCTTGTGGCTGGTCACTGGGATAGACCCTTGAGCTTCAGAGCAAACAACCACACAGGTAGCACGGTTCTGCCCGGCCGCCATGTTTTTCACAGCAAAGACATTGGTGAAGGAAGCCGCGTTGGTTTACGTGCTGGAGCTTGCTGGTCACGGGCGGCACGTGAGGTCCCGCTGCCCCGGAGATCTTGAAATCACTCACCCAGCAGGGAAAGCTGTCTTGGGAATTACTCATCCCTGGACGGGCTCCTGCCGATGGTGACTGTGGACTCTACCTAGAATGTTCTTGTTGGGTCCCCACTTGTGTGAGCCACACTGGCTTCTCCAGTTCTGAGGTTCCCTTCCTCTGCTCTCCCCCTTTCCCCGTGTCCTCCCTCAGAGCAGAAGCCAACACCCACAGTGGGGTCCTCAAGTGGCTCGCCCCTAAAACCATAAAGGCCTCGTGCATCACCCCGTTGGTGTTTTCCTTCTGGTACCAGCCGGTTTGTAAAGGGAGCTGCCTCTGTAACATAAAGGCTCCTCGTTGTCAGGGTGGCCACCATCTTCAGTGCCGATGCTACAGCCCCTTTGTGCGAGCCCTTATACCCCAGCCGGTGGTTGGCTCCGGCGGACAGCAGACCGGGGTGTTCGGCCGCACAGACAGCAGATGCCGAGCAGCGTGGGAAGGGCTGGCGTTTCTGTGAGCGTATCCGCTAGCTGCGAGCATCACACACCATACAATAAAAGGCCCTCAGCGAGCCATTACCCTGGACCCATCCTGGCCACTCTGTAGACGGGGTGCTGACTCACTCTGCCTCAGCTAACGGCTCTGTGAGGCCTCATTCTCTGGCTCTGCTCAGTCTCACACTTGGCCACTGAGGAAGGACAGCGACTCCTGTGGCCCCTAAAGATTTCTGGGTCCTGCCTGAGAAAGGTGTCTGTCCGCAGAGCTCATGCACCTAAAAATGGAAACTTTCGAGACTTTCCAGGCATGGTGTCCTTTTTGTCTCCAGAAGAGAAAGAAAGCTAAAGTCAGTGAATCGCAGTTAAAGTATTTCTTCTTAATGTTGTATGGAAAGAAAGCCCTGATCCCGCTAGATCATGAGTCAGTGGTAAGGCACGGTTTGTGGAGCAGAGGTTTCTCTCGGAGCTGTGGGCAGATGTTGTGGGGCCTGTCAGCGTGGACAGGTGTCCGGGAGATTAAACAGACTGAACCAGGTAAGGATCCCCGTTCACTGGCTTGTCACTTCACATCGGCCTGGTGACGTCATGAGAGTGCATCCCTGGTTCAACTGAACTGTATGCTTTTATCTACAATCCAAAGTATATGTAAAGGACATTTTCCTGCATGAAATATGACTAGATTTTATGGTGTAAACACCAAAGATTTGCATTTTGCGTAAGGAAACTGACCAGAGAGGGAAAGAGAGAAGGAAGTAAGGAAAGAAGGAAAAATCACATTAACCCAGAGAGGGACCCATGCCCCAGTCGGCAGGACAGCAACACCATGGTCATGGGGCAGCGAGCTGGAAGCTCATTCAGGGTCACAGGACGACCGACAGAAGTGAAAGCTGCCTTCAGGGGAGAGAGGAGACAGAGGGGAGAATGGTGCCGTGGCTTTGGTGGGGAAACAGCCATTTTAGACTCTTGACCTCTGAAGGGTCCCAGGCACTCTGGCAGCTGTTAACACTGGAACTGGATCCTGGTTGTTTAATTATAGTATGAGCAACCCTTCTGTGACATATCCCTCCCACTGAACAAAATAAACAGCACAACTTCCCCTTTTTACTTTAACCCTGTCTTTCACCAAGGAAAAGGTCCAAGCTTTTAAACTTTCAAGCCTGGTGAAGGTTCCCCATGACCCGCTGAATGGAGACCGAGACCTGCTGGACTCAAGAGGCCATTCAGCATTGGCTGCAGGTGTCTCCCCATCTTGCCCCTGTTTCAGCAGGCCACTCACGTGCCCACAGATGGCATCTCCCTCCTCCTTCGCTGTCACTGATGACACTATTCTCACACCCCCAACCCTGTCCAGTCCTGCATGACTCTGGAAGGAACTGTCTGAGCCCCCATGGGACCCTCACTCTTGGTGACAGCTCATTGAAGCCCCCATCCCATGGTTCTACCTTCCACGTGCCTGGACCTCCTCTGTGGTTCAGAGAGCTTCTTAAAGTCAGGGAGGACCTCATTCACCTCGGGTCCCCAGTGGGTGGCACGCTTGCATGAATGAATGAGGGAGGGAAGAAATGATTGGATGAGGACATCTGTGAGTTGAGAATGAAGGAGTCCACAGCCCAAGTGTTCCAATCACAACAGCCTCCCAAGCATTCCATCTTCCAGGAACTGCCATGGAGAAGGCCCCCAACTGGGAGGAGCTCCGAGCTCCAGCCTGTACTATCGTGGGGTCTAATTCACGCTGCCGTGAAGTTCCCTGGGCCCCCCTGTGGTGGGTGCCCAAGACTGCCATTCCGCTCCATGGAGCACAGGGACCCACCACTTTGCCAATGGGCTTCTCCTGTAATTTACTGAAAATATAAATGACAGTAATGGTTCAAAAAATTTGTGATACGTGTCAGAGGAAATGGCCCTCTGCACATCACATCAAATGTCAGCCTTCAGGAAGATGTCCAAGAACTGGTGCCCTATTAAATTGGGCTTTTAATAATTTTAAGTATTTGGAGTTAAATAAAAACGCTGAGCAGTGCCTTGACAGGAACTCGAGAGATAGCGTAAGTGGTTCCAAATAACTAAAAAGGAAGTAAATGATAATAAAGATTCATTTTCTAGCTCTTGTTCCTCCCCTTTGAAAAACAGAAGAGTTTGCATAAGCAAATGCAGTTTCTTGCAGTTTTTGCTGGGGTTATTCAGAATCAGAGAGGATGTGGGGCACCTGGCTGGCTCAGTCAGTTAAGCACCTGACTCTTGATTTCAGCTCAGGTCACAGTCTCAGGGTCGCGGGGTCTGAGTCCACGGTGTGCTTGGAGCTCAGCTCGGAGTCCACTTGCCCCTTTCCCTCTGCTCCACACCCCTCCTCTCAAACAAATAAATAAAATCTTTAAAAAATCAGAAAGAGGAGCGCCTGGGTGGCTCAGTGGGTTAAAGCCTCTGCTTTTGGCTCAGGTCATGATCTCAGGGTCCTGGGATCGAGCCCCACATCGGGCTCCCTGCTCAGCAGGGAGCCTGCTTCCTCTCTCTCTGCCTGCCTCTCTGCCTACCTGTGATCTCTCTGTCAAATAAATAAATAAAGTCTTTTTAAAAAATCAGAATATTTAAAGCTACTGATTATTGATAATATATTTAATTAAGTACCTCAAAATCATAAACCTAAAGGAGAATTTTTTGGCTTTTCAGAAAATTATGGTTCTAGTCTACCTCCCTAAGTGCCGAAATACTGACAGAATAAGTCTCTCTTGACAGTGCCTGTCAGCTTCTCTTCTGGTCAGTCTCAGAATCAACCAGTCCCATTTTATTGCAAATGAAGGACAGTTTGTTTGCTATCTGTATGTGTTCATAACATAAAATCTTAAGTATCTGAAATATTTAACTCTTACAAGTATCTCAAAACATTTCTCCAGAGGATGCAATTTAAGGCAGAATTTTTTTTTCCTCTTGATGTAAGTATTTTCTTTTGTTTTGAATGAGAAGTCTTTTCAGAGCCATATGCTATTCCAAAACTATGAACATTTCAATTGTTTAAATATTACAGTACTAAAAACGGTTGTCCAGACTGACAACTTGGGAAAACATCCTGAGAATAATTTTGCCACTTTCTTGCCCCTCTGTATCCAACCCTTTGGCTGGGTTTCATTTAGAATGAACAATGTTGCAGAAGAGATTACCTGATTTCCATAAAATTTGAACATCGCGTATTTAGGGATTTAATTAAATTTCAGTAATACTTTTAACTAAAACACCACATCTGCACAATCCTCAGTAATTCCAACTAATTGAGGCATCATTGCAATACGTTATGTTTCCCAGATGAGCTCTTACAATGGGAAAATGGCTTAGCTTGTCATTTAAAAACAGAACCGCCTGATTGCCAGTGACCTTCATCATAATGATTTAATAAACTGCAGCCTCCACTTGACTCTGGCATCTAAATCCCTCTACCCAGGAAATGGCACGCCATGTTGGAAAAGGACTGTCTTCAAGAATGCTATTTCCTGGCCGGGGTCCCTGGGAAACCAGTCTTTCTTAGCACTTGCTGTCAGCCAGGCATTGTGCTCAACTTTGCATGCATTATACCCTTAGATCTGTGCACTGGGTGTATCGGGTTTCGTACAAACTCCTGACCTAGAAGGGATTTGCCCAAAATCTGAGGGCTTGGAACTGTCAGGTCAAGGACCCTCACCGGCATTTTCCGACTGGTTTCTAAGCAACCGATAAGCTAAGGTACACAGGGTGCCAAGATGGTGTCTTCTGCATAGTAAGTTTCTACAAATATTAGTTTCTTGTCCTGTTCCTTCCAACTTCATGTTATAAATTTTACTCGACTTTAATAATACAGAAAATAGGAAAAATGTAATTTCTACCTTATCCCTCTTTCTTTCCAAATGTAAACTTAGCCTAGCATACGTGAAGTCGTAAGTCAACACCCCTTTTCCAACATCCACTGACATTCAGAAGGGTTGCCTTGAAATTAATTTTACTTCATTCCTTGACTCTCGCTTTAATCCTCGGGGTATGAAAAATTACAAAATTTACATTTCTTCATCAATTTGTTCTAGAGTTGGATTTACAGCAGCTTTATTAAAAATCCCAATGACCAACGTGTCTTACAAATATTTAAGGAACCGTTGGCCCTTCTCATATTGGCAAGTCAGCCTCTTCCCCCTCTAACAAGAGGAGGAAAATCCAAAATTATTTAGGAACATTTTGGTTGTCTACATACCCTGTGATTCTTCTCTCTCAACTTCTCACAGCTGACTAGCTTTGTGAGAGTAGAGGGTGTATTTAATTTTGTTTCCCTTGTTTTTGTTTGTCCACTATATCCCCAGTAGAAGTATATTTAAATATTTGTTAAATAATACATGAGACATTCCCATTGTATACATTCATGTTAAAATATTCATATCGATAGGGGCTACCTTTTCTTTTGGAAACCCTTGGACTATATGCACATCTTACTTTTTGTGTGCATGTGTAAAACATACAAATCCCTTTAATATAACCACTCATTGCTCATGTGCCTCACTTGGCATATATTTGGCATCTCTCCCCATCGATTCCTTGGATTAGCCTTCCTGGTTTAGCCATGGGATTGGCCTTCACCAGTGACCCCAGTTCTCTGCTCCAGAAAAGAGCCTCAAGCCAGGCTGCCCAAAGGGTCCTGGCTGGCCTCCCAACCTAAGCAGGCGATTCTCCTGGTTCCCAACCCCCAGGGGTAGCGAAAAAAATGCTGGCCACATTTCCAAAGGCTTCTCAGCTTCCAGGAGCGTGGGTCCAGGTCTGACACCAGGCATGCTGGAAAGGTTGGCTCAGACTCAGTATAAGGAGGCCCATCCCAGTGTACCACTCCAGCTAACTGACCCTGACAGGACACAAATTGGGCTTGGGCTAAGAACTAGGACCAAGGCCATCTCCATTCATCAGCTGGCAGTCCTTTCAGATGGTTTATTCTGAATGCCTCACACTGAGCCTTGATGAACCTGACAAGGCAAGGCGTCTGAGAGCAGGCACTTCCGCGGTTCTGTTTCAGAGCTGTTAGATTATAAACTGCTAGGATACAGTGAGTCCGGTGGCAAGGATGGTATTTTTGCCTTGATAGAGAACCTATCGTCAAAGATGCAAATATGAGTAGTGCGTAGGACTCATGAGGTCATAACTAAAAGAGCATTCTGGACATGAATTGATGACCAGTCATAGGTCTTCCTTTGTCTGACATGTCAACATCACATTTTGTAAGTGAATTAGGTCCTAAAGTTGGGACATCCAACTAAAAATTGCTCATGGTTGAATAATATTGAAAATTACTGTCTATTAAGTACACTGTGCACAATTTTAGCTATGAAATCTTACAGGGAGTGAAAACTATATACAAAAATATCACTGGACAACACTTGATTATGCATAGAGTAGGATTAACATAAGTTAAATCCATCTACAATAAGTAAATTGCATATAATAAGAATATGATATGATATGATGAGATGATATATAAAAAGTACTGGATTCGACTTCAGGAAAATTAAATATTACCCCCACTTCTTTACCTAATAAAAATGACCTCAAGGAAGTTACTTTGTCTTTGCTGAAACTCAAAACATTTACACTAGTTCCATTACTTGATAACAGGGAGGATGAAGGGCCTGAGGGCACTTGGGAATCTGAAGGATGGGCCCTGAAAGGACAGACTTGGTTTGATCTCCTCCCTGGATGCTGGCCCATAGTGACTCTGGATAGCACAGCCTTTTCTGCTGACAATACATCCCAGGAAATGTAAATCTTTTGAAATTTGCCTGAATAAATAAATAAATAAATAAATAAATAAATAAATAAATAAACTTACCTTAAATGACCTAGTATTTGCTGGATAGGTAGTGATTTTAAGAAAAATATTCATAAGACCGTCTCGGGTATAGTTTTACTGGTTCTCATAAAACACTGACTCTACTTTTAACAGAATAAATCAAAATTCGAGTTACAGTGAATATGGGACTAAGTATTATAAATGCACTGACTGGCACCCATCAAGCGGGTGAGTAAGTGAATATACATTGTTTTGTGTGCCTCGTTTTCCATACCCATTAAACCATGTTGCTAATAACACATTTCTCATCAGAGAAATCAAATAAGGTAGATATGTTAGTAAATGAGCACAGATGTTAGGAGGAAAAATCAAAGGGATAATCAAAAGCATGCACAGTCAAGAATTCCACAGACATCAGATGACACCTGTTATTTCACCGACATGTCTCCTGAGGCAAATGAAGAAATCTGATGTTCCTTTTATGATTTTAAACCAGACTGGACAAAGTTCCCTGTGGTCTGTTTCAGGAAGAACTCTGGCCAGGACAGCCGTGAGCCAATGGCTGCAGGAGACTTTCCTGCATCGAGTCTCCACATTCCGTTTTCATGGCAACATGAAACAGAACAGGAAAACACAACGTATATTTTCCGATTCGTTTCACCAGTACAAATACGTTTAACCTGATGCACTAAGATATACCCAACTAACTCTACCTCAAGGCAATATTTTAAAAGTGACCTCCTCTTTGTATTAAAATCTTGGAGAACTCGTTTTACAGTCTTGTAACTCTTGTGATGGATTCCTCCCGTCAGCACATTCTTTTGAAAATTTTAACCTAAGATGTAAGAAGCGCTATATGCTTTGAGTAATCATAGAAATCCAGGAAATGAAATGATTCTGCCTTTTAAAGATATATTATCATTTATATTTTTTCTGAAAGTTACAATCTAAAGTTGGAAATAAGCCCTGTTTTTATCTGAATAACAGAAGAATTCAGGAGGTGTATTCTGATTGACTTCTGGAAGTCAGAATTCCCAAGAAAGTAAGGGAAGGGGCAGAGAATGGGCAGTGTCCCTCCTGGGGGCTCTGTTCAGGACCTGGGGCTGTCTCTGCATTTGGGCACATGTCAGGTGCATCCCCCATCTGAGAACCAAAGTGGTCCCTGGGAGAATCCCACACCCAGGATAGCATGTTCCTGACAGGAGAGATGATCCTACTGAACACTTTCTCAATGCTCTTCTCCTCCATTATCCATTTAAGAGTGCTCATGCCTGAAATTCCTTCAGTTGAGGTTAAAGCTTCTCATTACTCAAGCGCAGATAAGAGACAAAGGTAGACAGTTCTATGGAAGCAATGCACCTCTATGCTTCAATCATGACGTAAAGTATCCATGGTAGATGTTAAATCCATGACCAAAAGTCTGCTGTTGATGCAAACATTGCTGGATTTCTTCTGGTAGAACATACATTAGGACTTCTCCAACCCAGCAAGAAATGGGACTGACTCCATCAAGCCCTCACTCCAAGACCTGGCCTCTCTCCAACCTTCCTCTCATGGAGGTGCTTCTCCTCCCACCACTACTTGCCTCCCATCCTCACCCCACCTCCAATCCCCGCCCACCCCGTGAATTCTACCCCACACCCTGCACGCTGATTCCGTCCACACTGAGTCCCCGGGGGGTCTGCAAGCTGTTTCTGTCACGGAGCAGAGAGCAAAGACCTCCAGCCTTGTGAGCTACAGAGCCTCTGCCCTACCTCCTGCTCCACCGACTGTAGCACAGAGGCAGACGGCCGGTAAAACTTACTCGGGCAACCAGCATTTCAAGTGCGGGTAATCTTTATGTGTCACTAAATATTCTTCCTCCTTTGAATTCTGCAGCCATATAAATACTTAAAAGTATATGCGTTCTTAGCTAAGGGCCATATAGAGGAATGGACAAATATGGCTGCAGGGGCACAGAGTGTCAGCCATGCCCTACTGAACACGACCACACCTGGGAGGCAGACACGGGCCGCTGGAATACGTCACGAATAGCTTCCTGTTACGCGGCTCTCCCAGCAGAGAGCTAAAGCACTGAAAGACTCTTCCCAGGAATGAAGTTAGAGTCTTCCTTCCATTCAGCGGTGCCTTCTGAACGGCAGATCTTCTGTGGTTCTTCTGGACTGACCTTACACTAGCAGAAGTTACAAAGACTAGGACAGTAGTCATTCTTCCTGTGGTTGAAGCTGGCCATTCCTTTACAAAGACTCTGATATCTTTGAAAATACTGGCTTTTCTCTTGTTTAGCAGATCTGGATCAAGTACCCCCCCCCCCCCCAGATCTCCGCAGCCACCCAGCCATTCTTAGGGGCTCCCACTACCTACAGGGGAGCTACTCCAAGTTGAGTCCTTCTGGAGGAGCCAAGCCTTTTGAGATCACTCAGCTGCTGCTAAATAGTTGAGGTCCCAGCCTTGTGCTCACAGACTGGTACACACTCTTTCCTGGCGTCCTACCCCAAACCCCTTTCCCTCTGCATCCCAGCTGCCTGTGCAAAGTCTAGATGCACAGGTGAGACCTGTCTCTCAAAGCCTCACAGTCTCCAAGTGCACTCTTTCCTGGCTGGGTCCTGGCCTCGCCTCTTGGTGGCTCATGGACCTGTCTCCTTCAGCCCCTTCCCACTGTCTCCCTGCTTTTTCCCTGGTCTGAACCTGGACAGCTCCACGCTCTGTGTCATTCTCTTCAATATCCCAGACTCTGGGATACCCATCACCGCTCTGGCCAACTCTGTTTCTCAGAAACTTCGAGACATCTAGAGGCCCTGACATTAAATGTGGGATATCCTGGAGATCAGCTCTCACAGCCAACACCAGGTGGGGTCTGCGGATGTGCTATGAATTCTTTTGTTAGTTCTCCGGCAGAAACCGCTGGATAAGCCATTAAGGCTGGTGAGAAATACTGTGTGTGGTTACCAGAAAGTGTGCTATGCAGACAACAGTGCGATTCGGAAAAAGGAGGGGACCCAGCAAGAGCAGCTCTTCAACATGTTTGCTGGTCGGATGAAGGAATGAATGAATGCGTGAGTGAATGAAACGAGAGCCACCCCACACTTCAGAAATTAAATGAAGTCCTGTGATGCAATAGTTAACCTCAATTTCATCCCATAAAACTGTAAGAGCCTGTTTCTAAAATTCTACATGTGTTTTCCAAGCCCGAGCACACACTTGGCCGCTGCCTCCACCCCAGCTGCCAGATCTGAAGAGAACTCAGTGACTATCAGCTTCAAGTCAAAGTTCTTGGCCTCTCGGTACTGTGCCTCCTTCAACGTTGTGTCATTCATCCTTAATTTCTCAGACCTGCGCTGAGTAGCTCCTGCCATCCCTACCTGCACAGTCAGCACAGAAGCCTTCTGAAGGGTCACTCGGAGCTGTTCCTTCCAGGACCGTCTCTGGTTAGCTCTCCCGGGTGCAGTGGGGCAGGCTGATTGCATTCCTGCGAGGCTGTCCCTCTTGCACCCTGGCCGGTCCTCCTAGAGACTCAGATGAAAGGTGCCTTCTCTGGGAATCTGGGAGTCTTTCTGTCACAACGGGGAAAGACACCTCTCCCCTTTCCCTTCCATGATACCCCATGCCATCCCTTGGCACTGCGAGCACCATGCTCTGCTCTCACCACAGGCTCCCTTGCCGGTCTCCCCCTGTGCAGGATAGGCCCTGGTTCCTACCGCTCCAGTGAATGCATCCACTCACCACACAAGCTTACCGAGTAGCTTCTATTGATGCTGAGGAACAGGGACGGGGACTGGAAGGAGGACATGAAGATAAGAAAGACAGTCCACAGTCCCCGGAATAGAAGGGAAATGAGGACTGGTTACGTTTCAGGTGAATTTGGAAGAACCTGAAAGAAGAATGTTCAATTCATTTTTCACCTGAGTTACTCAACATGCCCGAGTAACGTGGTGTTCTTGGAATGCAGAAATCTGCAGCAGAGGCTTTCACTCTCTGGTTGGTCGGCCGGTGAACCCTAGCATTGAGCCGAGTCTGTTCACCTTCACTGGGAAGGGAAAGGGAATCGTGCAAGAACAGGACCTGGCTGGTGGCTTTCTAAAGAAGAGAGGCCTGCTCTAATCACCCACATCCTTGATGATGCTGTGAGCATTCACACATCCTATTCTCGCTAACTTTTTAAAGACCTCTGTATCTGCCACAGGGAGCTCCCAGGCTCATTTGGACGGACACATAAAATACAGACACTTGCAAACCACAGATACACTGACGCCGTGCTACTGTTGTCATGGAGATCGAAAGAGACAGTTTCTTAAAGGAAGTGGGGGTTGGTGGGGGGGACCGGAGGCTGGAGGAAGGACACCTGGAAGGATGAAAGAAAAAGCTGTTTAGGGGGGACTGCAGGAGGAGAAAAATGGCAGGGCTGGAAAGGGGAGAGAGTTTCCCAGATGGCAGATAAATGAGACAAATGGAAAGAACCCAGGTTCATTACTGGATCCAAAGGTAAATGAAAGGAAGAGTAGTAGTCAACACGGAAAAACAATTAACCCTATATGAGAAGCACAACAGCGAAGAGAGAAGGGCTCCTTCCAGAACTGTGGCACACTCGAAGGGGCTTGGGGAAGGTAGAAACAGGACACGTGTCAGTCAGAGCCGTCTGTAAATAATGCGATCGGACGATTGCCTTCTGCGATATGCAGTGAGCCCTAGACGTCCCTTCTTTTTTTCCTTTTTTCTTTTAATTTTTCCATTCACTTACATTCCAGAGTCTTCCTTTAATACACATTAAGAGGACTGGTTGCCAGGTGAGATTTGCTATTAATCTGTGGGTCTGCCATAAATTATCCTTGCTCTAAAAACATGTCACCCGTGAGATGGCCAAACAAGTGAACAAACTCCAGGATCCCTGCTTTAATAAGGAAAGGAAAAAGGATGACTTTGTGCAAACAAGTTGGCTCCTCAAATGCTCTTTTCTTCCCTTGACGGGTCTGGGAAGGGAAGCTGGACCCCCTCGTCCTGATTCAGGAGCCGCCATGCTGAGTGACCGTAGGTAGGGGTGCCAGCTGTCAACCTGGATCCCAGCTGCACAGTGCTCCCGAGCGACTACTGGCTAGTCCAGGCCTCTGACTGACAGCTGCACCATGGGCCTGCAGTCCGGGCATCTCTTCTGTCTTCAAACCACCCTCGTTGGTCCTGTACCCAGGCTGGTTATAAACCTGTAACGATGTCATTCCTGACCATCCCTTTCTTTGCGCCTCACATATGCTCAAAACCATTCTCTCCTGTGTCTATAGTAACTTTTCTGAGAATGTCCACTCTGCTGAAGCCCTGTTTTGGACAAGGGAGTGGCTGAGATTTCAAACACGTTTGTGAGAATCCTCGGGCACTTGGAGCTTGCAGTCAAGTCCTTGGAAATCAGACATTCGATATGGAACAGAGGCCACAGGAGGGGATGAAATCGATCAGTTCTTGTGGAGTTGATGGTGATTCGGTGTGTGTGGGTGGAGGCCAGAGGAGAGAGAACCCCTTGGATGGAGGCAGTTGAAGGAAGCAGATGAGCTGGAAGTTGAGCTGGCTTTGGAGAATGAGTTGGGCTTTGATAGAGGAGGAAGAAAAGTGGTCTCTGATGAGGGCTTTCATGAGCTGGGAAAACACAAGAGAATTGGAATTTCCATGCTTGTTCAAACAGCTAGAGAGAATTCTAGGTCACCAGGTAACATCCAGGGGGCGTTAGCCTGGAAAGACTACAACCAGGCTTGAATCTCACTACGGGTGCTGCTGAGATTTGGGGAGAAAGGGACACGATCCAAGTGGTATCTGGGGAAATTTTCCTTCTCCAGTATCTGCAACCCAGATTCAAAGTATGTTCAGGATCTCTACCTGATTTCCTCTTTTTCTTTCCTTCCTAAACCACCATTAATTTCATTCATTTAGTTTCATGAAACAAATAATTATTTTTGAACCAGTTTGTCAATCACAATTTGAGGCTATTTAAATGACCAGAGAATTATATTATGAAACTGCCTTCCCCATTAGGGTTTCTCCCTTACATACGTCTACCTTTATCCCAGGTAAACATATTCTCCAAGGCTTGAATGTTTAAAGCATCATCCAAAAATATTTTATTTTTTTTAAGATTTTTTTTTATTTATTCATGTGAGAGAGGGAAAGAGAGAAAGCACGAGCAGAGGGGAGGGTCAGAGGGAGAGGGAGAAGCAGGCTCCCCACTGAGCAGAGAGCCTGATGTGGAGCTCGATCCCAGGACCTTGGGATCATGACCTGAGTTGAAGGCAGATGGTTAACAGGCCGAGCCACCCCGTTGCCACCCAAAGCATATTTTAAAGTAAAGGATATTATACATTGATTTGTCTTGGGATGACACGAAGCTTGTTACCAGACTGTTCCACACGCCCTGTCCCCACTAGCTTGTTGTCCATTCAACTCAGAGAAAGTCTCCGGGGTCACTTTCAGAAACACTTTGGAACTTGCCCCATAGTCCCTACAATTTCCTAGACTGAACATACAGAATCCTTCTGTTTAGGGACCTTTAAAAAGAGATCTGAGTTTTCAAGGATTTCTTTAATGTAAACGCACTGCAAGGGGAAATCGGACTATCCAGCCTACAAAATAATAATAAAACATAAACTTTGCCTGACATAGTTAGAATTTTGGCTTTTATTTATGAAAACAGCACTTTCTCTTCATGTGATTTGTTAAATGCTTCTTTGATTCAAAATGTCTATCACACGGTGCCTGGGTGGCTCAGTGGGTTAAGCATCTGCCTTTGGCTCAGGTCATGAACTCAGGGTCCCGGGATCCGGCTCCATGTTCAGCAGGGAGCCTGCTTCCCCCTCTCCCTCTGTCCCTCCTCATTGCTCATATTCTTTCTCTCTCAAATAAATAAATAAATAAATAAATAAATAAATAAAATCTTTTAAAAATGCCTATCATAAGTTAGGCTAGTTAGAATGTACTTTCATCTATGGGAGGGAAAAAAATCAAAAACTCCCCCTACCTGTGCAACCATATCCTAAACCCAAGAAGCTGAAAGTTAACAAGCAGATCCCCTTGCTTTTGGAACATTTAGTTACGTTGTTTGCCCCTCTATGTAAACACTTTCTGATGGGTATTTGCCTCTACTCTCTTCACTTGCGTCTTGACCTGATGCCATAACCACCATACTGTGATCCCGACTTCGTATCTGAGGAGGTCCTAAGCCTACACAGGGAACCAGTTGAAAAATTATAATACTTAATGGGCATAAACCATTCTTTAAAAATATGTATCATTTATATTTGTTTCACCATATTTAACATTTAAAAACTATGGGGGGGGGGCGCCTGGGTGGCTCAGTGGGTTAAAGCCTCTGCCTTCGGCTCAAGTCATGATCCCAGGGTCCTGGATCAAGCCCCACATCGGGCTCTCTGCTCCACAGGGAGCCTGCTTCCTCCTCTCTCTCTGCCTGCCTCTCTTTCTCTCTGTCAAATAAAATATAAAATAAAAAACAAAAAAACACACACAAAAAGAACTATGGGGGCCCCTGGGTGGTTCAGTGGGTTAAAGCCTCTGCCTTCAGCTCAGGTCATGATCCTGGAGACCCGGGATCAGGCCCCTCATCGGGATCAGGCCTCCTCTCTCTCTGCCTGCCTCTCTGCCTACTTGTAATCTCTGTCTGTTAAATAAATAAATAAATAAATAAACTCTTTAAAAAAAAAACTGTGTGAAATCAGCAAAAGTATCTGTTTTAAATTTGACTTACAGATGACTCTTGCAGGGAAATAAATTTTATTAATTAATTAAATGACGTAAATGCACATTCAGTGGTTGTGGTAAGACAGTTTCCGTGGAATCAAATTCTCAAAATCTAAAATCTTTAGATCTGATTTCATACGAAGTGAAAAGTCACAGCTCATCACTGGAAACACAAGATTGCCCAGAGATTTGCTTGTAAAAAAGGGGTGAGCTCTCGTGTCAGGGTCCAACCGTGCCAGCTTGACTAGGACCGTCATGATTTAGAGGAATGTTTCCTTGATCTCCATTGGAACTGTGTGTATGCGTGAAGTCAGTCTCATTGTTGGGCAAAGGCGTTGCAATCCAAGAAAACCCAAAATGAGGAAACTTGATTAAAAATGTGATTTTAGTGCCATCTAATTCCACTGGGCAGGGGGCATATTAGACAATCCATACAGCACGCGTCACCTCCTCCCCTCCCAGTCCCAGACCCTGGCCATCCTTCCAAGCCCCCGGAGGCAGGGGCAGCTGGCCTCTTCAAACTGCTCTGAGTCCGTCACTTTCTGGATGTGCACTGGCCTTCGCCCTCCAGTGCCCGACGCTTGGACATCTGAGATTCTCTGTGGTTTCTTGAGTGTTTACTCCCTCTCTCCAACTGGCCTGTCAGCACTTTGGGGACAGAAAAGCCTTTTATGGTCCTGAGAAATCTAGATCTATAGTTGTTAGTGAAATACAGACACACACACACACGTACATGCACCCATGGACTCACACACATGAATACACATATGCATTCCCACATACACACAAACAAACCACAAATGCACACACTTGCACACTCACATACAGACACACCATGAACTCACACGCATACACACAGACATCACACACATATGCGCTTGTTCACACTCACACATGTGCATATAGACATAACACCTGCACACAGACATTACACGCATAACATGTACTCACATGCACACACATAAAACACACACTTGCACACACACACTCACATACATGCACCCATGTACTCACAATGCACAGGAACATAACACAAGACACACATGTACTCACACATGCAGATAAACATGACACGTGCGTGTACTCACACGTGCACAGACACGACACACGTGTGCACTTGTTCGAAGACTCACACACGTACACACATACTTTCACACATGTGCATGCAGACACAACACACTCGTTCACATGCTCATGTGTGTGCACACACTCACATACAAACACACACCCTCACGCATGCACACGCAGACTTACACACTCACGCACACACGTCTCTCGACTACGTGAAATTTCTACAGAACTTTTACTTCATCACTGTTGTGTTGTTCTAATAACATACTTGAAAAGAGTTTTGTTTCTTGTAAAAACCCACATATTGGCCAAAGTGTTCTGTCTTCGAGGCAGGACACGCTCCGTCATTAGCAGAGAGTAGCTCACCATCGCCTCAGCCCTGCCCGGTTTAAATCACCGTGAAGTGATTCCAAAATGATGTGTGTCTTCATGCCGGGGGCGGGCTCCTTTCACACGCAGCTTCCAACTGGAAACACCTTTATTATTCTGGAACGTTCCGTGAGACTGCAAGCTCCACAAGGGCAGGGACCTTGCACAAAATCATGTCTGCTCCCCAGTGGCTCGGACAACCCGGCAGAGCAGCTCTAGCTCAGTAGGTTCCGCCGGGTGAAGGTGTGAAGGTCAGCGTGCCTGTGTGATGGCGGTCGATGTAGCTGAGACGCCGAGACGGCGCCCAGTGTTCCCGACTTCTGGAGGAAGGGCGCCCGGCCAAGAGCATGGGTTCGCCGCTTCACCCCGACTCCACTCCCACCAGGACACCTACTGCTGTTATTACCACAACCTTCAGACTGTTTTCTGCTTTCCCAATGGGGGGGGGTGCGGTGCGGGCGCTGGCTTCCCTCCTGTCGTCCCTCCAGGGTTCCTTAGTGTTTTCTTTTTCTTTCCTCTTTAGGCTCCCAAGAAACATTTGCAAAATGGGATTATCCGTGGCTACCAAATAGGTTACCGCGAATACAGCACTGGGGGCAACTTCCAGTTCAACATTATCAGTATCGACACGACTGGGGACAGTGAGATTTACACCCTGGACAACCTCAGTAAGTTCACCCAGTACGGCCTGGTGGTGCAGGCCTGCAACCGGGCCGGGACGGGACCTTCTTCTCAGGAAATCATCACCACCACCCTCGAGGACGGTAGGTCTGGAGCCCGCCACTCATGCCTTTCCTTCCTCAAGGCTTTGCTCTGGTCGCCACTCCGCCCCCCCACCCCCCCCGCAGCCTGGCTCCTGCTGGCCCTGCTGCCACAGCGGTGCCAGGCCTGGGGGACTGCGGCTCCGTTTCGGGGAAGTCTGCCTTCATTCACTCACCGGCTGCACAGACTGGGTCTTGCCCTTGACAGAGCTTGCAGGCAAAGCCCAAATCCCTTCCCCTTCCAGCATCTCATTCATTCCAGGCGCGAGAACTGGACTTTTCCCAGGTGCATTGAAGGTTTTCCCTAGAACTGCAGAAGCCTGACCAGAATGTAGAAATCCAATTTCCTAAGAATTTCTTCCAAATCAGTGCTAAGGAAGCTCTCCTCCCTCCCCGCTTTCCCTCCCTCCCTCCTTCCTTCCCTCTTTCCTTCCTTCCTCTCTTCCCTCCTGCTTTCCTGCGTTCCTGCCTTCCTTTCTCTTTCTCTTTACGATTGCTTCCTATTTCCAAGCACTTTGGACCAGAGCAAGGAATGAGCAGGCCTCCTGGCACAAATCTCACGGTGACTGAGCGCCCCCTAGTGACCACAAAGGGTTAATTCGCCTTGTCCCATGACTGGTCAGGAGGGCTGGAAAAGCAAAGGAGAGCTCTGGGTCCAGAGACAGAGATAAGATACAGGCTTCATTGCAGCAGTATGTGCAGAGTTTAAGGTACCAAATTTGCACCGCACTGGCCTCTTAAGCAGATAGCCACGTGGTCACAGGTGTGAAGAGGCACAGGGCGACCTGCATCCATAATTTCTGACCATTTCTATAGGGAGAGAAGTCTTAGAAAACCAGAAACCCAAAGACTGGGATTTTCTGTCCAGCATCACGATCTCTGCAGTCATGATTACATATACCTTTTGGTTTTTGCCTCAATGCTAATTCTTCACTGATGTGCATGGTCCGTTGATATTTTGTCCCTTCTCCTGGGCACAGTGTTTAAGGTCTGGATAAACTCCATGTGAAAAGCGTTTCAAAGAGCCCCCACCTCAGTCCATTGACCCTCTGTCCTCTGACACCATGTTACAGTTTCGCAAGGGGAGCTGGCCAGGGAGGGGGCAGCGAGGACGCTCTGACCACGTGTCTGCTTTCCAGCGCCTCTCATTAGCCAGGTTTCCCATTTGTATGGCAGATACTATGGACTGTGGAAGGCATGCGCTGTGTAGAGCAACCCTAACCTCAAGCAGTCGCGAGAGCAATGAGGAAATAAACTAGAGAAGCAATGGGTCTTCACTCTTGCAATAAGATCAGAAATGTTCTCTGCCCTTCCGTGCTGGCGCAACCTCCTTCACTGTGAGGCAGTTCAGTTGGAAAGAGAGAAAGTCTGTAAGGACGTACACATAAATGCACGTTATTTGGCGGAGTTATCATACTATCTGAATGAGGAGATGGTACTCATATTTCCCCTTTACTTTTGTGGATTGAGTGTGATTTTTTTTTCTCTTGCTTGCATGTTGAAACATCAAAGTAATGCTGCTTATTCCGTATTGCTTTGCCAATTAAACTACCCACGGTTGTTACAGATTCTAATTATTTCATTTCAGTGCCCAGTTACCCCCCTGAAAATGTCCAAGCCATAGCAACATCACCAGAAAGCATATCAATATCTTGGTCCACACTTTCCAAGGAAGCCTTGAATGGAATTCTCCAGGGGTTCAGAGTCATTTACTGGGCCAACCTGATGGATGGAGGTAAGAGGATAAAAACGAGGGCTGTGAGTTTGCCCCAGAGGATGTGTGATGGTATTAGCTGACGCCCCTCCTAACGTGGGTTTTAGGGTATGGAGGGCGCATCTTTATCAGTGGACGCTGTTCACTCTCCCCACGTCATTCTGTTCTTACCTCTCATCTCGACTGCTCACAGGGGTGTACAGCTGCTTGAAACCACATGTAGCCTCAAGAAGCAATTTGAGGTATGAGAGGGGAATGGCCCTTGGGAAATATAGTCATGGATGTGCTTTCCTAGATGAATATCTATGCCAAGCCTCTGCAGGCTGCACTAGGACGTTGATCTGATTCTAGAAAGTTCTATGTGATGTGTATCCTAAAAGGTTGGCCCCCCTCCAATTTCCCGGTAAGATTCAGCAGGGAAACCTCCTAAATCCCTGCAGTGGGCCCATGAGAGGGTTCAGAGGGAACGCCAGAACGCCTTGCCAGGAATATTGTTATTCTCGGGAGGAGCGGTTCCACCCCAGATCCTCCATTTTGTCTCCCATCTTGCTGTCCTCCTCCTTCCCCTCCTTCTGTTTCTCTTCCTTCGTTCTTGTTTCTGTGTGTGTGTGTGTGTGTGTGTGTGTTTATTTCAAATTATAGGACAAAATCTGTCTATGTGTTTGACAAAATCTGTGTGTCACACTGAATGACAGTGTGACCCCTCAGGTAGTGGCGAGACCGGAGCCAGAAGTTTATGGGGGAGAATGCGTCTCAGTGTGGTGGTGCTTTCATGGGGTGGGTGCTGCTGAACCAGACTGAGCCCCACTCCGTCAGCAGGACAGGCACGCACCCACCCTGCAGCATTCCCAGGGGAGCTGCTGAGGTCCTCTCACTCCCTGCCTGCAGGCCAAGACCTGTGTGGCCCACACCTGCACCCTCCCCTTCTCTCCTCTCCAGCTGACTCTCGCACCCCTGCCCCAGGGACAATGCCTCTCCTCTTGTCTGGGGCTTCTTCCAACCCCCCTGCCTACATGTGGACTCCAAGAGCATGCTCACCTCTGAGTTTGGGCAAACAGAACCAGCACCGCCAGATCTAACCCACCCCTGTCCAGGCCACCCAGGGCTGCTCTGCCAAGCCGGTGGCTGTGCCCACCCCAGTAAACAGAACACACAGGGCCTCGGAGGCTGCAGGGGCTCTAATATTGGTGCCAGAATAAAGGAATGAAGACACTTGGCTAAATAAGCTTAATTTGCTAAAAAAAAAAAAAAAAAAGAGCAGTTTGGGGAGGCTTGGTTATTTATGTCTATGCCAGACCTGCTTCTCAGGGCTGATGACCAGAGTCGGTTCCTCCTGCTGCTGTTCCTCCTCCTCACACAGCATCCAGCCCTAGAGCCGTTCCATTAAGATTCACCTGCTTGATCCAAGGCAGAGGTGTTCGCTGAGCATCTTCTCTGTGTGGGCTTCTGGGAGGCCGAGTCTCCCATATTGATGTTCCAAACCAGTGAGCCAGGGAGAACCCAGTGAATATGAAGCCACAAGCCCAGTAACGCTCGGCCAGCCCCAGAAACGGACAGATCGACACAGATGATTCTTCAACAACTTCCCCCTCTCGTGACTCAAGAAAAGCTTTAAAAATCCCATAACGTAAAGTGCAGAGCAGTGAAAATGTGTACAATATCCATCTTATTGACATGCTGCCGTATGACACAATCGTGTGTACTTGTGCTCATCCTCGTCCAGAGAGAGTCGGAACTAAATGCGTTTGCACACCCACCTAGAGGCGGTGTGACACTGAGATGGTTCTGTTGTTGCTCCTGTTGGAAGTATTTCCAGGATCCAGGAAACAGGGCTCCTCGTCCGTATCATCCACGTTCCCCCTCACCACTCATACTGTCGATCGGCACCTCAGCTCCACGAAGGCTAATGTGGTTAATACGGTACTTTTGGCTTGATGCTTCTAAAGCTTGAAAAACGTGAATATTCAAAAACATGAAAGTCTTTAAATAAAGACTGCTTGGAAATGCCTACAGTTCCTAGAAATGCTTTTGCTCACTGTATGAAGATCAAAGTGGTGTGCTTAATGCCTAATGTAAGAGTTCTACACTTAATCTCCGAAAGATGAGAAGGAAAGCCTTAGAGACATAAACCTGCTATGAACACTCTCTCTTCACCTGCTACTTGTAAGAAGTGACATGTATGAATTAGCAGGTAATTCCATGGGATTACTGGATGCTTCCACAGAAACTCCTCAGGTTGCTGCTCCAAGGTTCCCACAGATGGAAAACATGTGTAAAGGACCGGACCCACTGACCCCGAGAAAACACCACACACACACTTTCACACTCACATTCACACACACTCAGACACACACTCATAGACACATACTCACACAGACTCCCACACAACCCTCACACACATCCATTCACACTCACAGGTACACACTCACAGGCACACTCACAGACTCACACAATCCTCACACATATATCTTCTCACACTCACAGACACCCACGCTCAGGTCCACACATGACCCTCACACATACATCGTCTCACACAGATGCACACACTGACAGGTACACACACAACCTTCACGCATACATCTGTTCACACTCACTCACAGACTCACAATCCTCACATGTTCATCTGCTTACATTCACAAACACACACAGGCACACACTCACAGACTCACACTCAACACTTACACATACATCCTCTCACAGAAACAGTCTCACAGGCACACAGACTGACAGACTCACACATAATACCCACACATACATCCCATCACCTCACAGGCTCACACACAACCCTCACACATACATCTGTTCACACTCAGACTTACAGACTCACAACACTCACACATACATCCTCCCACCCAGACACACACTCACAGGCACACTCACAGACACACACAACACCCACACATACATCTCTTCACACTCAGAGACTCAGACTCACAACACTCATACATACGTCCTCCACACAGACAGACATTCACAGACACACTCACAGACTCACACACAACACCCACACATACATCCCATCACACTCAGACACTCACAGACTCACAGCACTCACACATACATCCTCCCACACAGACACTCACAGGCACACACACTCACAGACTCACACACAACGCCCACACATACATCTGTTCACACTCAGACACTCACAGACTCACAGCACTCACACATACGTCCTCCACACAGACAAACACTCACAGACACACTCACAGACTCACACACAACGCCCACACATACATCCCATCACACTCAGACACTCACAGACTCACAGCACTCACACATACATCCTCCCACACAGACACTCACAGGCACACACACTCACAGACTCACACACAACGCCCACACATACATCTGTTCACACTCAGACACTCACAGACTCACAGCACTCACACATACGTCCTCCACACAGACAAACACTCACAGACACACTCACAGACTCACACACAACGCCCACACATACATCTGTTCACACTCAGACACTCACAGACTCACAGCACTCACACATACGTCCTCCACACAGACAGACACTCACAGACACACTCACAGACTCACACACAACACCCACACATACATCTCTTCACACTCAGACACTCAGACTCACAGCACTCACACATACGTCCTCCACACAGACAGACACTCACAGACACACTCACAGACTCACACACAACACCCACACATACATCTCTTCACACTCAGACACTCAGACTCACAGCACTCACACATACGTCCTCCACATAGACAGACACTCACAGACACACTCACAGACTCACACACAACACCCACACATACATCCCATCACACTCAGACACTCACAGACTCACAGCACTCACACATACATCCTCCCACACAGACACTCACAGGCACACACACTCACAGACTCACACACAACACCCACACATACATCTGTTCACACTCAGACACTCACAGACTCACAGCACTCACACATACATCCTCCCACACAGACACACACAGGTACACTCACAGCTTGGGAGACACAGATTGTTACTACCACTGATTAGCAGTTGCCTCAAATACAATGCAGGAAAGCGTTTTACTGTTAGTGTGGTCAGATAAACGCGGTGAGTACACCTGACAGGAGAGGCTAACCAAGGAGAGGCTAACCATCCAGTATGCGGGTGAAACTCCTGAGTGTTTTCTCATGATCGAAAGTTCGATACTGTTCAAGACGCGACAAGGCCATTCATCTGCTGTTGCTAGAGAAGCCGTACACTTTGAAGTCACAGCTCCATCTGCATCTGAACCCTGTCATTCCGTCTGTGTTTCCCCGAGACAACACGGTGCTTCTGCGGCGAGGCGGCATTTGTGCCGACCGGATGTTTGCTTCGGTGACGGCTCGGTTGGCAGCACTTCAGAAATGTCATTTCCACCCCTGCTTTCTTGCCTTGAGACTCTTTGAGTAGGAGGGAGGGTATGAATACATAAAACAATTTGTTTTAAAACAGCTAAAAATTTTTATGGTAGAAATAATATGTCTAAATGTATTTTATATATTCATCTCATATTATTGTATTCGTGATTTCAACTGAATGTTACCCTTTAGTTCCTGGGTGTCTTTTTTTTTTTTTTTTTAAATAACCCCATGGAGTCTGTCAAAGGTAGATGATGGAAATCCTGCTTAAACCATAAAAAAGAACAAATGAAGCGTGCTGTTTTGATTGGGCTTTTTGTCATGATTTTCCTTTCTATTTTCTCCGCATCTGCTAAGCATCAAGCACCTGCCAGTCAGGAAAACGCCCAGTGTGCCACCCGGACCGTGTTACGAACCTCGGGGGGCCATCTTGAATGGGGATTCTGAATAAATCATTTCATCAAAGCAATGTGAACCCCAAGACAAGTAAACATCCAAGTGTTAACTCTAATCTACGTTGTGCTTCAGTAGATGGAATTTTTCTGCTTCAGTTGTTTCTTTCTTTAAAAAGATGGGGAGGGTCCGCTTCACCTTGTCCCTTGGAGCTGCCCTCCTCCTCCCCATCACGGTGTCTTACCCAGGAACGGCCCTGATGCATTCGTGCCACCTTCTCCTGCAACCAAAGACCGCCGCCTGCTCCCTCCAGCAGGGAGACACCCCGGGGCCCTTCTTAACAATGAAAACTTAAATACAAATGCAAAAACCCAAAGTCCCCAGAGGTCAATGACGTAGACAAGGTCTCATAACTGGCTGCTGGCCTGCAGCTCTGTGGAACTCTGTTTTCCCTGGAGGGTGTGTGTGTGAGAGAGAGAGAGATCTTTGGCACAGTGCGGAAGTTCCTAATCTGAAAAGATCTTGATGAGACTACACTTAAATTTTTCCCATTAGCTTTTGGGTTTTCTTCTTTATCCTCATCCACTTGACCCATATTAGATCCACTCAGGAAGACGAGCATCTTAAGTGGATAATATAACACAAGGCGTTCTGGTGGTCACCAGCAGACCCTCCCTTCCAAGGGGAGGCTTCCTAACCCATCAGGCCTAACAACTGTCCACTCTCTGAATGTGCAACGACCCCACACATGAGCAAACATCCTTTCACTCTCGAAAGCCACTCTTGAGGCTTCCAGATTGTGGTCCCAAATAGTGCTCACCCTGCTGGCCTTCCCAGAAGACCCCAGGCCAAAGGCACCTTCTGGGGACTGCCTTCCTTGCTCACTTTCCCCCAGCACAGCGTCCAGCCAAAGGACTGGCCCAGGATCTGTTCAAGGTGGTGACGGGCCTTGGGCTCACGCTCAGGCCTGCAGCTGAGCCTATGACCTACCTTCCCTCCCATGCCCCTTTTCCCCACAGCCCGCACCCCACACAGGGGTCCTGGCCGGTGTATGACAAGCCTGGGCCACTCCAGGTTCTATCTGAGATTCAACTTTTCACCTATGTCCAGCTCTGATGAAAACCAAAAAGACAAAAAAGACATTCTGGAGTCATCCCTAATGAAAAAAAGATGTTGTTAATTAATAGGCGGCCGTCTGTGTGATATGCCGGAAGGACAGGAAGACAGAAAGACAGAGGGCAGGAAGAGAAAGCTTGTTTAATCTGGCCGATGTGACCTTTTCACCAAGTGATCACAGCAGGACGCTGAGACCGTGGTCCGTGGACATGAGGCCATGCACTGTGGCTCCACGGCCCACAGTCTTGGCCACTCTGCTAAGCACCATGACCTTAGTTAGGCAGGGAACTGACCCGCCCCCTGCCTCGGTTTCCCTACCTGTAACCTGAATGGGTCGTGGAGATGATAGGATTGGTGCACTGGTTAAATAGGTTAGCTTTGAACCCAGAACGATGCTGACCTGTAAGTGAGCATGCAGGGACGGCGGTTGTCTTCGCCAAGGCAAGAGGGAGAGAAAGCTGGCAGACAGCCCTGCGGCTTGTTAACTGTATGCACAGGGGACCTTCGCGACAGCCAGCCACCCAGCGAGGCTCGTTCCCGCCCGTCCTCTTAGAAACGGGGCACACAGGCTCGAAGGCGGGGCCAGTAGGCCCGAGGGTCCTGTGTGGGGGTGAGCAGTCCTCAGTCCTCTCTCTCCTGCTCCAGGTGCTCTGTAGGTGGCTCAGTGCAAAATCCAGAACACCCATGGAGCTCTTTAACACATCATTGTAGGTTTTCTCAAATCGTCCTGTCTAATATGTCTGAGATGAGAGAGCATAACATTCCACCTTTGAATACGATGAGCTGATCCCACTCCAGGAAATGTAGCATTTTTAGCTAATGCCACATTTCTGACACATCAGCGTGTCACTGCAGCAGGGAGGCTGGGGGTGGGGGCGGTTTGTTCCAGGTAAGAGGAGCAGCTGGCAGTTCAAACACCTGAGAAGTTAGGTACTTAAAAACGCATGCCCGTAAGAGTTGAGTTTGTTTGCTTTTTAAACAAAAAACTAAATTCGACTTGCAGAAGTTTCTTAATGAGCAATTAGAAATGTATGCACAGAGTGAGCCACGTGCAGACTCAGGCTCCGCGGGTCCGTTGTGGGGGGCACACTTGACTGGCTGCTGGGGGATGCTGGGCTCTGGCCACCGGCGCTGGGTTCTAACACTTCACCTGGAGTGAGTCACTGTGCTTTCCAGAAGGATGATCTGCCCTGAGTCCTGGGCGGTCCCATGCGGATGAGGCCGTGCACAGCCTCTCAGAGGGATTTCAGGGTGTGGCAGCTGGAGGGCGAGCCCCGGGGCTGTACAGAACGCCCAGTGTGCCCACAGCCAGTCACCAGGTCGTGTTCTCTTGTCCTCCAGAGCTGGGCGAGATTAAAAACGTCACCACAACGCAGCCTTCCCTGGAGCTGGACGGCCTGGAGAAGTACACCAACTACAGCATCCAAGTGCTGGCCTTCACGCGCGCCGGGGATGGTGTCAGAAGTGAGCAGATCTTCACTCGGACCAAAGAGGATGGTGAGAGATGGGGCCGGTGTGGGGGGGACACATGAGGCCTCCTGGAGTGACAACATCCTGCGCAGGAGCCGGTGTTGAGAGGGCGGGTCCCAGAGCCCGATGTTCCTCCGTGCGCTTGTCCTTGACTTTGCTCTCGGCAAGCCCCCTGCCGCCCTCCCCAAATATGCCAGCCCGGTTCAGACCATCGACTCCTTAGGTCACTTTTGTTCAATGCATCCGTCATTTCTCTCCTCTAGAATTTGTCTTCTTTCTACAAATTGTTGGCTGAGTATTCTTTACACAAAAATGCTTTTTATCCCAGAGCTGCAAAACATGTCACACCTGTTTTATATCCCATCCGGACAAGTTCCATTTGACTCGTCAGCTCGTCGTGTGGGCTCAGATGGTTTCCATCCTTTCACTGGAAGATCACGTCATGGTCTAAGCCATATTATTCTATGCCGGATTTAGAACCACTTTAGAATCAATCTTTCGTTTGAGAGCTTCATATTAATTTTTTTAATTACTTAGAGGAATTCATAATGATTTGGTAAAATTTTAAATTATGGCTCCCTTTGGTTCAGGCCATTAATTCTTGCTGTTCCAATGTCTTGTCTTCAATGTAGACTTGGTTGTGTGACTCTTCCCCAAAGAGTTGCAAAAACGATATGGCAAGTGGGTTTTGTTTTTGTGTTGGGGGGGCGGGGTGCTTTTGTGTTATTTTAAGGGAAACTCTGAGGTACCATATCTGAGCCTATTTAAAAAGTAAAGTTCTGATAAATACAGCAATAGAGAGACAAAGCCGTCTCCACCTTAAGTAAGGAAGGAGCAACCCCATCAAGTGATACCCATGTGGGACTCCCCAAGTCAGAGCCCAGAACAGTCCAAGAGATAGGGTGGGAATGAGACACCAGTGCCCCGAAATTCATAGCAGATTTTGGCTCTACAACTTTGACTTCTTTCCAGGACTCTGCTCCCAGGAAGCTGGGCAGAGTGTAGTGGGGGACATGACCTCCCGTTGGCAGGTTAGATGTGGAATTAGATAGAGATAGATAGAGATTCCATCTCTATGTGGAATCCCAAACACATTGGTTCCCCCCAAGTCCATCCAGGGAAAGCAAGGCAGGGGACTCGGGCTCTGAGGTCCGTCTAACCCCTTACAAAGCTTCTCCGACACCCGCAGCATGCCGTATCCCATCTCACTCTCAGCCATCACCTCTGTAGGCCCAGCCTTACCCCCCCAACCGGTCCCTTCTATCTACCCTCGCCCACTCTCCTCACCATCTCTGGAGTCCTTCTTGCTTCACCGGGGAGGCACACAAATTAGCATCATTACCTTTAGCTTGTCCAGAGCACACGGGTAATTTTTCCCAGGAATGTGCAGGTATCAACCAATTCTGCTCAAAGGAACTGGAATATTTAGGGAAATCTTAGGGCAAAATGAAACGCCATTAGGAAGTCACACATTAACGGAGAGATCTACAAAGCTATGTCCTAAGTGAAAGTGGTCATAACTCAGTTTTTTAAAAATGCAGTAGACACAAAAGTTGGTACTCATCCTTTCTGATGCAGGCATAATACTCCATAGTATATATGCACGGGACTGGAGGAGATTATGCTGAGAGAAATAAGTGAAACAGAGGGAGTCAATTATCATACGGTTTCACTTATTTGTGGAGCATACGGAATAACACAGAGGACATGGGGAGATGGAGAGAAGGGAATTGAGGGAAATCGGAGGGGGAGATGAAGCATGAGAGACTGTGGACTCTGAGAAACAAACTGAGGGTTTTGGAGGGGAGGGGTGGGAGGTTGGGTGAGCCTGGTGGTGGGTATCATGGAGGGCATGTATTGCATGGAGCACTGTGTGTGGTTCATAAACAATGAATTCCAGAACACCAAGAAGAATTTTTTTAAAAGATACATATTTTATATAAAAAAATTAAAACATTTGTTTGTTAAGACAAAAAAATGCAGTAGACAAGGAGCTGTGTCTAGATGTTGGCTGTCGCTTGCCCAGGGGACTTGGGGCACCTCACCTACCCTCTGAACTGAGCTCGTGTACAACATCGCCATCATGATCAGTCTGCACAGAGTTAAGACAGAGAAAGTCAAGTGATGTGTGCAAACAGCTAGCTTGACACGTAGTGGGCTGGTTCCTGACACTGGGTGTTTGATTATTTGATCCCCACTCCTTCAGAGCAGGGGTGGCACATTCTTTTGCATTGCTAAGCAATAACATGAATGTCACGGGAATCATTACTTAAAGACCAAATTGACTAGCAACATGAATTTTGACACCTGCATTTTTCAGAAGAATGTATGGAAATCCACAAAGAAGGGAAGGCTCCCCCACGGCGTATGGACTGCTGATTTTGGATCATCTTTAATTAATTCCCTACTTTTAGGAATCATGGGGTTCTCACAAAAAGCTTCGTCCTGACACCTAAGGTCTAATTTATCAATCAATTATTCTCTGCTTTTGTATCCCATGTGACGGCGTATGGAGACGCCATTGACGGTAAAAGACCCTGCCTTGGGTCTAGCCCTTCCCCCAGGAAGGAGGTGGAATATCCCACGCGTGCTGGTGTGTGTCACAAGAGCGATGTGAGAAAAACTGGCATAACAATCAGCTTCTCTCCCCCAGACACACATGAAGACTTCACTACTTGGAGAGGGTGAAGACTTGTGCTAGCCACCTTTATAAACTCAACACCTTATAGAAATAGACATTTGAGCAGTTTATAAAACTGAAAGCAATTTTGTGTCTAATTGAAAGAAGGGACAAGGCTAATTATCATAGAAGGAATGCTTAGTCAAATTGAGAATATAGATCCTGTGTAAACTTCTGCTACAAAATCGTAGAGCTTGGAAAGTTTGAATTAACCTGCCAGATTCAATTAAAATGATGTAAGGCTGTGGATAAACTTCAAGTAAAACAACCATTGCCAACATTCATTAAGTTCTTCCTCAGTAAGGCACTAGTCCAGGCATGGAAGAAGTTTCATTGTTTATTGATATTCTCATGGGGAAAGAAATATTAATGCATTGACACCAAACATTCAGTTTGGTCCTCTGTGCCCTATACATTTCTTAAACAAGGTCCCTAAACCCCCAGTGTCAGGAAGCCCAGGGCTTGAGTTGTGTTCTTAGGTCACTGATCGTCTTAGGAAGGAAAGATGTATCGCTTGCATATAAGGCGTACAAAAATAGAATAAAGTGGTAACTAACAATAGATAAGATAAATAAGTCAAATCAAAAATTAAAACATTTTTTTTAAGTTTACTTCTGCCAGGGATAATTCTGTTTACTCAGAGAACAAGTTAGCTTTGCCTTAAGAAGTTTCTTGGTTTCCATAAAGATTGCTGGGCCAGGAGACAGATTCTTAAATCTGTGCACAAATTCTTGGGTACATAAACATACTTTTAGGCTCACAGACACAGCCTCATTTCGGTCTGTGGACGTATTTTCAGGGTCCGTGAGAACTGCTCAGGCTTCAGATTCTCTTCTTTCTATCTATCAGAACTTGTACCTTTATTATTCTGCAAGAATGCAAAAGATTATTTGCTCATCTGGCTTGCTTTCTTTTTTTTTTTTAACACAAGACAGCTAATTCTGAATTCTAAAGGGTTTGTGAAATCCTAATACCGTTTTATTTGCTAAGACTATAATCTGAGCAAAGCCGTGGGGAAAGAGAACACAAACAAAACACAATCTATTAATTTTCCAATTGTTATTTTTATTCTGCAGGCATAAGGTACTTACAGCCCAGATCCTTTTCTGCAAAAGTAAACATTGTATATGTATAAATAGAGACGGTTGTGTTTAAGTTCAAATATTTGCTGAGTACATTACTAATGCACATAACTCTGTAAATCATTTTATATGGGAAGAAGACCATCGGGAGGTGTGGTAGGGGATCTGGGCTCCCCGCCCCATGACTCACACTCTCCTTGCAGGGAGGGGGGTGCATGGAAAACGGAGCTAAGAGCAAGTGAAGAGTCAACAGACATCAGGCTCCCTCTGAACCCTTGGAGCCCCAGATCTTGAGCCATACCTTCTGAAGGCATGGGTCATCTGTTCTCGGGTGATTGTGTGATCACACCTCGCTGTGCCTGAAGAGCAGTGGCCTCTGAGTGTCTCTTTGCCTGACCATCCGAAGTGCCACCCCTGCACGGACAGATACTGAGCATATGGCAGTGCTGGGCTCTGTGTGCAGCAGGTGCCCCGAGAGCACAACAGACCAGGGTGTCCCAGAGGGCCTCCCCCATGCAGATTTCAGAGTTCCTGCACTGCAGCGATACTCAGGCAAGGTCCCAGAGGTGCCCCGTGGGGAGCGCCCCACGGCCCACTCTCATGTAAGAAGGGCCACCCCACGTCCACCTGTGCCTGTGTATTGGCTCCCCCCACAATGCTGCCGTTAAAGAACTGGTCTCCTTTGAAGAATGTGTAGACAATACAGCTCTTATAAGAGCAGAGGCCAGGAACAGCAGCATCTTGTGGAAATGAGACTAGAAAAGAGACGTGTGCGCGGCATGACCGTGATGGCTGTCATGGATGTTTCCAGCCAACACCATGCAGCCTGCGCTTGGCTCGGGGGGAACGCGGCAGCCCTGGGCTCAGGTGGGTCTGGCTATGGTGGTGGATCACATACACATACACACAGGCTCACGTGCACACATAGACACCACCCGTGATGCACATACACACACACACACACACACACACACACCCTGCCTGGGCCTGATTACCAAGGCCAGAGAACTGATCATGGCAATAAAGAGGTTGGCTGAAGTATCTGCGTACTTAGTCAGACTTATACTTCAAACCAGAACAGTATTTTTTCAAAGCACTGACTTTGACGTTTTACATTAAAATACATCATCAGGGGCCTTAACTGTACGGACTCACTTTTTATGCTAACAGATCACCTCAAACTTCGCACCTAAAAATAGCACAAATTTATTATCTCACCATTTCCATAGGTTAGGAGTCCAGGTCCAGGTCAGCTGGGTCCCCTGCTCGGGGTCTCACAGGCTGACATCAAGGTGTTGGCTGGGGCTAGGGGCTCACCTGAGGTCAGTCCTCTCCCAAGCTCACTGGATGTTGGCAGGGTTGGGCTCCTTGTGTTGAGGGGACTGGTACCATCAATTCAGTGCCCAGAGGCCACCTGCTGTTGCCTGTCACATAGGCCGTCCCCAGTGGGGCAGTTTGCTTCTTCAAGACCAATGGGAGTATATCGTTACTGCTTCAAATCTCTCTGAGTTCTTCAGTCTCTGACCTCTAGACCCTCTTGTAAGGGGCTCCTCTGATTAGGTGAGGCCCACCCAGAATACTCCCCTCTTGTTTCATTTAAAGTCAGCTGATTAGGACATTAATTATATCTGCAAAATCCCTTCACCTTTGTCACATAACATAATCTGATCATGGGAATAGCCCATCCATCATAGTGACAGTTACCACCCACGTACAATAGGAAGGAATTATACAGGCATGTTTATCAGAGGAAGAGAATCTTGGGTACCATCTTAAAATTCTTCCTACCACACTATAGCTGATGAAATCGTTTTTCTATTCACTTTGAAAGTCTGCCCTGAAGATAAGTATGTTCCAGATACTGCCTCAGACACTGGAGATACAGTAGAAAACAGGAGGGCCCAGTGGGGCTTGCAGGTTGCTGGAGGAGATTTGAGTGGATCCTGACATGTGCCACAGGGAAGGGTCTTCAGAGACAGCCTGGGAGCCTTGAATGCATCTAAACTCGTGGCCAGAGAAGGTTTTCTCAAGAAAGTAATATTTAGTAGAAACTGCTGGATCCATAGGAGTTGCCAAGGAAAGGAAGAAGAGCAGGAAAAGATTCTAAACCGAAGGAACACAAGACCCCAGATCATCCTGTGTCAAGGTCCTGGGGTGGGACAAGCACACCACTTCCAGAGACCTAAACCGCGGTCTGATACAGCAGAACACTAAGCCAGCAGGAGAGCAAAACCCTAACCGTGTCCACGTGAAGGTCTAAAGGCTCCCTGACCTTCCACATCCTGTGGGGGATGGTAGGCGAGGAAATTCTAAGTTCTGGCTTTTGCAACCGTCAAATGGCACATCGCTGTGCCATCTCCTGCAGCGGGTACAGGAGGAGGGGAGGTGTGGAAGGGAAGATGGTGATCCCAGTTTGGGACATGGTAGGTCTAAGGCGCCTGTGAATCTGAGTGGAGATCTCCGTGGGGGTTGGCTACATGAGCTGTGAGAGCTTCTGGAATGCAGCAGGGAGGCATAGGCAAATCGGGAGAACACAGGAGAGACGGTTCTCTGGAGCAGCATTCTTTACTGAAGAGCAGAGTAACAAAATGTAACTAGATGACTAAGGATGTTTTAAGAAAATATGTCCCAGACAGACCATCCTACACCATCTGTTTTCTGTAACTCTCAACATCTGGTGTTTATTGTTCCACACTGGGTCACATCCTAGTAAAGGCTGGGATCCTTTAGTGGTGTGCAACATAAGGAAGTGAAGATGGTCCTTACAAAGGATCGCTAGGATTTATCTGGTGTCTGCTGTGTGCAAAACTCCATAGAAATTCTTTAGAGGCATTATCTCTCATAATCCTAGCACTAAAACTGTAAATAGGTACGATTATTGTTCCAACTTCATAGATGAGGAGACTAAGGTTTGTTGGAGAAATTGATGAATCTGGCCAGGACAGAGAACGAAGAGGTAGAGCTGAACAGAAGCCCTCAGGGAGAATGCCGCATTCACACCTTCCAGCACAGTGATATAAAATTGTTTTGTGTAAAATTCTAACAACCCTAGAAGGAAAGATTACACAAGACAGATCGTACATCAGTGTATGAGGAGTCAGATGGAGATTTACACAGTAAATGCTGTGAAAGCCCTTTGATCTGATATAATCAAGACAAGTTAATGGAAATAATCAAAGAAAGCAAGGAGTCACTAAGGTTTACAGTGACCAAGAGATGTACTTGAAGGTACGTTTAATGTACATTTATTTTACCTTATCCAAATGGAAATTGATTCTCTATTTATTCTTTTTTAAAATTTTTTATTAATTTTTAATTTCTTTTCAGTGTTCCAGAACTCATTGTTTATGCACCACACCCAGTGCTCCATGCAATACGTGCCCTCCATAGTACCCAACACCAGGATCACCCAACCTCCCAACCCCCGCCCTTCCAAAACCCTCAGATTGTCTCTGTTCATTCTTTAATTAAATAACATGGTCTCATTTCTTTAAGTTTTGGGTGAAGAGATCTCTATGACATCAGTTCCATGACTGTTTCCAGCATGGATCACCTTCCATTTCCAGCGTAGGCTTCCTGAGTGTGCAGTAAAGCATGCCGCCACGCACCAACAATCTCTCTGCTAGACTTTTTTTAACCAGTTTGTCTTGATTTTCACTATATGTATCATTTTTCTCAGTGATCTTGGCCCAAAACTTGCCAAACCTTCTTTTTTTTTTTAAAGATTTTCTTATTTGACAGAGGGAGAGAGAGCACAACCAGGTAGAGGGAGAGGAAGAAGCAGGCCTCCCACTGAACAAGGAGCCTAATGCAGGTCTCAATCCCAGGACCCTGGGATCATGACCTGAGCCAAAGGCAGACGCTTAATGACTGGGCCACCCAGGTGCACCCAAACCTTCTTTTTTTTTTTTTAACTTACCATTGAGAAAGCTTTTCCAAAGAAGTCCCATTAATTGTCACGGAAACGGCTTTCTTTGGCACTCACATTTCATTGGTTTTACATAATGAATTAAACCGCATTACCATGACGAGTGTAATTGTCACAAACAAGGTGGAAACAAGCATGACTGACTTTTGCTGAGCAGCCTCCCATGGTTGCTCCCCAAGCACTTGGGCTTCTAGAAGGAAGCTGGCAGGGGTAGTGCTGGGCATGGCAAGCCCCAGCAAGGCGGCGGCTCTATGGAAGGAATGGAGAGTGTTGGTGAATCTGGGGCATCCACTGGGATGAAAAAGTCAAGACAGTGTGCACTCTACCCTTGGTGTTCAGGAGGAGCCCTTGTGGTTCTGATCCAGGTTGCAGGAGGGTGGACATCTTGGCTGTTACCCTCACCAATAGGAAGCCTGAGGACAAATGCCCTCCATACTCAGGACAACAGAGCCTTGTTCCTAAGGACTTAGTAATTTGAGTGTCATCGCTTACATGTGTCCCCTTTCCTAGACCTCTGCCATCAGCGGGGCTTGCCAAAAACTGCTCCTGAGATTTCATATTTTTAAGTGGTGATGATGTTCAACCCAAGTTAGCTCTCACTGTGTTCGCTGGTTTTGTTGTTTTGACTTGGAAGAGTTGAAATGCCCATTGCGAGACACACATTCAACTCCAGAAATGTTTACCAAGCAGTCAGTCAGTGAGTTGTTACTGTAGCAGGAAGAGACTCAAAGACTCTTCCAGGGGCTCACAAGGGACGTATGTTGGTTTGAATTTGAACACTGCTATCAAGGTGGGAACCACTCTCCACATGGAGAATAGGCCAGTGAGGAACAAAATAAGATCCTCAAGGCTTATCTAGTAGCAGCATTAATGCTCTTTCCTCCTCCCGCTGTAGATTGCCTACCTCACTGCATCCTCCCTCTTCAACCTGGAAAACAGAAGGATGGGGGGAGGTATAGGCATTCAAGCTCGCTCCCGAATTATGCTTAATATTGTTAGCACCATATCCTGCCTTCTTAGATGGGTTACAGAAGAGTGTGTGTTGTCTACACAAGCTGTCAATCTCCGATACAAAAGTCTATCCTCATCAAAAGTATCTCTATACCTCTGTCAGCCAAAAAGGATGCCATTACCAAGTGTTCGGGGCAAGGAAGAGTGGTCCGTGATGGCTGTGGAAGTTTGTCCTCATTCCTCTCTAACTCAGGAGGCAAGATGTACATCCCCAGCCCGTTCAAAGCCAAACTCTCTAGCAGCACAAGAAGTTAAATTCCCCAGCTGTTCAGAGCAGGAAATCACATGGAACTACAATGGGGAGGGAAGGCTCCTTGGAAGACAGGGGCTTCAACTGAACGTACGGGTTCTGTGGAAGACATGGTTATTCGTGGCACTTGTTAAAGAGCGGCAAGGCAGACTTTATTCAGGGGAACTGCTGTGAGGTATACGTGTGGGGACCACCTCAGTGGGGATTCATGGTAGGAGAAAGAGACTGGGCTCAACTTCAAATGCAAACAGATGGGAATTTACAGTCAAGAGATGGAGGGGAAGGAGGAGGGTCGCTGGGTGGAGAATCACAGACAAGAGATGAGGGGCGTTCTGACTAGATGGACCAAGCAGGATTTTTGCTGAAGGCACGCGAGGATGATCAGGTATGACCTGGGGTATGATAGAGAATGAAGATGTTGATTGTGTATCAAGAGTGATCAGTTATTGAGGGGATTCTGGCTGAACTGACTTAACAGAAATCTTATTAAAGTTGGGCAGAGGACAGAGCTAGTGGGGCTCACCTATCTCTCATCTGAGAGAGACTGTCAGGGCTGCTGGAACAGAGTACCACAGACGGGGGGCTTCAAAACAGAGATGCATTGTCTCACAGTTTGGAGGCCAGAAGTCCAAAATCAAGGCATGAGCCAGGTAGGTTCCCTCGAGGGCTGTGAGGGAGAGTCTGTTCCAGACTTCTTGGCTTGTTGATGCCCATCTTCTTCCTCTGTCTTTGTTTTGTCTTTGTCTCCACACTTCCCCTTTTTCCATAAGGATCCGAGTCCTACTAGGTGAGGGCCACTTAAAGACTTTCATTTAACTTGATCACCTCTCAACAGACCCCTTCTCCAAATAAGGTCACAATCTGAGCGTCTGGGGTTGAGATTTCCGCAAGTGGATTCCGAGGGGACTCGGTGGAGCTCTCTCTCCCGTCAGCACTAATCCTTGATGAGCTGACCGTGGGCGCAGCTGGAGCGGGGCTCTTGTTGGGCAGCGTGGGCCTGAGCGTCCCGGGGGAAGCCCCATCACTGTGACTAAACGCACGGCTCTTCTAGTTCCAGGTCCTCCTGCAGGAGTGAAGGCAGCCGCGGCCTCAGCCTCCATGGTGTTCGTGTCCTGGCTTCCCCCTCTCAAGCTGAACGGCATCATCCGGAAGTACACTGTATTCTGCTCCCACCCCTACCCCACAGTAAGTTGGTAAATAACCAAG
Source organism: Meles meles (assembly GCF_922984935.1). Classification (NCBI taxonomy): domain Eukaryota; kingdom Metazoa; phylum Chordata; class Mammalia; order Carnivora; family Mustelidae; genus Meles; species Meles meles. The sequence goes on along the minus strand of NC_060069.1, from coordinate 159,525,649 downwards.
TGCCTTTCAAGCAACTTCCAGAAATGAGCTGCGAGGGCTCCCTGGGGACAGTTTCATTCCTTTGTTTCCCACCTACTTAGGTCTTTCCAGGGGTTTTCTTTTTTCTCCCGTGGTCTCCACCACAAAGCAACATTCACATTTATGCCTCATTTGGAAATACCCATCTGAATCATTATAAGGGACACGATTGTCTAGAATTATTGCTTATTTGGTGACTTCCCACAAAACTGCCAGCAGGCTTCTCAAAATCAAAACCCAAAGGTCTTAATTGTGCCTTAATTGATAGTCAGTGGACAGCATCTATTGATTTGGCTGTTGGACTCGTCATTATGTGCACTCCAGGCCCTCCCTGGCTCTCCCCCTTCCCTCCACCCTCCCTCCTGTGCTCTCACCTCCCACCCCTTCCTCCTGCCGGGCCCATCCCCCACTGAGGGAGAGCGAGAGAGTCCCTCTTGTGCCAGACATGGGGGCCTCTGCTGCGGATCTGTGACCCTGACAATTACGTGGTCCGCCTCACTCATTGTGACAGAATTAAAAGTTAGGGTAATTAATGCTTCCCAGTGCTGTATTTATTTTCATTAATATTATTACTACCAACTCATAATTATAGACCTAAGCTGTTTCGCAGACCAGATACAAAAGCAGATCCAAATGGGAAATTTTAGAGAAAAGAAAGCCAAAGTGGGACCAAAAATTCGTGATATCTACATAGGAATATGTAAGGCATTTTCGGAGGTAGGCACCATGGCTGACCCCTCCTCTGCTGAGCCACAGAACTTGACATGCACAGTCATTCAGGAAGCATTTGTGGAAGGAATACACAAACTCACTTTGGTTTGTATTGTGGTAAAATACCTTCACATGTAATTTGCCATCTTCATCATTTCTGAGTGCCCAGGTCAGTGGCGTTAAGCACATTCACAGTCAGGAGACTGTCCCCACTGTTCACGTCCAGAACATTCTTATCTTCCCAAACTGAAACTCCGTGCCCCTGAACCACTAACTTCCCCTGTCCTCTCCTTCCAGCACGGTCAGCCACCTCTCCGCTTTCTGGCTCTGTGAACCCGACAGCCCTTGTCTTTCTGCAACCGGCTCATCTCACTGAGCACTGTGTCCCCAAGGGTCATCATGCTGTACAGCTATCAGGACTGCCTTCCTTTTTAAGGCTGACTCATATTCTCAAACTAATTTAATTAATTAATTCTCCAATTAAAGTGATACATTTTCCAAAGTCTAGAGTCTGTAGGGAGCCCCCAGGCCTTGGAGCACCCCAGACAGTGCGCGTGACTAGTGGCGGAGAGACGAGGGAGAGTATGTGCTCAGCTCGCAGAGGCCCACGTCTCTGCTGGAGAACGCCGGTCAGCAGCAGCCCCTCTGGAGTTGAAGTAACGATGCACATGTACATGGTCGAACATGGGCTCCAGGACTTTCTTGTGGGCTCCTTCTTTGGTTTCAAACATGCTGTTAATTCCCACCTGCCATCCTACCCTCACAGCGCAGAGATGCTCACTAAGCAGTGCTGGGAGGAAGCGCCCGGCACAGACCCTGATTCTCTCCTCAGCCCCAACATAGAACCATTCTGCCAAAGAGAGACAAAACCATTGCTAGAGTAAGCTGCACCTGCGTTCCACTCGAAGTGGGAACGCTCCTTTATCTCTCTTCATCCATCTACTTCCTATAGGATCCACACCTGCTGTTCTGAGTCCAGTAGCCTCGGGAGAGACTAGCAGGGTACCCAGAACACCAACGGTACCCCCCCCCCCATCTGCTCTTTACCTCTACGCTAACAACCACAACCTGGCTCGTTTGCAGTTGGTGCAGACAGACCGATGCATGGGGGACACAGTCCTACTTGGGGACGCCGGGGGCCATCTTAGTCCCCGTCCTCCAGCCAGTGAAATTCCGCACCATAGAATAGCAAGAAGCCATGATCAAACTGTCCGCAGGATGGAGAAGAAAGGGGTTTCCATGGTCTCTCCAAGCACAGGACATTGGAGTTTGACTACCCAGGACCTTCCCAACAAGACCCTTCCAAAAACAACCATCCTAAGATCCAACTAACCAGAAAAGATGGGAAGGAACAACCGTATTTTTCACCTAATGAAAATGTCTGACTGCCACGAACTAGGTGTCTCTGTGCTGCTTTTGACAATATTAAAGAGCACTATGGATCCAGAAATAGGACCGTTATGAGGTGCCTGTGGTCTTCCGGGCAGCAGCATGTAAGTTTTGCAAGGAAGGTCCAGAGTCCCGGAGCGGACCTCAGTAACATGAAGTGAACCAGAATCAGGCTGTCCATCTCTCGAGCCACATGGCTGTTCATTTACTTCAAACCTCGCTTAAGTCCTCAAGGCCCGGATCTTCTAATAGACGTTATTTTTAAAGCACTTTCAGGTCGACAGAAAAACTGAGTGGGAGGTACCGAGATATCCCATATGAAACCTATTTTTAAAATAAAATAATATATTCTAAGGAAAGAGCAGCGAGGACTAATGCATTTCTCTTCGGAGGGGAACACTTGAAAATACGACCCATTTTTTTTTTCACATGGAATTAGGAAGAGTATAAATTACTTGAAAGAGGCACTTTGTTTCCTCCCGAGCTTCTGTGATTTGAGAAGTCCGAAGACTGGATGGAGGCACCCCTCGCGACACGCTATGTGCCTGCACAAACACCAGAGGGCAGTGTGAGCTCTGTGTATTTCTCTCTCTCATCTCTCCAGCGCTCTGTTCTTTGAAATGATCTCATAGACCAATGTAGAACATGGGAAGATAAACGAGGACACCACACACTCTGTAATTTGTTGCGCTGTAAGGGACTCCCTCAGCTAACCTCCTCGCTGATACAAATTTCCTCTAAAGACCCCCAGGGAGAGGACCTGTGACAAGCCCCAGGCTCTTCTCCATAATGCGAAAGCCTATTGTATAGTCACAGGCACTGGTATCGTTGTGTCCTCTCCGGCCAGCTTAGTCAAAGATATTCAGATTGGAAATTGCATACGGGGCCAGACGAGAAGCTGCAAATTCTTCTCACGTCTGGTGGTGCTGGGACCCTCACCGTGAGGGACCAGCAGGTGCACCTGACACGTCGACCTTCCTTTCCAGGCAGAGATTCGAGCTGCAAAGTCTTAAGATTCATTTGATTCAGGAACTCATCCATGTAAATTTTCGGGCCGTGACTATTTGTTTTCTTTCATATATGATGGTTGGAATGATCGATTCACACACTTGCAAGGTCCCAGAGAGAAAGGAGCGAGGCTGATCTCCTCTCAGCTCTCCTCCCTGCACAAAAGCAGCTGCGGGAAATCCCGTGTGTTCGCTAAGCATGAGGATGGAGAAAGTGTCTCTTTCACAGTGCTAAGCAGATGAAACCGTGAAATCAGGCGCACAAACGTCTCAGCGCTGAAGAACGAAGTCCGAAAGCCTGAAATAACGATATCCACGAGCCGTGCTCCACATTAGTTCCTCCAGGTTCAGATGTCGACGTGACCCAGTCCCTGCACCAGACTGGTGTTCAGCTAACGGTGCTGCATGAGCAGAGGAGAACGTTCCCGGACTCTCCTTATCCGAAAGACGACTTCCAGCAACTAAACTCCCCACAGTGTAGCCCACAACATCGACGTAAGCAAGTCTCAGGGAGGCAAGGAAAGTAACCTTTGCGAGGTCTAGGTAACTTTTGAGCCAAAGTACCAGGTGTGCATTTGCCCTATACCTGCTGCCCCCTCCCTGGGACCTGGATTTAATAAATCATGGATCTGAGGACAAGAGACAGTGGCATCAGAAACCCAGAATTGTCGAGTACTCTCAAGTCAAACAGGAGTGCCGCGATGGAACCGTCAAGTGGTGTCTCCTGACTGTCCCTATTTATAATACTGTCCGTGTCCCTGGACACTGCTCCTTTCTCTGAAGCCTCCACTGGCTGTCCAAGGCCATTGACCCCTCCCCCTCTACACCCACCTGTAAATGTACACATTTCTCAATACTCTTCCTTCATTCTCTTTTCTTAATCCTTATCATCTCCATGAATCCTTGAATCTGTTCCTATAATTTAATTATCATCTAAAGTTGTGAAGTTCAAAAATGTTTTTCTCCGACCCCAAGCATCGTAGAGGACCACTCAGTCCCATATTGCCTACTTCCTTCCATCCATGTCTCTGTCAAGACTCCACGGTATACCATGTGTCCAGAACCAAACTCATTCTTGCTCCCCTTCTCCCTGTTTCCCAGCTAAGCTAATGATGTAATGACACCCTTTGTCCTCTGACCAGAGGCCTCAAATCTCAGGGATTTACACCAACAGCTTTATGTTTCTTTCACATCCACATCCATTGTGAGTTGGTGGTAGTTCTCTTCTATATTATCCACTCTGGGGAGTGGCAGAGAGAAGTACCCCTCCAGAGGGTCTGACAAAGGCATAACATGGCCTTCCCCCAACCACAAGAGAACAAGGAAGCCAATCCCAACACATACCCAGAAGACAAGGAAACCAGAGCAGCTTGTAGAACAACTCTAATGGCGACCATGGGACGGCCATGATAAAGAATGGAGTGTCTGCCTTTCTCTGAGGAGTTCCTGGTTCTAGGGAGGGCAGAAAATACCAGAGATGGTCGCTGTTCCTGTGATGTGGCAAAGGACACAAGCGGGACATACAGAGGACAGAATGACATGGAGCACAGGCAAGGGGCTGTCACTCAAACCGTAGGATCAGAATCAGTTTCTTGGGATGTACGTACAACCCTGGCTTGCAGGGGGGACATTTTACTGGACAGAAGGGTATTACGACCAGAGGAAACAGCATCTGTGAAGTGACACGTGTCATGAGAATCCTCTCTCCACAATATCTTTTCTTTTTTTACCGTTTTTAAATTATTTTTTATTCTATTCAGCTAACCACTGTATAGTATATCATTTTTGGTGTAGTGTTCAGTGATTCATTAGTTAGGTAGAACACCCAGTGCTCATCACAGCACATGCTTTCCTCAATACCCATCACCCTGTTACCCCCTCCCCCCACCCTTCTCCCCTCTGAAACCCTCAGATTGTTTCTCAGTGTCCATATTCTCTCATGGTTCATCTAGCTCTCCGATTTCTCCTCCTTTGGATTTCCTTCCCTTCTGCTATGGTCTTCTGTGCTATTCCTTACGTTCCACATATGAGTGAAACCATATGATAATTGTCTTTCTCTGCTTGACTTACGTCACTTGACATAACCCCCTCCAGGTCCATCCATGTTGATACAAATGGTGGGTGTTCATCATTTCTGATGGCTGAGTAATATTACATTGTATATATGAACCACATCTTCTTTATCTATTCATCTATTGAAGGACATCTCAGCTCCTTCCACAGTTTGGCTATTATGGCCATTGCTGCTATGAACATTGGGGTACACATGCCTCTTCTTTTCACTACATCTGTATCTTTGAGGTAAATACCTAGTAGTGCAATTGCTGGGTCATAAGGTAGCTCTATTCTTAACATCTTGAGGAACCTCCATACTGTTTTCCAGAGTAATTGTATCAGCTTGCATTCCCACTAACAGTGTAAGAGGGTTCCCCTTTCTCCACGTCCTTGCCAACATTTGTTGTTTCCTGTTTGTTAATTTTTGCCATTCTAATGGGTGTAAAATGATATTTCATTGTGGTTTTAATTTGTATTTCCCTGATGTATTTCGTGTGTCTGTTAGCCATTTTTATGTCTTTTTTGGAGAGTGTCTGTTCATGTCTTCTACCCATATTTTTTACTAGGTTTTTAGGGTTTTTTTTTTCCATTTTATTTATTTTTTCAGCGTAACAGTATTCATTCTTTTTGCACAACACCCAGTGCTCCATGCAAAACGTGCCCTCCCCATTACCCACCACCTGTTCCCCCAACCTCCCACCCCTGACCCTTCAAAACCCTCAGGTTGTTTTTCAGAGTACATAGTCTCTTATGGTTCGCCTCCCCTCCCCAATGTCCATAGCCCGCTCCCCCTCTCCCAATCCCACCTCCCCCCAGCAACCCCCAGTTTGTTTTGTGAGATTAAGAGTCATTTATGGTTTGTCTCCCTCCCAATCCCATCTTGTTTCATTTATTCTTCTCCTATCCCCCTACCCCCCCCATGTTGCTTCTCCATGTCCTCATATCAGGGAGATCATATGATAGTTGTCTTTCTCCGATTGACTTATTTCACTAAGCATGATACGCTCTAGCTCCATCCACGTCGTCGCAAATGGCATGATTTCATTTCTTTTGATGGCTGCATAGTATTCCATTGTGTATATATACCACATCTTCTTTATCCATTCATCTGTTGATGGACATCTAGGTTCTTTCCATAGTCTGGCTATTGTAGACATTGCTGCTATAAACATTCGGGTACACGTGCCCCTTCGGATCACTATGTTTGTATCTTTAGGGTAAATACCCAGTAGTGCAATTGCTGGGTCATAGGGTAGTTCTATTTTCAACATTTTGAGGAACCTCCATGCTGTTTTCCAGAGTGGTTGCACCAGCTTGCATTCCCACCAACAGTGGAGGAGGGTTCCCCTTTCTCCACATCCTCGCCAGCATCTGTCATTTCCTGACTTGTTAATTTTAGCCATTCTGACTGGTGTGAGGTGATATCTCATTGTGGTTTTGATTTGTATTTCCCTGATGCCGAGTGACGTGGAGCACTTTTTCATGTGTCTGTTGGCCATCTGGATGTCTTCTTTGCAGAAATGTCTGTTCATGTCCTCTGCCCATTTCTTGATTGGATTGTTTGTTCTTTGGGTGTTGAGTTTGCTAAGTTCCTTATAGATTTTGGATACTAGCCCTTTATCTGATATGTCGTTTGCAAATATCTTCTCCCATTCTGTCAGCTGTCTTTTGGTTTTGTTAACTGTTTCCTTTGCTGTGCAAAAGCTTTTGATCTTGATGAAATCCCAATAGTTCATTTTTGCCCTTGCTTCCCTTGCCTTTGCCGTTGTTCCTAGGAAGATGTTGCTGCGGCTGAGGTCGAAGAGGTTGCTGCCTGCATTCTCCTCAAGGATTTTGATGGATTCCTTTCTCACATTGAGGTCCTTCATCCATTTGGAGTCTATTTTCGTGTGTGGTGTAAGGAAGTGGTCCAATTTCATTTTTCTGCATGTGGCTGTCCAATTTTCCCAGCACCATTTATTGAAGAGGCTGTCTTTTTTCCATTGGACATTCTTTCCTGCTTTGTCGAAGATGAGTTGGCCATAGAGTTGAGGGTCGATTTCTGGGCTCTCCATTCTGTTCCACTGATCTATGTGTCTGTTTTTGTGCCAGTACCATGCTGCCTTGATGATGACAGCTTTGTAATAGAGCTTGAAGTCCGGAATTGTGATGCCACCAACTTTGGCTTTGTTCTTCAATATTCCTTTGGCTATTCGAGGTCTTTTCTGGTTCCATATAAATTTGAGGATTATTTGTTCCATTTCTTTGAAAAAAATGGATGGTATTTTGATAGGGATTGCATTAAATGTGTAGATTGCTTTAGGTAGCATAGACATTTTCACAATATTTATTCTTCCAATCCAGGAGCATGGAACATTTTTCCATTTTTTTGTGTCTTCCTCAATTTCTTTCATGAGTACTTTATAATTTTCTGTGTATAGATTCTTAGTCTCTTTGGTTAGGTTTATTCCTAGGTATCTTATAGTTTTGGGTACAATTGTGAATGGGATTGACTCCTTAATTTCTCTTTCTTCAGTCTTGTTGTTGGTGTACAGAAATGCAACTGATTTCTGTGCATTGATTTTATATCCTGACACTTTACTGAATTCCTGTACAAGTTCTAGCAGTTTTGGAGTGGAGTCTTTTGGGTTTTCCACATATAGTATCATATCATCTGCGAAGAGTGATAGTTTGACTTCTTCTTTACCAGTTTGGATGCCTTTAATTTCTTTTTGTTGTCTGATTGCTGAGGCTAGGACTTCTAATACTATGTTGAATAGCAGTGGTGATAATGGACATCCCTGCCGTGTTCCTGACCTTAATGGAAAAGCTTTCAGTTTTTCTCCATTGAGAATGATATTTGCAGTGGGTTTTTCATAGATGGCTTTGATAATATTGAGGTATGTGCCCTCTATCCCTACACTTTGTAGAGTTTTGATCAGGAAGGGATGTTGTACTTTGTCAAATGCTTTTTCAGCATCTATTGAGAGTATCATATGGTTCTTGTTCTTTCTTTTATTAATGTGTTCTATCACATTGATTGATTTGCGGATGTTGAACCAACCCTGCAGCCCTGGAATAAATCCCACTTGATCGTGGTGAATAATCCTTTTAATGTACTGTTGAATCCTATTGGCTAGTATTTTGGCGAGAATTTTTGCGTCTGTGTTCATCAAGGATATTGGTCTGTAGTTCTCTTTTTTGGTGGGATCCTTGTCTGGTTTTGGGATCAATGTGATGCTGGCCTCATAGAATGAGTTTGGAAGTTTTCCTTCCATTTATTTTTTGGAACAGTTTCAGGAGAATAGGAATGAGTTCTTCTTTAAATGTTTGGTAGAATTCCCCTGGGAAGCCATCTGGCCCTGGGCTTTTGTTTGTTTGGAGATTTTTGATGACTGTTTCAATCTCCTTACTGGTTATGGGCCTGTTCAGGTTTTCTATTTCTTCCTGGTTCAGTTGTGGTAGTTTATATGTCTCTAGGAATGCATCCATTTCTTCCAGATTGTCCAATTTGTTGGCATAGAGTTGCTCATAGTATGTTCTTATAATTGTCTGTATTTCTTTGGTGTTAGTTGTGATCTCTCCTCTTTCATTCATGATTTTATTTATTTGGGTCCTTTCTCTTTTCTTTTTGATGAGTCTGGCCAGGGGTTTATCAATCCTATTGATTCTTTCAAAGAACCAGCTCCTAGTTTCATTGATTTGTTCTATTGTTTTTTTGGTTTCTATTTCATTGATTTCTGCTCTGATCTTTATGATTTCTCTTCTCCTGCTGGGTTTAGGGTTTCTTTCTTGTTCTTTCTCCAGCTCCTTTACGCGTAGGGTTAGGTTGTGTACTTGAGACCTTTCTTGTTTCTTGAGAAAGGCTTGTACCGCTATATATTTTCCCCTCAGGACTGCCTTTGCTGTGTCCCACAGATTTTGAACTGTTGTGTTTTCATTATCATTTGTTTCCATGAATTTTTTCAATTCTTCTTTAATTTCCTGGTTAGCCCATTCATTCTTTAGAAGGATGCTGTTTAGTCTCCATGTATTTGGGTTCTTTCCAGCTTTCGTCTTGTGATTGAGTTCTAGCATCAGAGCATTGTGGTCTGAAAATATGCAGGGAATAATCCTAATCTTTTGATACCGGTTGAGACCTGATTTGTGACCCAGGATGTGATCTATTCTGGAGAAGGTTCCATGTGCACTAGAGAAGAATGTGTATTCTGTTGCTTTGGGATGAAATGTTCTGAATATATCTGTGATGTCCATCTGTTCCAGTGTGTCATTTAAGGCCTTGATTTCCTTGTTGATCTTTTGCTTGGATGATCTGTCCATTTCAGTGAGGGGAGTGTTCAAGTCCCCTACTATTATTGTATTATTATTGATGTGTTTCTTTGATTTTGTTATTAATTGGTTGATATAGTTGGCTGCTCCCACGTTAGGGGCATAGATATTTAAAATGGTTAGATCTTCTTGTTGGACAGACCCTTTGAGTAGGATATAGTGTCCTTCCTCATCTCTTATTATAGTCTTTGGCTTAAAATCTAATTGATCTGATATAAGGATTGCCACCCCAGCTTTCTTCTGATGCCCATTAGCATGGTAAATTGTTTTCCACCCCCTCACTTTCAATCTGGAGGTGTCTTCGCGTCTAAAATGAGTTTCTTGTAGGCAACATACTGATGGGTTTTGTTTTTTTATCCATTCTGATACCCTGTGTCTTTTGATTGGGGCATTTAGCCCATTAACATTCAGGGTAACTATTGAGAGATATGAATTTAGTGCCATTAGTAGCCTCTAAGGTGACTGTTACTGTATATTGTCTCTGTACCTTTCTGATCTACTACTTTTAGGCTCTCTCTTTGCTTAGAGGACCCCTTTCAATATTTCCTGGAGACCTGGTTTGGTGTTTGCAAATTCTTTCAGTTTTTGTTTGTCCTGGAAGATTTTGATCTCTCCTTCTATTTTCAATGATAGCCTAGCTGGATAGAGTATTCTTGGCTGCATGTTTTTCTCGTTGAGTGCTCTGAATATATCATGCCAGCTCTTCCTGGCCTGCCAGGTCTCTGTGGATAAGTCTGCTGCCAATCTAATATTTTTATCATTGTATGTTACAGACTTCTTTTCTCGGGCTGCTTTCAGGATTTTCTCTTTGTCACTAAGACTTGTCAATTTTACTATTAGGTGACGGGGTGTGGACCTATTCTTGTTGACTTTGAGGGGGGTTCTCTGCATCTCCTGGATTTTGATGCTTGTTCCCTTTGCCATATTAGGGAAATTCTCTCCAATGATTCTCTCCAATAGACCTTCTGCTCCCCTCTCTGTTTCTTCTTCTTCTGGAATCCCAATTATTCTAATGTTGTTTCGTCTTATGGTGTCACTTATCTCTCGAATTCTCCCCTCATGGTCTAGTAGCTGTTTGTCCCTCTTTTGCTCGGCTTCCTTATTCTCTGTCATTTGGTCTTCTATATCACTAATTCTTTCTTCTGCCTCATTGATCCTAGCAGTGAGAGCCTCCATTTTTGATTGCACCTCATTAATAGCTTTTTTGATTTCAACTTGGTTAGATTTTAGTTCTTTAATTTCTCCAGAAAGGGCTTTAATATCTCCAGAGAGGGTTTCTCTAATATCTTCCATGCCTTTTTCGAGCCCGGCTAGAATGTTCAGAATCGTCATTCTGAACTCTTGATCTGACATAGTACCAATGTCTGTGTTGATTAGGTCCCTAGCCTTCGGTACTGTCTCTTGTTCTTTTGTTTGTGGTGATTTTTTCCGCCTTGTCATTTTGTCCAGATAAGAGAATATGAAGGAGCAAATAAACTACTAATAGGGTGGCAAAGACCCCGGAAAAATGCGCTGTAACCAAATCAGAAGAGACCCCAAATTGTGGGGGGGAGAAAGGGGATAAAAAACAGGTTCTGAAAAAAAAAGAAAAAAAAAAAAAAAGAAAAGAAAAGAAAAAAATTTAAAAAATAAAACAAATAAAAAAATATAAAAAAGAAAGAAAAAATATATATATTTAGATGAACTAGTCAAAAAACGTTAAAAAAGAAAAGGGTAAAAGTTTTAAAAAATTTAGCAGAAGAAGAAAAAAGAAAAAAGAAAAAAAATTGAAAAAAGAAAAAAAAATTGAAAAAAGAAAAAAAAATTGAAGTAGCCGCAAGACTAAAGAATCATGGGGAGAAAGCCATGAGTTCCGTGCTTTGCTTTCTCCTCCTCTGGAATTGCTCTGCTGTCTTAGGAATTGAATCTGCTTTCTCCTTGATAGATGAACTTCGTCCTGGCTGGATATTTTGTTGATCTTCTGGGGGAGGGGCCTGTTGTAGTGATTCTCAAGTGTCTTTGCCCGAGGCGGGATTGCACCGCCCTTACCGGCGGCCGGACTAAGTAATCGGCTCGGGTTCGCTTTTGGGAGCTTCTGTTCCCTGAACGCTTTCTGTAGAGTTCCGGAGGACAGGAATGAAAATGGCGGCCTCCCAGTCTCCGGCCCGGAGGAGCCGAGAGCCTGGGGCCCCACTCCTCAGTGCGCCCCCAGAGGACAGCACCCAATCACTCCCGTATCCCCAGCCTCTAGCCACGCTCCGAGCTCACCCAGCCCGCGACCAGTTCAAGGTAACCCCGAGCTGAGAGTTCAGTCCTCGGCTCTGTCTTTGCAGCCGGTTTCTCCGTTCTAATACCTGCAAGCTCTCCGACACTCTGACACCCCCGATCCTTCTGTGACCTTGCAGGGCCTGGGGCCACGCTAGCCCCGCGTGGGCTTCACCCCGGTTTAGCCCCTGGAGCAATGTCCCTCAGTGGAACAGACTTTTAAAAGTCCTGATTTTGTGCTCCGTTCCTCTGCCGCTTGCCGGGAGCCGGCCCCTCCCCCCACGGTCTATCTTCCCGTCGTTTTAGATTCACTTCTCCGCCAGTCCTACCTTTCAGAAAGTGGTTGATTTTCTGTTTCTAGAGTTGCTGTTCTTCTTCTCTTCGCTCTCCCGTTGGATTTGTAGGTGTTTGCAATGTTTAGATAAGCTATCGAGCTGATCTCCTGCTACTTGATGTAGTCTCAGGCTGCTACTTCTCCGCCATCTTGACTCCCCCTTCGGTTTTTAGGTTTTTGAGTGTTGAGTTTGAGAAGTTCTTTATAGATATTGAATATCCACCCTTTATCTGTAATGTCATTTGTACAGTATCTTTTCAATCCTCTCCCTTCTCCCGTGTCCACCACCATTGCCCAGGTTCAGGTGCTCACCTAGGGATTCAGACTAGGTCAGAAGACGTCCCGCTGCCAGTCTCAAGGGCCAGTCCAGTGTCCGCATTGCTGTCATCACCATTCAGTTCACATTCTAGATCTTCTCCCATTTTACATAAATCCTCAAGGTGACCTGAACAGATTTCCTCAGCCCAGCTCCAACTCCTGTCCAGTCTCTTATCTCCGATTCCATTACCCTACCCAGCCAGTTCTTAAGCCATCCCAGGTCTCGTGTGTGTGTGTGTGTGTGTGTGTGTGTGTGTGTGTGTGTGTGTACACGTGCGCACATGTGTGTGCATGCCCTGGGTCCTCCTTGCCTTTTCCCTTTCATCTTCCTCTCATTTAAAGTCTTATCCCGAAGGCTTAACTTAAATGCTACATTATTTATTCCACCGTTTTTGAGAATATGCTATACACTAAACATTTTGTCCCTATGATTTCTAAACATATTTCTTCATGGCTCACAACAGGAAATGCATCTTGCAAGCATAATCTAGCACCCACACACAAAAGGTTCGTAAACAGAGTTTACACTTGTTCCGTGTGATGCACTCTGATATTTCCCTTTCTGGTAGTTTTTTTTTTTCCTTTTCCATTTTATTTTGTAAATGATTGTCATAACTCACAAAATTGCTTCCGTGACCCACATCTTAAATAATACTAATTTTCATCAGTTAATCTTCATGATTACCACGTACAGGTGGGGTTATTAGGACCTCACCACAGTGATACTGAAGTGGAGTGGGTGCCGTCTGGCCAGGACATGCATTTTGCAAGGCAAAGACAGGGGTTGCAACCCACAGGTGTCTGAGCTCAGAGTCCAGGCCATTCACCCTGACAGCCTATGGCCTTCCCTGGGAAACTGGCTCTGTCCCACCTGAGGGGTCCCCAGCATTGCTTTTCAGCCTCATTTTGGCATAACTACAACCTCTTGCATTATTGTTAATGGGAGTATACTTGCGCTGCCCAGAATGGCTTGTCAGCTAAAGGGCAGGCCTCCCGGCTAGTCACTGTTCTGCCTTTAGAAAGCCTGGTATTATCCTGAAATAGCTGATGTTCAGCAAATGTTGTGTTGAATTAAATTTTATGGATAATGGCCGTGAGTCATCCAATAGAGGTTAAACTGTATAATGAAGTTTCTGGTTCGTAAGGCAGGAAAGTATCTTATGTACTTGAGGATGCTTTCGATCTCACAAGGAAATAGGTAAAATGTCTGTGCTTTTAAGTCACTGACATGGAAATCATCCTTCCATAGTTCTATCTGAAAGACCTAATGGTGGCCCTCTGTTTTCTGTGATGGCAAAGCTAGAAATTATGGAGCAGCCAGAAGCTGGCTAAGAATGCAATGAATTGCTTGTTCATCATCAAATAAGTGATAGCGATCAAGTCAGATTAATAAAACATTTTTTACAGATAGATCATTTACATGGCAGGTGGAGTGACCACAGAGAAGAAATGAGGCAAAATTATAATGAATGAAGATGATTTTGTTAAAAAGAGCCTGGGAGGGGCACCTGGGTGGCTCAGTGGGTTAAGACTCTGCCTTCGGCTCGGGTCATGATCTCAGGGTCCTGGGATCAAGCCCTGCATCAGGCTCTCTGCTCACGGTGAGCCTGCTTCCCCCCATCTGTTTGCCTGCCTCTCTGCCTACTTGTGATCTCTTTCTGTGTCAAATAAATAAATAAAAAATCTTTAAAAAAAAAGAGCCTGGGAAAAGAAAGTACCCTGTGATGCCAGTCTGGCTACTTTGACGGTGCTGATTCTAAAACAGTAATATGAAGACTTTGGCTTCTTCTGTACTTTTCTGCACATCAACTTTAATCCCTTACAAAATGATAATTTCTATTATTGGAAGGCCAAAATAGGTTGTTTGGAAGGCTTTCTAAAATGTAGCCAACAGTCACAAATATAACAACAATTACGATCATCTCAGGAAAGTTCAGAGGAAACCATCAAAATTGACTTGGATGAAGCAAGTAGCTTGAAAACCCTCTTCCCACCATGCATGCAGACCCTCCCAGTTTACCCCTACAGGGCAGCCTTCATGATCCATTATCTTTTTCTGGAGGTGAAGATAGGGAAATAAAATGAAAATCAGATCAGAATGTATTATACATGAGAACTTAAAGAACAAAGACAAATCCTAAATTGATCCAGCTAACTCCTTATTCATAATGTAATCCAGGTCATTCCTCTGCCACTAAACAGAAAGATTTTATATGTCCTCAAAGAGTCGTTGTCCAGTAATTTAAAGAGATGTCTATTTGCTTATTCTGCTCAGGGGGAGGTTTTTTAATCACTGCTGTGAACATACTATCCACAAAATCAGAACATTCGAGTCTTTTTTTTAAACAATTAGATATTAGAGCTTTTTAAAGCACCATACTTCTTTGATAGAATTAGTTTTTCATTAAAAAGTTAATTGAAATTTTTAAGTGGAATTCTTTTTATATCCATGAGATACGCTGAATAATTTGGTCTGAGCAGCCTGTGAATCCATAGTCATTCTCTATATAGTTATTCTCGATTGTATTCAAATAATTTCTAGGTCATTAGTCAGCTTAATGCAACAGATGTTTCCTCAGTCCTTTTCAGTTAGTAGCAGGTGGGTCCTGACTCTGCAATGCTGGGACCTAAGATCCCCATAGAGGGAGGAGTGCAGCCAGGGGAGCTTGAAACCCATCCAGCATGGGAGAGATGGTGAGGACATGAGAGGCAGAAATCCAAAGGAGAATAAAGATCAGGACCATACATGATGTATAAACCAAGGACAGATGTGGCCCCCAGTGGAGGGGCTGAGAGAAGACTACAGGCTTTGCAAGTCATCCATCGAGCTAAATAGAATAAGGGATTTGGAAATGAATCTAGCATATATAAATTATATACATATATATATATATATAAATAAATATCCAGCTTTATAGAAATCACTAAAGAGCATTTAAAATAATTAGTTGTGGTTAATTCTATCTTACTTATTTATTTTTATTTAAAATAAAATTTATTTATTTTTATTATTTATTTATTTATTTATTTTATCTTATTTACCATTAAGAAGTATCTTAAATATGAAAGGAAGATGATTGCACAAAACCACGAGGCAAAAATAATTCTGTAGTGAAAGTAGATCCCATAGACTCAGGCTTTTCACGAGTGACACTGAAACACAGGGAGAAAACCAACCTTCAAGCAACCTCTACATTCTTTTGAGGAGCAAACTGTTGAGTTCCTCAGAATTCTGTGACTCCACGCATCAGAACTAAAGCAATAGTAAGAAAGGCAGAACAAGTGAATGAGAGCTATATCGTCTGAATATTGCAAGGTTTATCTCATGAGCTGTAATTTCCACTCCTGGTACAATTTTCGGGAAGCCAAATGTCTGAAATTTTATAAAAGAAACTTGGTATAAATATTTTTAAAAATCAAATACACAAAGTTTTATTTATTTTCTTAGACATTTTGTAAACATTAATCATATCCTCAACTACGACTGGAGTTTTAGAAAGGGAATTGAAATTATTTTTATTTCTACATTTTAGCAGGAACCTGTCAGGATCTTACTATGCCTCATTCAATTAACCCTCTGTTTGCCAAGTTATGATCCTTTCTTGTTCTTTTGGGGAAGGAACTTACCTTACAGTCTACACACTGGACTTGAACTCAGTAAATGGCTGTGAATACAAACAGTAACTATTTATTAGTTTTTCCCATTATGGGCATCATGCTAAGAGCTCTTGCATACCTTTTCTCTGCAAGATCCAAAGGAGAGATCTTTAGTCCAGTGAGTTCTCATGGCTGCCCCAGGTGTCCTATTGCTCTGGCCATCCCTTATCCGCTTAGTTATAGCTATCCATTCAAGATTAATTCACACTGCAGGCATAATCAAATCTTCTAGAGTGGCTAATATCTCTGTCTTAACTTTGAAGATGAGACGACAGAGTTATAGATGTGCCAGCAGTAAATTAAATATTTAGAGATTTAAATATTTAAACATTGAGAAACGTGTCTGTGTCTCCTCCCCACCAATTTCTCTTTTTGCCACTGTTGATTCATTAATCCTAGGAAACTTCTTTTGCGGTGTGCTTCTCTTTAGGCTACAATTTTCTGTCTTGCTTCCCTTGAAGGAGAAGCCCCTCCATTCCTTTCTAGTCCCTGCACACTCTCAATGTTTCAGAGTCTCTGAACCATCAATGTAATGGAAATAGCCGGAGAAATCTGGAAATAAAATCGATCCCTTCTCACTGACCAGAGTCTGTGAGGGAATGGCACAGAACAGGATCGCACACGGAAATGAACGAGTCCAACCATGAGAGACTGTGGGCTCTGAGAAACAAACTGAGTGTTTTGGAAGGGAGGAGGAGGGAGGTTAGGGGAACCTAGTGGTGGGTATTAAGGAGGGCACGTATTGCATGGAGCACTGGGTGTGGTGCATAACAATGAATTCTGGAACGCTGAAAAGAAATTTTTAAAAAATAAATAAAAATTTTTAAAAAGAAATTAACAAGTCAGCCCCAACATAATTAGATCATTGTGTTTGGAAATCCGGTATCCAATAAAGACACAATTGATGGAAGGTAAATATAATCAGTTATTATATTTCATCAAAACTATCGAGGAAAATGTTTCCTAAGGAAGCAATATTCATCCTCCCTCTTAGAACAAGTGTTTTTGACTGAGCATTAAGGGGAGGCTTTAGACAAATAGATTTGCTTCTCCACTGCACATGACCTTCTGATGCTCTTTGTTCCCATTTAGCTCTTTTTCTCTTACCTGTTGCCACCTCTTGAGCGTGTTAACAATATTTGAATTGTGTACCATCTATAGATGCGTGACTATGGGAGCCACAGGACAGCCCTCTGTAGGAGGCATCTCACCCCTCCAGAGACATCCAGTCCCAAGACATCCAGTCTTGCCCCCCTCTGCAGGGTCTACACAGAAGCATTCTTAAGCCTCCACACTGGGAGTGACAGCCAGCTCCAGCACAGCCAGCTCCCCTGCTGGGGGCCGGGCTAGCCTTTGCCACTCTGCATAGCCTCAGGTGTGACTCACCAATCTCTACATGCTTCCAGACTTGCTCCAAGCTCTCTGAGGGGTTTGCTTGGAGCTCAGCACCCCTGTCATCCCTAGCTGGGAAAGCACACAGACCGCTCTCCTCAAGAATATCCTATTCCTGACTTAGCCTCTTGTCGAGTTCAGAGATGGGAGATGGACAAAATATCAGAAAGCCCTGCGTAGGCCCTCACGTTTTTTGTTACGAGAGAAGGTACCGGCATTTGGGGTACTATTCTCACTTGTTAAGTCAGTTGCTAAAATTTTAAGACAACAGGAAAAGTCACATTTAATATCCAGTTACATATGTTATAAAGAAAAAAATCAACACTTCTATTGTTTAAATGGGTCTGTTGGCAACGTTCTGCTTGCACTTCTGAGAGTGGAAAAATGGTGCCTAATTATGGCGGCAATCCAGGGAATAGAGTGGCATCACAGGGTGAAAACACCAGTGCAGCTAAATTTCCCTAATGAAGAACAGGAACCCCTGGACAGCTTGACTACTATTTCTTACTTTAATCTATTAGAGAAATTTCATTCCAAAAGGAAGAAGTGTCTATAGATAAACATTTTTACTTTGGCTTTTCGTTGATCTTCTACATAAACAGTGAAACAAATATTGTTGCAGAAGAAATTGTATTTTTTTAATCATTGATTTTAGGTGCATCTTGGGTTGCAGGTAAAAAATTAAATAAAATGCTTATTTTGGAGGTCGTTAAGTACCAATTGTCCCTTACAGACAGGATGCTTACTGAGTTTTAACTAAAAGCTATGTTCTCTTCCCAGAAAATCCTTATTTTCTGAATATATTTTAATGCTCTGTTGATGCTTAATGTTCAATTGGAGTGATTGTTATAATTTGCACATCATTAAGCTTTGTAGAATTAATTTGGCAACAACAGAGCCTTGGAGCATTACAGAATACAAATACACACAGTCTTGGGACTGTCTCCTCAGATTGTTAGGAAGCAAGCCAATTTCCCTCTGAAATTCTAGAAAGATCCGATGTTTCTGTGACTTTCTAAGCACAAGAGAGGACTGCCATGAGTGAGAGGTAGGGTGGTGAAGGGGGCAAGTAGGGTGACGAGGACGCATGCCACGAAAGCATGCACACATCCCTGTGGAACCTGTGCAAGAGCCCCATAGTCTCCCTTTATTCATGGGATGCTGCGTGTACAGTAGTCAAGCATTCGACCATGGGAAATCCTTTGACTCTATTTTTTATTGAGTAAGCATGGGATCTGTGATGAGGAAGGGGCATAGTCAACATTTGCACTGATTAATTTTAGAGCTGGTATTGCAGCTCATGAAGCCTACTGACCTCTGCGAGAGCTACTTAACAGCTTGCAAGAGTCAAAGTAAGCCCTTTGCATGTTTGGTTGCTTGTAGTGGCAGCATGGACTCAGACCAGAGGCACTTGAGCCTCTGTCCGACTGTCTGCCTCTCTGACTGCAGTGAGTCACTTACTCTGTACCTTAGTGTTCTTGCCTGGGTCCTCTTTGTTAACAAAATACCACATGGGGTGGTATAAACAGCAGGTCTTTATTTCTCATAGTTCAAGAGGCCAAGAGGCCCAAGATCAAGGCACCCTCAGATCCAGTGTCTGGTGTGAGCCTTTTACCTGGGTTTTCATTGAATCTTCACATGGCAGAGAGAGAGAGACAGACCTCTGGTCTCTTTGTCTCCTTAAAAGGGCACAAATCCCATTCATGAGGGCTGCACATTCATGACCTATTTCCTAGTATCATCATATTGGGGGTTAGGATTTCAACATATGGATTTGGGGGGACACCGACATTCCGTCCATTCTCCCCCTGATCCCACAAAGACCATGTCCTTCTGAAGTGCAAAATACTCATTCCATCCCAAAAGCCCCATAAGTGTTAACTCATCCCAACAGCTACTGTAAAGCTCGAAGTCTTACCTACATACCAGCTGAATCAGGTATGGGTCAGATTGCGGGTACATTCATCCAGAGGCAAAAGCCTCTCCAGCTGTGAACATGTGATACCACAAAAGTTATATGCTTCCAAAATATAAGGGTAGGACACACATAGGGTAGATATTCCCATTCCAAAAGGAAGAAATAGGAAAGAAGGAAGGATTGAGTTCCCATGTAAGTTCAAAACTTCACAGTGCAAACCCCACTAGATCTTAAGGCAAAGGAATAATTCTCTTCAGTTCAATCCTCTACCCTCAACACCTCTGGGGATTATACTCAGTGGGGCTGTGCCCACACTTCAGCTCTCTACAGAGGCTTTATCCATTTTGTAGTTCTGAAAGCCATAGTAGAACCCCAGGGATCTTTCAGGCAGGGGTCTCCCCAGCTCAGTTCTGGGAGGTCCTATCCTCAAGGCTTCAGATGGAGATTCTCTGGCCTGTTGAAACCAAGGCAGTGACCCAGATGATCTCTGAATATCCTTCAGAGTCATTCTTCCCTTTTCTTAAAGAACAGCACAAGTTCAGGGCCAAATGGCTCAGTCATCCTGGCCTGTAGAACCTAAGAACTTGGACAACTCTCTTTAACTCTATCCCATCTCAGTGCAAACTGGCAGTGTTCCTGGGCCTTAGCTCATTTGGTCCAGGGCTCACACCTGCGCCAGTCTCCTTCTCACATGGCTGCTGGTCCACACCCTTAATGTTCTCATCTGCAGCACACTTTCTCCTCTTTTTGTGATAGGTAAGCTAAGAATTTCCCAAATCTTTAAGTTCTGGTTCCTCTTTACTTAACAATTTCTTCTTCAATTCATTTCTCTCTTTTTGCATTTTACCATAAGCAGTCAGGAGGAACCACAGTTGTTAACGTCTATACTTCACTTAGAAATCTTAGCTAAATGTCCAATTTCATCCCTTGTGTATTCTACCTTCCACAAAACACAATTCAGCATTGTCAGCAGTGTTTGAAATATCTGAGAAATAATTGAAAAGATTTATTGTAGGTAGGATATAGTTGTGTATTACTTTTATATCCATTCTTACAATCTCTGCTATCAATTAGGATTTTTAGATCATTTACCCTTAATATAATTATTGATATTTTGGTAGAAGTTTAAATCTATAATCTTCCCATTTGGTTTTGTATTGTCCTATTTGTTTCCTTTCTACTTTTTTGCCTCCTTTGAATTAATTGAACACTTTTTTATAATTCCGTTATGTTTATTTGGCTGGCTCGGATTTATTTTCTTCTTTATTTTGTAATTTCCTTGATTCCTTTAGGATTAAAGCATATACATTTAACTTATCACTTTCTACTTTCTAGTGATATTATATACTGCATATATAAGGACCTTATAGCAGTGTGCCTCTTGTTTTTTTTCCATCTCAATATTTACACAATTGTTATCATACATTTTACTTTTATGTTACAAACCCCAAACTACATCATGATCTTTTGATTATCAATGATCTTTTAATGGGCTTTAGATAATAAGAAAAAATCATACATTTTCCTATACAGTTACCACTTCTGGTACTTTACATCTCCTTGTGTACATTGATATCTCAATCTGGTATCATTTCCCTTCTGACTGAAGGACTTTCTTTAACATTTCTTATAGTGTATGTCTACTGATGATAAATTTTTTAAGCTTTTTAGAATTTTTAAGAAGTCTTTATTTCTCTTTAGTTTTAAAATATTTGTTTGTTGGGTGTAGAATTCTAGATTGACTTTTTTTTTTCCAATGCTTTAAAAATGCTGTTCCACTGTCTTCTTCCTTGGTGTCTTAGTTGGCTCAGACTGCTATAACAAAAGTACTATAGATTGGGTGGCTCATAAGTAACAGAGATTTATTTCTCTCAGCTCTATGGGCTGGATATCTGAGATCATGGTGCCATCATGGTGTGGTTATGGTGAAGGACTTCTTCTGCATTGCAGATTTCTCATTGTGTTCTCACATGGTGGAAGGGGGCAAGGGAACTCTCTGGGGTCTCTTTTGTGAGGGCACTAATCCCATGACCTAATTACCTCCCAAGGACCTCACCTCCTAATACCATCACCTTGGGAATGAGGTTTCAGTGTACAAATTTTGGGCAAACATCCATTTTAGCATTTGGATTGTTTTTGACAGGAAGTCTGCTGACATTTTTATTTTTGTTCCTTCACATAAACATATGCTTTCTCTGACTACTTTTAAGATTTTCTATCACTGGTTTTGAGCAATTTGATTATTTCTTGGTATGGTTTTCTTCATACTTTTGTGTCTGGAGTTCATTGAGATTCTTGGCTTTCTGTGTTTATAGTTTTCATCAAATTTGGAAAAATCTTAGCTGCTGTTCCATCAAGCATTTTTCTGTTGTGCCTCCCTTCCCTCTTTTAGTGATTCCGATTATATGTGTATTATGTTGCTCAATGTTGTCCCATAGCTCACGATAGCTTTGTGAAGTTTTTACACTCTTTTTTCTATTTTTTTAATATATATTGATATATCTATAAGTTCACTGACCTTTTTTCCTGAAAATCTAATCTACTATTACTCTAATTCAGTGTATCTTTCATTTCACATATTGTAAATCCATTTCAAGTTTGACTTAGGTGGTTTTTTTATAATTCTTGTGTCTATTTAAATTCTTTTTTTTATTTTATTTGTTTATTTACAGCATAACAGTGTTCATTGTTTTGGCATCACACCCAGTGCTCCATGCAGTACGTGCCCTCCCTATTACCCACCACCTGGTTTCTCAACCTCCACCCCCCTGCCCCTTCAAAACCCTCTGGTTGTTTTTCAGAGTCCATAGTCTCTCATGGTTCATCTCCCCTTACAGTTGTGTCTATTTAAATTCTTAATTATCTATAGTTAAAATACAGCTATAATGCAATTGTAGTAACTGTTATAATGCCCATTTCTGCTAAATTTAATATCTGTGTCAATAATAGGTCAGTGAGGATTAAATTATATTTTCTTTATGAATAAAATGTTTCTCTATGTTTTTTTTTTTGCATTCCTGAATCTTTTTTTCTAACAGCTTTTTTGAAATATTCACATACCATAAAAGTCATCCTTTAAAAGTGTGTAATTCAGTGGCTTTTAGTATATTCACAGAATTACCCACCATTATCTAATTTTAGTACATTCACCATCATCCCTGAAAGAAATTTTATATCCCATAGCAATCATTCCACATTCTGTCCAAAACCTACCCTGCCCCTGGCAACCACTAGTCTACTTTCTGTCTCCCTAGATTTGCCTATTCTGGAAATTTCATTAAAAGGGAATGATAAATATGTGATATTTTGTGATTGGCTTCTTCCACTTAGTATAATATTTTTAAGATTTATCCAAGTTAACATGTATTAGTACTTCATTTCTTTCTATTGTTGAATAATAGTCTTTGATATGGATACAGCACACATTTTGTTTATCCCTCATCAATTGATGGGTATTTGGGTCATTCATATTGGAAAATTTTTATTGGATGTCAAACATTATCAATTTTACCTTATTGAGTACTGGATATTTTCACTGCTGTAAATATTCTGACTTTTGGTCTGAGAGGCAGTTAAGTTACCTTATGACAATTTCATCTATATGAATTTTGTTTTTAATATTTGTTAGGCAGTACCAGTGTGGTGTTCAGTCTAGGCCTAACTATTCCCCACCACCAAGGTAAGACCCTGATGCATTGTATCCAATGCCCCATGAACCTTGGGGTCTCCCAATGTGCCTGGTGGCACAGGCACTACTCCCAGCCCTGTGTAAATGCGGTAACTGTGACCTCCAATCTGTTCAGGTAGTTCTTTGTCTAGTCTCTGGTAGTTTCCTCTCATACCTGCATAGATCTGCTCTGTTGAATACCCATGTGGGACCCTCTTCCAATCCCCGAAGTTCTCTCTGCATGGAGCTCTGTCCTCTGAGTTCCAGCTTCTTCCCAGTCTCTCAGGTGTAAATTCTCAACTCAGGGAAGCCTCTGGGCTCCTCCTGGGATCCCTCTCTGTGCCATGGCCCGGTGACTCTCACAAAATGTAAAACCCTGCAATTGTAGGCTCACTTCCTTTGTTTCCCATAATTCAGAGAGCTCTGTTCTTCATTACGTGATGTGCAATGGCTTTGAGACTGGTTTCATATACTCTTGAGTGTTCTTAGGTTGTTTTGGGTAGGAGGGTAAATCTGTTTTCATTACTCTATCTCAGCATAAAACAGACGTGCCATAACCCATAATTTCAGGGCTGCAATCTCTCCTTGGTAGCTGTGAAAGCTGCTGCATAGAGAGACGTAAGCTGTCTACACGTCTATCGGTATCTTCCATCCCAGCCTTTTAGAAAAGGATTACCTGCGACTTTTGTTTCTTATGATAGATGACATGTTAATAACTGTGCCTTTAGGAAGTCCACGTGTGCCATTTGCCTCCTTGAATGTGGGAACATTTATGTCTCCTCTCACAGGTGATCAGCGAGTTTGAAGCCTCTCCTGACTCATTTTCCTACAGAATTCCCAACCTGAGTCGGAACCGTCAGTACAGCGTCTGGGTGGTCGCCGTGACCTCAGCCGGGAGAGGCAACAGCAGTGAAATCATCATGGTGGAACCATTAGCTAAAGGTGCGCCACTGTAGAAAGGGCCTCTTCTCCCACTCTCATTGGACTGTTTTTAAACCCCTCCTCTACCAGAAATAAAGCTTATGATGCCCTAAAAATCACCAGAAAATCAGAACACGTGCTATCACATTTCAGCTTAAGAAATAAGGTTGCTGCTAGCTGGCACTGGGCTCTTGTGCAAATCAGAAAAGAATCCTCCTAGAAGTGAACACAGTTTACAACTCAGAGGATCTTAAGGAAAGTCAGGGAAATGAGCCTATCCTCACCCCCTGGGTAGGTGAAAATCACTACATAGCAACTTCCCAAGGAAGTCCTTCTTACATCAAAAGCAAGCATCAGACTTCTAAAGGAGAAAATACAGAATTTGGAAATTTATAAATGTAATAAAATATTTACTTCTTCTTCTATTGATAGAATACTATACACAAAGGCCTTAATTGACAGCGGAAGTCAGAGTCACTAAAGAATAAAAGTTCCTAAAAACCCATAAAGAATCATAGGGTAGCTCTATTTTCAATATTTTGAGGAACCTCCGTGCTGTTTTCCAGAGTGGTTGCACCAGCTTGCATTCCCACCAACAGTGAAAAAATAAATAAATAAATTAAAAAAAAAAAACAAACCATAAAGAATCTGCATGTTGAGGTGTTATACTGGTCCTAAAAAGCACATATAGGCACAGGATATTCTTTTTTTTTTTTTTCATTTTATTTATTTTTTCAGTGTAACAGTATTCATTCTTTTTGCACAACACCCAGTGCTCCATGCAAAACGTGCCTTCCCCATTACCCACCACCTGTTCCCCAACCTCCCACCCCTGACCCTTCAAAACCCTCAGGTTGCCCCAACCTCCCACCCCTGACCCTTCAAAACCCTCAGGTTGTTTTTCAGAGTCCATAGTCTCTTATGGTTCGCCTCCCCTCCCCAATGTCCATAGCCCGCTCCCCCTCTCCCAATCCCACCTCCCCCCAGCAACCCCCAGTTTGTTTTGTGAGATTAAGAGTCATTTATGGTTTGTCTCCCTCCCAATCCCATCTTGTTTCATTTATTCTTCTCCTATCCCCCTACCCCCCCATGTTGCTTCTCCATGTCCTCATATCAGGGAGATCATATGATAGTTGTCTTTCTCCGATTGACTTATTTCACTAAGCATGATACGCTCTAGTTCCATCCATGTCGTCGCAAATGGCATGATTTCATTTCTTTTGATGGCTGCATAGTATTCCATTGTGTATATATACCACATCTTCTTTATCCATTCATCGGCACAGGATATTCTTATTCTACTTCTGATAATTGCTACCACTCGGTGTTTATGGTACCACTAACTTAGCAGTTTTCATGAATAAGTGTACTAACCTCACAATTCTAGGTCAGCAGGAGATGACCCCTGATTTTGGAATACACCACACTGGCAATTTATTACTAATAAGCCTGCTAGTTGTCTAAGAGAATGTATAAGAACATTCCAAGATTCCAGTTTTACTTTTAAGAACTCTTGATGACATGCTTATTAATGTGATCACTAAGAAAAAGGCAGAATAAAATAGCGAGAGGAAAAAGACAATGATGCCCCATTTTGAATACAATGGCAGGTAGAAAGTAAATACATTTGTCTTCACTCACACACAACCCACCATGCGTGTAGCTTCTGGGATTCGGTGTGTAGGGAGTGAGATGTCCAAAAGCTCGGAAGCCCCTAACCCTAGCTGGGTTTCCTAATCATCCCAGTTTTGTTGCAAAAACGTTCCTCATCCTATAAAAGGATGCTCTGAAGAGTTTGAAAAGGAAGATGCCAAACCACCAATGGCAGAAATCTGTTGCTCCCTGGCCAGGGTATTTTTGTTATAATGAGAAATCAAAAGGTCAGTAACTGAAAACGTGGTCTTTGCCATCCATGAACCATCTCTGAAGACCCTGCTCCGAGAAGGAAGAGCCTGCAGTAACGCTTGCTGTGCAAAATGGACCCAGCTTCTGAGCCCAATGGCATTTCGTCTCTGTCTCAGCTCTGACCCACCACACTCACAACAATGAAAATTGAAGTTGTATGGTAGAACTTAATGACCAAGGCTTGTGTCCTAGGTTAGGAAGCCTCTGTAATGACTTGGCTCCATCCATGGCCACTGGCCCGTCCAAGCCCTCGGGGGTCTGATGATTCAGGGTCCCAATACTGGTCCCATCCTTATGGCTCCAGAATCAGATTGGGGCCACCTTTCATAAGTGGTTTCGGTGACTGTTCCTCTGGCCTGGCTGAGCTTCCAGAGGGAGCTTCCCGGAAGACAGTATCCCAATGTGAGGCAAAGAAGGGCACATTGTTTTCCTCTGGAAGGCTGGGATCTTGGTATCAGCTTCTGTGTCGCCCTTGGGAAGGCAGTGCTAAGAACCTCTCAGTGCAGGTCTCCTCAATCTTCAAGGAAGCCCCTGCTGACGTAGGTCCACCTGGGCTTTTTCCTCTCTCCTCCTGCTACTTTGGGACTATGCTGGTGCCAGATGCCTCTGGCCAGAACTCCCGTTGGAGCCTCTGAATCACCGTCCCAAGCAAGCAGTTGTTCTTCAAGAACAGCTGCTTGGAAAGCATTTATTTTCCTTAATGTCCGTGCTGAAGATCAAGCTGACACAATAAAGTCAGGAGCATACCACAAAACTGACAAAGAGAAGTTGTTCCGTGTTACTCATCCTTCTTTTAGCACTTTACTCCTTGAATGGTCTATTCTTTCAGATATTAAAAGTATATTTTAACAGGCGGTTCTTGGTGTTGAGATAAGTTGTTTAATAAAGGGCTCGACAAACAACTGAGCTCATAGAAGACACAGCTTGGGGCTTCTGGATGTACGAAGACGCAGATATTTACTTTGGGCTCTTCGTGTTTAGTCAAGGGAGGGGGGAAACGCTACCATAGGGATTCTCAGCTATTTGTATGTTCTTACCAGGAAAACCCCTGATACGCATCCTGACACCAAAGAGGCTTGTTGGCAGGCGTGTCGTTAATTGGCTGTGCTGCATTCACCCTTTTGGGGGGTGTCCCTATATGGGGGAGGGTCATCTTGGCTTTTGTGTCGATGTAGCTGTGGCATGACGGGGTTTCTTCTATGTTTGGTGCTCCAGCTCCAGCGCGAATCCTGACCTTCAGCGGCACAGTGACTACCCCGTGGATGAAGGACATCGCCTTGCCTTGTAAAGCTGTTGGGGACCCTTCTCCTGCAGTAAAATGGATGAAAGACAGGTAACCAGTAACCTAATGTATGCCTTTAGTGAAACTTTAAGAGATTACATCAGACATACTAGCTTGGGTCTGGTGGTCTAATGTATTTATTTCCACTCATGAAAATTCCAGGAAACACCAACTCTTCTGAGATGGGAAAAGCGGTGGGGTAGGGGTGGGATCTTGGAGTTAGTGCTAAGAGGATTCTGGTGTGTTGTGTCTGTCTTCCATAAATTCAGAACCTTTAATTCACAACAGAATGCTTGCAGGGAAAATAGTTTAACCAACCTATAATCTCTGCACTTTTTCATATAAATTTCCTGTGTAACTGAGATGAACATGCCCGACATCATAGGAGACCTGCACCTGTCTTTCTCCTTCCAACATGATAGTCCAACTAATCCTACCTCAAATGCTCTGAGAAATGACTTTAAGAGATGGAATGCATTAGGAATTAATTAATATAAAATCTGTTTTTCCATACTCAGTAGTAATTATTAATATAAAAGCAGTTGAGAAAGAAGGCAGAAAGTGGGTGAGATGTATTCTATCCTGTAACTTTTCTAAGTGCTTTCTCTATGTTCAGAGGACGAGATTAGGATATAAATAAAAAGCTGACAGTTCACTAATGAGCATGGAGATTTGATATAAAATGGATTCAGAAGAGTGCCTATTTTAAACAAAAGCACTTAAAAGACATAAACTATTGAAGTAATGGTCTTGGTCCAGGGACCACTTTTCTCGTCCTTTAAAATCAGTTAATCCAAGGAAATAAATAAGCTCCCCGCGTGATGAGGCATTCTGCCTGACGTGGGGATGGCTGGACAGCGGCCACCATGGCAGCGGTTATAATGGCAAGGGAACTCTTTGTATTGTAGGAACAACGCCATCACCCTCCTGAGAGACCCCAGTTCACTTTTTGGAGGTCAAAATCATTAACAACTTTAAATTTAAGCAAGTCCACAAGAGACCCCCACATTTAGTTGTCCCTATGTGAGTGTGGGTCAAAATGGCATTTCTGCCCCAGAAGGAATTCCCAAGAGGAGGTGGCTGGTGCCTGCATGGTGGAGGGAGGAGAGGCAGGACCCAAGCCCCCGCACAGGTCTGACCTCCGCAGAACCCGCTCTGCAAAGAATGAAATCCAGCTACTTGATTGTTTCTGTCATGTCATCACAATTTCGTTCCAAGTATGCAGTTGACCTCAGAGAGAGTCTTCATGTTTTTTCCCAGCCTCAGCTAATTTGGATTGTAATTTCTTTAATCTGTGCCCTTTTCTTCCTGTGAGGTAGTAACGGGACACCCAGCCTAGTAACGATTGATGGGAGGAGGAGCATCTTCAGCAATGGCAGCTTTGTTATCCGCACCGTGAAGGCGGAGGACTCTGGCTACTACAGCTGCATTGCCAATAACAACTGGGGATCGGATGAAATTATTTTAAATTTGCAAGTGCAAGGTACAGAGTTTGAAGGCTCTTTTAAATGATATTTTTATATGTGTGCCTATATGCAAAGAGTAAAATTGAACAAACTTAAAGATCAGCCTTTCTGAAGAGCTAATTGCTATTTTTATATTGTGGTAAGATATGCTTGTTCATCTTGGAAAATGTACCGCAGCAAATCAAAGAAAATAAAAACACTTATAACCCCAAAGATAACACTATTTACAGTTTTGATATAGAGAGCCTGTCTCATTTTTCTTGATACATGCATCACTGAGAAAGTCCTTGATAACTTCTGCTAATTGCACGGTTTATTCTATGTATGTGTAAGGGGAACCTGGAAAACACAAACAAAAATAAGTCTGAATTGAGGTATCTTATCTGCTAATTAACTAAACTTTTATCTGTACTGGACGTTAAAAAGTCTCCAACTGAAACTCCAAGGATATTGCCCTAATATTTAGTTGGGTTTTTAATACAGCATATGTGTTTTTTCTTGACATCAAATACAAAATGTGTGTGACAAATTCAAGATAGTTAAATTAAAATCATGTGTAAAATCCCAAATGGCCACTGACTGGGTTCAGGTTTGGGTGAAGAGTGATATTTTATTAGTAGAAAAACCAAAGGATGTGCCTCTTTGGATTTAAGTGCTGTCACATTAATAAATCACAGTGAGTAAAAATAAGATCAGGTTGTCCTCAGTGGAAGGGAAGAGGAGGAGAACAACTATATTTAAAAAGATAATAATGCAGAATTGATCTGAAATTTCAAGTACATTAGAGTCGACAGAATTCCGTGGTTTTTCAGAAGATTGACATGATACTGTGAATCTAAATAGACAGGTCAGGTTTTCATACCTTTGGGTTAATATATATGGGCCTCTCTTTCAATGAAAAAGAGATGGACATTTTATGGGAAGTTTCTGTATAATTTGCATAACGTGATTATGCATTTCTTGAATGTTTCTGTCCTTGGTGCTGATCCAAGCTAATATTGAGGCCCACTGGTTAGAAGTATGTATTCTTCAAACCTTGTATGAATTTTCAAGTTCATGAACAGCCCCTCCATGGCACACCTTTCATTTCCAGAGCTGAAGGTGTGTGTGTGTGTGTGTGTGTGTGTGTGTGTGTGTGTTGCATCTTGGGGGAGTAGCTAAAAAAGTGGAAATTTTTGCAATTCTTTTTCGCACTAGCCACTCTCCCCTCCTTCCCTCCCTCCCCTACTCTTCCTTCACTCAATCTCCTCTCCCCCACTCCTCCTTCCCCTGTCACATCCCTGGGAACAGAACAGCTAAGTGGATGCCATTTATCTTTCTCACTCGGATTATGGCTGAAATTCAGAGTAATGCAAGCATCTTTAGTAAGTTTTAAGAAGACTTCAATTAGTGATGAACGACTCAGAAATTCAAGGGATCAGTGAGGAAATGAGTTAGATATAAATCCAAGTAGAAATGTGGTTGAATTTTCATTAAATAATAGATTCGCTCTGCTCTATCTCTTTAACCAAGGACATCAACTAAATAGACATTTTGACAGAAGTGAATTGCATATTTTGGCAACCTAAAACACTTATTTAATAAATGGCTGTTAAAGATGATTTGGTAAATGGCTGTTCAAGCAGATTAAAGATGTGAAAAACTAATTCTTGTTTTCTAAAACCTGTTTCCTATCCAGTTCCACCTGATCAGCCTCGACTTACGGTGTCCAAAACGACATCTTCTTCCATTACACTCTCGTGGCTCCCTGGAGACAATGGGGGCAGTTCCATCAGAGGTAATGAGCAATACGTTGCCCACAGTAGTTGACTGTCACTATCCCCAGGCTAATAAATGACACATCTCCACCAAATAATCGTTATGTGTTAGTTATAATTAATTCCCCACTACTTAAACAGCAAGCCGCACATCTATTTTTATGGTATTTACTGAAACCTATCATTCATCCAAGGCATCTCATTCACAAAATTACCATTGTTCCTCCAATCTGAGTAAAAGATTAACAAAGGCAGAAAAGAAGGAATTTGGTAATCTATCCCCCAAGATTCTGCATACTGTTTCTTCCCCATGTTGTCAGTACTCTATCATTCATTCACCCCTGTATCCAGTCATTCATTCCAGTAATTAGTAACTACTAATATAATTTAATTACTAATTAAACAGTTATTTTTCTCATTTATAAAGCACAAAAAGATGGGGAACCTAGAGTTTAGGTAGGAAATGATCTATTTGCACCAAGTTTTACATTTAGTCCACAGCAGAAAAGAATATAGTGTGAAAATCCTAGCCTGTGTAGAGTTGGAGAAACACCATTCTGAGCTAGCTGTGGCCACAGGGAAGGAAGAGAACCCAGAGAAACATACCAAAAATGCACAGGAGTCGGGGGCTGGTGCTAGAGCACATGGGAGGGAACTTCTAAAAGCAGAGGACATCCCTTCTTCTAAGTGGGGAGGTTGAGCAGACAACTGGAAATAGGGGGTCATTTCAGGGTGAAGCCAGCAGTATGCTAGAGACAGTAACTTACAGCTCATGAGAGCAAGCTCTCCTGTCCCTTTCTCCCCTTACACTCAGTGACACACACAAGGTGGGGATCATTACATGCCCCCAAAATTAGAAATGCTACTAGTCAAGGCTCTGGTTTTTTTTTTGTTTTTTTTTGTTTTGTTTTTTTTGTATAGCCAGTTGTTAAATATTTGTCAGTTTGAGTAAAGGGGAGTATCTTCCTTTTTTTTTTTTTTTAAGAAAACAGTGAATTTATTTTTTTTAATAGTTGGCTGATTGGGGATGAGAGGATTGTGTTTGTAGGTTTGAGGAGTGTGGGGGAAGATTTGTAACAGCTACCATGTAAAATGCACAGGGAGTCATTAATAGACCAACAAAGCCATTGTCAAGAGGGAGTGAGGCCCTGGCTGCATATAAATAGCCCAAATTGTGGTGGTCACAATTTCACAGTCTCATGACTTTGTCAAGTGGGGCTGGGCACCTGGGAGGAAGAGTGGATTGCTGTTTACCGGAGCTGCTAACTGGCAGAAAAAATGTGGCTAGAGTTAGAGTAGTGTGTGAAAATAGGCTCCTTGTGGAAATGGTCTACAGAAGGTTCTAGGCTGATTAGAGAACATTGTTATGGGAAAGAAAAATGGGGCATTGAGGCAAGAGTTCAATGGACTCTGGAATTCAAAGCTCAACTAGAGTTTGGGTTCTGTAAGTGTGAGAGCCTGGGAAAGGTGTTGCAGGAAGTGTCAGAGCAGATCTTGAAAGTGAAGCCATTTTAGTAATGAAGAGTTTCCAAGGAAAGACAACCAGGGGCCCCTGAAACACAGTGGTAGCCAAAGCCATTGGCACGGGGGCTCCTATTGCCAAGGGTTACAAGAACTTACCAGATGTTATTTGGTTGGAAGAAATCAGGAGGGAAGCGTTCTTCCCATGATGTTCAAGGCAGCGGGAGGTGGTTTGGACAGAGCTGGTGTGGAACCCAGGTAATGACAGTGGGAGCATGGGGCACCCAGATCCCTCACCCACCTGCCAGGTACTGCAGGAGCTTTGAGGGGTACAGATCAAGGAGACTCAAATAGAAAATGAGGTTTGGAAAGGAGGAGGGATCCCAAGGCAGCAAAGGGCCATGGGGGTGAGAAGGAGCAAAGAGTAGGGAAGATCCAGACCCTGACCACAGAAGAATTGAGGGTATGTGACCTCCATATGAGAGGTCTGCAAAACATTAGATGCTGCCAGTGTGGGCTTAAAATCCTCTGTAGTGTGTAGCTGAGAAGTGCTTTACCTGTGTTTAAAAAATATAGCCCCAAAGGCCAGAGGGAAGATAGCAGTCCACCAGCGTGAGGACACCATGCACCAGGCAGACTGGTCCTGGGTTGTCTGGTGTGAACATGGAAGAGATGGGGACAGAGAAAACTGGACCTATTTTCCCCTCCCAGGAAGTGACTGGGTTAATAGGAATGGTGACTATAACAAGGAGGAATGTCCCAGTCATCACAAGGGCCAGGAGAGCTGGCTTCAGATTCTGAAGGTGGGGTTTGACTCTCACTGACTTACAGGGCCCTTGAATGGTCATTTCACCTTCCTGGACCTCAGTGTTTTGCTCTGCACCATGGGGACAATAATCACTATCTTCTAGGGGGTTATGTGAGGTAATGAATGCAGCAGGCTGAGGACAGAGCTGGTACCTGGTGAGCACTCAAGAAAAGGACACTTGATGTTCGTGATCATGGAAATACAGGTGACAGTTATCATGTGCAGAATTGAACTTTTGGAGGGATTTTTCAGACTAAGGAGAAGTCAGGTGACTGTTGAAGTGTTAGATTATGCTGAGTGAAATAAGTCTAGCAGAGAGAGTCCATTATCATATGGTTTTGCTAATTTGTGGAGCATAAGGAATAACATGGAGGACATGGGGAGATGGAGAGGAAAAGTGACTTGGGGAAATCGGAGGGGTAGACGAGTCATGAGAGACTGTGCACTCTGAGTAGCAAACTGAGGGTTTTGGAGGGGAGGGGGTTGGGGGGCTGGGTGAGCCTGGTGGTGGGTATTATGGAGGGCACGTATTGCATGGAGCACTGTGTGTGGTGCATAAACAATGAATTCTGGAACACTGAAAAGAAAAAAAAATAAAAATTTTAAAAAATTAATAATAAAAAAAGAAATGTTGGGATGGCTACAGGATTTAAAGCCAGTTCCCTTAGGGATTGTGGAGTGGGTAGCCTCTGGTTGAGGAGATTCCTACCCCCTTGACAACATATCCCTTTTCCAGAGCTTGGTACTCTTAAAAATAATTCCTCTTCAGACCATGTTGATACCCAAAGATTCAGGCACATGTGAGCTGAGGGCAGATTTCTAAAGACTTAATGTCCATCCTCTGCTGCCTGCTACACCTTTTAAAAGGAAATGGGGAGAAAGTAGTTTTATTTTCACCACACCAGTTAGCAATACACCATAGTAATATCTGGCACGGCCTCAATGCTAATCAGAGCATCATCTCATCACTACTCCCAGCCTGGGTTCAATTTCTTGGCATCAGGGAGACTTCAGATGTTTTCTTCCAGAGATGCATGAATGCTGAGAACTCTCGTCTCATACAAAATGCCAACATCCACCAACTCCTAGTAGAAAGGAAATAAGATTCTTTTGAATATTTCTTGTGTTCTGTAGGGTACATATTGCAGTACTCCGAGGATAACAGTGAACAGTGGGGAAGTTTTCCAATCAGCCCAAGTGAGCGTTCTTACCGCCTGGAAAATCTGAAGTGTGGTACTTGGTACAAGTTCACTCTAACTGCCCAAAATGGAGTGGGACCAGGACGCATCAGTGAAATCATAGAAGCAAAAACGTTGGGGAAAGGTCTGTACGCCTTCCGCTGTCTGCATTTCCTCTGGTTCCCAGATTGAATGGGGCATTGCAATCACACATAATGCGTCATATATTTGCATGCCTGTTTGTGAGTTTGAACTTTGTTATTCCCAAAACAGGTTTGGGTGTGTTGCAGTGTAATGAGAGAGATAGCTGGTCCTCAGAGGATATACGTGGTTCTCTTCCTTCATTATCCCATTTACAGTAAAAATGAAGAGTGTCATTTGCAAACCAAGGGCTTTGGTGCCTACATAAATTGCCCTGGCTGGGTCGCCAAGAAATACGTCATTTACCCTCTCACCTTACCCTCACACCTTCTAGTGTGGCCTTCTCCCTCCATCACTCCATGCTTCATCTACCCATAACTTTCCCTTTATCTCCAAGGACCCACTTTTCAGGTGGAAGGGAATGGGATAGACTGTTGACCATTAATGTGAGTTGGTTTTTTAATCTGAAACATGAATCTTTGAGGAGATAAACTCCTGGGCGGTGCGGGGTGAGGGGCAGAAATGGGGCTCAGCAGTGAAATTGTAGTCTGGGGGCACCAGTAAGGGAAAGGGTACAGTGGCACAGAGTCTAGGTGAGGTGGTAAAGAGAGGGTCTTTGGAGCTTTCCCTCACATCTGACTCTCATCTGGTACACAGGGCCACACTGGATAGCAAAAGAGCCAGGGATGGGAAGGCAAAGGTGTTACTTGGATCTGGCACCTGAGTTTTGATTAAGATTCAGCAAGGGTTCAGAGGATGAGGGATTAATTTATGCAGAAATATATCCATTAGGTCCCTGTGCTCCAGTAAGAAGTGCTTGGGTTGCAAGAGACACCAGTTGGAACTTCTGAAATCCAATTAGACTTATCTTGAGTCACGTCCCTCCACACAAGAGTGGAAATAGGTCATCTCAACACATAGTACAGTTCCTTCAGAATCACTCAAGGAAACACATATATGAAAATAGCATTTTTCTTTAGGGGCTCTAACATACATAACAATAATCTCTACCCACCCAATTTTCCCTCTCATACCCAGGTTATTATAGCTGGAGACAGCCCACTGGTCCATAGGTCCCTATAACTAGTGGGCAAATTGGGACTGGTCTATGACCCAGACTTGAACTGAGCTCCTCACCCAGGTGGGGAAAGCACCCCAGGGGAAATGCAGGACAACACTGATGACCAGCATTCCTGTATCCCCCGAGCTGGTCCCATGAGCTGAATGACTGTGCATTCTCCCACAGAACCCCAGTTCTCGAAGGAGCAAGAACTCTTTGCCAGCATCAACACCACACGCGTGAGGCTAAACCTCATCGGTTGGAATGATGGCGGCTGTCCAATCACCTCCTTCACACTGGAGTACAGACCCTTTGGGACCACGGTCTGGACCACAGCTCAGCGGACCTCTCTCTCCAAGTCCTATATCCTGTACGACCTGCAGGAAGCCACGTGGTACGAGCTGCAGATGAGGGTGTGCAACAGTGCTGGCTGCGCGGAGAAGCAGGCCAACTTCGCCACGCTCAACTACGACGGCAGTAAGCTGGCGGGCTTTGAGGCCCTCCCACACATGCATGTGCTTACAGTCCCTTTCCCATTCAACATTCACCCTGGGCACAGAGGGACCAGCGCCTGCAGATCCCTTTAGGCTTCAGAGCCGTTCAGCTGGCTCCCGGTGGGATTCCCTAGTTGACTGTGTTCACGGGACCATGGATCTGCTCCAGAAATAAGGCACTGAGAACCACTGGGAATCTCCTTAGGGAATCGTGGTGCAGGAGTGATTTCTCTTCGGGCTGAAAGATTCTTTGCTTTCCCTTACCAAACACGTGGTTCTGTGCGTTTGTTGATGACTCTGCGCTAACACTGCTTTTGTTGTCTCCCCACCCGTTCCCCACCACATCCCAACCCACATAACTCCGTCTTTGCTCTCATTTAGCCCTTAGACTGCATGGGCAGAAACAGTCTTCATGGTACCAGAGCTTCTGGTAGTCCCTGAGCAGAAACGCAGGCACTGATGAAAGTAATATAATATCATAGGATGTTGGTGTGTGTCCTGCCCCCCCCCCGACATGTGCAATTTGCTTGGACCTTCTGAAAACCAAGCAAGGTATCTTTTACTGTTTAGTCAACCAAAAATAAGCAATAGGAAATTTTATCTTTTTTTTTCCTACAACTTGTATCAAATGCCATTGATGGATATCTGCACAAATGCCAACCCAGTGAAGCTGAAAGATAGAGGGCCATTGATTTTTATGAGGTTAGGGAACTTTAGAAAGTCTTAAGCAACTATATGTTGGTGCTGATTTCTACAGCTTTGCAGTGACTTTCACTCAGGGTAAAGCGGTGACTGAGTTAGGTGCTCAATCACAATGTAAACCTGCCACGATTTTTCAGGATGTTGGGAGATCCTGGCTTAGCATCCCCTGCCCCTCCAAGATTTCTGGCCAGTTCCACTGACCAGGTCAGAGCACAGTGTTGGATGGCTTGGTCCAGAAAGTCTGCACTCAAGCAAAGACCCTACTTTATTCATCCATAGGCAAGCTAAATAGTGGTTCCCTCCTCTGCTTGTGTGCACTTGGGATCTTGCTTAATTAAAGCTCCAGCAAACTCCCACTTCCTGGGAGTGCAGTTTATACTATCCCAAGGATAGTGTCTGTGAACCCAAGGACCCTCAAGCTAATGAGGTGATGTAGACTGGAATCCTCATTTTGTCGTTTTCTCTGGGACTCTCCTGGAGGGCCCAGAACAAGTTCTTCCTGCTCTGGCACACTGGAAACCCACCCCAAGTCTCCTGCCCAGGGCCATGTCACCACAAAGTCCTTCCCAGCCAGAAGCCTGTCTGGCCTCTGGCATTTCCAGCCTGAGGCGCACGCATATAGGAAGACCTTTAGGTAGAAGTTTTCTAGATATTGTTAACACCAGCCTGGAGTCCTGCCTCTGAAATGCACTCCACCCCCATGGCCGTGGAATGGCTTGCCCAGCTTCTGGACTGCAAACCTACTACTCAAGAACCAATGCTCTTTGTGGGTGCCTTCTGTCTAACTTCCTAGCTTTCAGTTACAAGTGATGTCACTCAAAGTGTCCCATCCCAAAGCACCACCCACAGGCAGAGTAGCCCTTCCTACTGGCTTTCTCTTCAACATGATTTAATTCTTTGACCTTACAGAATAAAGGACTTTGACTTACCAAACTCTTTACTTTGCATTTAAGTGTTCCTCAAAGTCCTTTGGTGGCAGGTACACATTTGGGCAGGAAGCATAGTTCTGACTTTAGCTTATTGGCTTACATTAATTGACTTACAATAATCACACGCTGGAATGGAGCTTCTCTGTAATCTGTAGATACCAGAGTGCTGGGCTCCAGTGTGCACACTGGTGACATGGTCATGATAATCTTTTAACTAGAAATTACTCACATTAAGAATTTGAAACGTGATTCAAACTTACAGGGCACACTGAAGAATTTAAATACTTGTCCTCTTAAAAAAAATGTTTGCATTTTATCCATGAACTTAGATTATAACCATGCAAAAGTTCTGTGAGTTACATTTAAGTTCCCGAAATCTGAAGTAATTTTATTACACTAGGAAATAAAAATACATATTTTTATTTCCCTTGAAAAGGATTATGGATTTCTTTGAACTGATGTCATGGATAATATAGCTTTAATATCTCTTTTGTCATATCTGACTGAAGATTTTCCTTTCATTTGGAGAGAAACAAACATTGACCGTTAGCCTCACACCGACACCAGTCAGATCTCAGAATCTTCCATGTCTGTATTTGACTCTTTCTTCTGCCATTTCCTTAGCCAAACACTTGCACATGTCTCTGTGCCACCGTGGTTTTGCAGACCAGTTTCACCTGCATCCCATTACGTGGGTTCTGAGCATCCCCAGATGTGGGTTTCCAGCTAAAAATATGACATAGTTAGAACACTTTTCCTGACCTGGGCTGATAACATAGGGGACCAGGATTCTATTATCCCTGCTCTACTTACTAAGTGCGGGATAAAGATCATTTTTGCTCAGATGGAAATTGGATTATTTTTGCATCGTTTTTCCTGAACCACTGACTTCCTGGCCCTTGTTTTACATGGAAAATACAGTGGGATGGAGCATCTTATGTAAGGGAATGTGCTAAAATGCATGCTCCGCATAGTACGGGTCTATGTTTGAGTCTCTGTGCCCATCATATTCATCCTCTGCCTAGAAAGCAGCTTCAAATAGCTCAGAGTTCAGTCTGCTTGGGTGTTTCCTGATAATTCTAAATAATCTGAATCTACAGATGCTGTATAATAATGCCTGATCACTAAGGAGCTTGTCTGTAGACCTAGATGCTTCCTCTTTGAAAAGTTGTCTGCAGCACTTAACCCTAAAATGAGGGTTTCTAAAGTAGGAAAAAAAGCAAGTGAATTACCTGACCAAAAGGGATGCAAAGCTTCTTTAAGCCAGTATAACTGGTATAGTCTCCCTGCAGACTTCTGTCCACTGGCCAGACCTATTGTTCTTCCTTTGATGTGCGGGTTTTCAAGCAGTTGTACTATGGGTGACCGTTTCAGGGAAACGCATGTGGCTTTTTTAAGGACCTAGCCTGGACATTGTGCTTTCAAGTGCCTGCACCCAGCAGTACATTGCAAAATGAAGTCCCTTTCAAAGAAATGGGCTTCACCCTTTGTGCAAATCCTGATCTGATGTTTTGTCAAGTAAGTTGCAAGTTGGGCAGAGGAGGGGCATGAGAAAGTAAATCAATGAGTCAGGACCTAGATAAAGAACTCCTTTCATTTCTCATCACCCTGGACACCCTTGGATCACACAGCGTGCCTCTTGTAACCGTCATCCCTAAACCCTCCGCCATGCCGTCTTCATTAATAGTCATCTAACACCATGACCCTGCTTTCAGGTACAATCCCTCCACTCATTAAGTCAGTTGTGCAAAGCGAAGAAGGCCTGACAACCAACGAGGGGCTCAAGATGCTGGTGACCATCTCCTGCATCCTGGTGGGGGTCTTGTTGCTGTTCGTACTCCTGCTGGTGGTGCGGAGGAGGCGGCGGGAACAGAGGCTAAAGAGGCTGAGAGGTGAGTGGTGGCCCCCCAGTCACCTGCTTGCGCCACTCTCTCTGGAAGCCGACCTGGTGGGAGCTACTCCCCAGGAGAAGGTCTTTTATTCTCCAGGCCGGATCTCCCAATGACCTGACTCTGTGATACGCCTTCAGCAGGGCTGCAGAGCCCTAGGAGAAGAGTCGCACAATGTTACCACCCAACACAGTCAGACCCTGAGAGAGAGTCAGCCTCACACCAGTTTCCTAAACCATAGACATCAATAGGCAAAGAACATTATTTTCTCATGGGTCTTTCAACTCTGCTCGCTTTCTCAGCTATCTCAGCAAGGCCATCAATTATGGCGTCCTTTAAAAAGACCAATCCCATTTGCTGTGGCAATGAGAACTATTTTATTGCCAGGAAGAGGAAATTGAGGGCTTATAGTAAAGCATTGTGAGGCAGAAAACACACATTTTCCCAAATTAGAAATGTGAGCGAAAGCCCAGTGTAAGAGTTTCACTCAAACAACAAAAAACCATGGAAGACAAGAGCCTTGGCCAGACGAGCGCTATTATGAGCAGGGACCATTATTATCATGTCCAGCTCTGTGAGGTCCCCGGCGATGAAGCTATTTCCAGCTTCTGGCCGAGAGCCCTTCCTTGCCTTTGCACCGCAATGTGAGGAAAACGAGCTCTTTCCAATATGAAACCCCGTCAGGAAGAGTGGTTCTGAGTCCTTCACTTTTGACCTGTCACAGTATTCCACCAAGTCCCTTTTTTGATAAAATGCATGGACACAATGTTCTCATTTAATCAGTCCAGGGTGGACTAGAATCATGCAGCATTCTGCATGTTCCTAAAAGTTATACCTGAGGAACTCGTCTGGGAACCCAGTCCCCAGGACTTATCTCGCACGTCCCCAGACATCACTGATACACACAGAAAACACTGACATCTTCTGCAAACACTTCAGTTCACTGTCATCTCGTGAGAGCAGCAGAACATGGTACTTTCTCCCGTCTGCACTTATGTGAAGCATTTCTCTTTACATGGCCCTAACACATTTTCCTATCAATTTGCTTCCACTTCACTGAAAAATTAGAATATTTAAAGTACATCATGCTCTGTCTGTACATGTTAATAGCCCTTCCATTTAAATTTCCCACAGCCCCATCATTCAGATGAGCCATCGATCTCATTGAAACATCCTTGCTAAATCCCATTAACCACTTACTTAATTTTGCAGACTTAACTTAGTAAATCCTATATATCCTAAGCACCGTACTTTGTGCTTGTTGTTTCAAGACAGAGAGAAAGAGCCTTCTGAACTTTGGGTTTAGTGTAGGAGGCAGACACATGAACGTCTACCAGGAAAAGAACAAAAATGTCATGAATATCAAAATAGGGTTTCAAAAAATCCTACATACCCACAAAAGTGGGAGCAATTAATCCCAACTGGGGAGAGAAGGCGACGCCATCTTAGAGCTACATAAGAGTCACATAGTGCTTACGATGTTGAGAAACGCAGTGTAAGGTGAACTGTGTTGGATTACATTCACAAGTGCTCATCACTAAGATAACAAAAGGATGTTCTTCTAACCCTTTCACAGACAACAGAATCCCATATTCTGGACTTTAGAGACAACATTATTGAGGAACCAATAGCTGACAGACCAGCAAGGTTCTGTCCTTATTGCATTTATTTTTATTTTTTTAATTATTTTTATTAACATATAATGTAATATTTGTCCCAGGGTTACAGGTCTGTGAGTCATCATGTTTACACACTTCACAGCACTCACCATAGCACATGCCCTCCCCAATGTCCATCACCCAGCCACCCTATCCTGCCCTCCCACCCCCCAGCAAACCTCAGTTTGTTTTGTGAGATTTAGAGTCTCTTATGGTTTGTCTCCCTCCTGATCCCATCTTGCTTCATTTTTTCCTTCTCTACCCCCTTGGCCCCCCGCCCTGCTTCTCAACAATGTGGATGGAACTTGAGGGTATTATGCTGAGCGAAATAAGTCAATCAGAGAAAGACAATTATCATACGATCTCCTTGTTGCATTTAGATGGCCAGATCTAACTAGCTGCGTTTCAAAGGCTATGAATTGTTCACGTAACATCTTCTAAGAAAAACAGTATTTTTTTTCTTTATCATTTCCATTCAGTCACAAGGGTTTGGCAGCAAATGCATTAAACATGAAGGTACTCCTTCCTGGTATTCTATCACCCTCTGCCAAGTTGGTCGTTCCCCCCACCCATCCCGGCCCTATTGCATTACTCCTTCCTTCCCAGCTGTTGTTTAATTTGCCTTATTCTACCCATAATCTGAGCTCCCCAGTCTCTAAAGATGCTGAAGGTGCTGCTACCTCTTACCAACATACTGGGCTGTACTGATGGCAGGCCCACACACCTTATTCTTATTCTGTTGTTGTTGTTCTAGTTTTTATTTAAATTCTGGTTAGTTAACATATAGTGTATTAGTTTCAAGTGTAGAATTTAGTGGTTTATCACTTCCATACAACATATGGTGCTCATCACAAGTGCAATGCCTTATCATTCGGGGATTCTTTCGCAAGGGCTCCCACCAGGAGATATCCTGGGACTGGCACTGTTACTGTGGACATCTCTTCTCCTAGACACTGGTATTTCGTAGTGGCTCTTGGTAAAGAAAAGTAATACATCACATCGGAGAGCACAGCCTTTCCCGCCCCAGAAACAGTTTTGTTTTCTTTGCGACTGAGGAAAGACAGAGACTGCACAAAGGTTTCAGCAGGAAGAAAACAAGTACTGTGGGCAAGAGGGTGTACTTATGCGAGATGCTGGGGAGCAAAGAGTCCCAGGAAGTAGCTTGCTGGAGTACAAAAGTGTCTGCCGTCTTGCATTTTGCACACGCTTCACAAAGCCTTCCAAACCTGGCGTCGGACAAGATGGCAGCAAGAGTGCAAAGGACGGAGGCCCCAACTCCGGCTGCTTCCTAATGGCATGTGTTAATGTGGAGGCACAGAAGTAAATTCAATTCAACAAACCATTGTTGATCATCTGCCACGAGCTGGCCGTCACCACTTTTTAAATGAAACATGAAATTTTCTTATTAACCACTTCTATTTGATCACAAGTGTTTGGCTAGGTCCCAAAGAGAAAAATGAGGACTACAACCCTGTCCCAGAACCACAGAAGCTGACATTCTAGTAACAGTGAGGAAAGGCTTACAAGAGACAGACATCTTTCTCTAACTGTGAAAGTGCACCATGAAAGGACAGAATAGGTGATGTGAGTTATTGGGGAAGGAGGGGGGCTGGACTTGCCCACAAACATTTCTCTTTTAGTCCAGCAGAGCCCCCAAAATGTTAGTTAATAACATCAATTTTTTCCAACTCACTCATAGAGGAAAACTGCAGCCAAGCTTAATGTAGCAGGTGCCTCCCTATGAAATATAGCTCAGTGGTAGAGTCACCCAGTTTCAACCTGACCCATGTAAGGCACAGATCCTGGGCTTGGATTAGAATGAGTTCAAATATATTTACAGATTCAACAGAAAGGGTTGCTTCGTATAATATTGTTATTGTCCCAAATAAGGACTTTTCTAATAATATGTCAATGTTGCTTGAGCAACCACCAATGAGTACCAAAACTGGAAATAAAATTTGGATTATAGAAAAATATCATGGGGTCCCTAATGGACACCGTTAGAAGTACTATTTAAGGTCAACTTCATATTTTTTTTTTCCATTTTATTTATTTTTTCAGCGTAACAGTATTCATTCTTTTTGCACAACACCCAGTGCTCCATGCAAAACGTGCCCTCCCCATTACCCACCACCTGTTCCCCCAACCTCCCATCCTTGACCCTTCAAAACCCTCAGGTTGCCCCAACCTCCCACCCCTGACCCTTCAAAACCCTCAGGTTGTTTTTCAGAGTCCATAGTCTCTTATGGTTCGCCTCCCCTCCCCAATGTCCATAGCCCGCTCCCCCTCTCCCAATCCCACCTCCCCCCAGGAACCCCCAGTTTGTTTTGTGAGATTAAGAGTCATTTATGGTTTGTCTCCCTCCCAACCCCATCTTGTTTCATTTATTCTTCTCAACTTCATATTTTTTAATTGTTTGATTGTTAGAAACTACTAAATGTTTATAAGCAAGGTATATTTTACCATGAAGCCTAACAACCCAGTTAGGTGAATATAACATAACAGTCTTTTAGGTAAAAATGGTGAAAAGAAGGAAGGAAGGAAGGAAAGAAAGAAGGGAATCAAGCAATTTAGCCAACCTGTATTTCTTCCTTCCTGAGAACTTCACTAATTTTAGAGCAGAGCGATCTTCTAAAGTCTGAATTGTCTGCAAGTGCTACATTTAAAACAAAATCTGTAACCTTATCCAGGAGTCCAGAAGCAACATTTTGCTTATAATCATGCCCTGATTTCTCCCCACTACTAAATCCTTCAAAGTGCAAGGTTACAGAGCAAATCCCCGGCTGGGTCCATGATCCCAGAAGCCCCAACCTTGTAAAAATTTGATTCCCACGTCAAGTAATCAACACCAGTATCAGTAAAACTTCCTCCTTTAGTGTGAGTCTAGCCACGAAGGTGCAAAGTTATGTTGGCACCAGCCAGTTGGGTCAACTGGCATGCCAAGCCTAAAAGCCACTTTTGGAGCTTCAGATAAGCTTCATATAAAAATCAATGGAGGGTATAAAATTTGACCACGCTTCTGTGGCAAAATGCCTTTCATCCTGTGAACAGAAGCGTAGTTATTTTTTTTCCCTTTTTATTAATTTTTTCAGCGTAACAGTATTCATTCTTTTTGCACAACACCCAGTGCTCCATGCAAAACGTGCCCTCCCTATTACCCACCACCTGTTCCCCCAACCTCCCACCCCCGACCCTTCAAAACCCTCAGGTTGTTTTTCAGAGTCCATAGTCTCTTATGGTTCGCCTCCCCTCCCCAATGTCCATAGCCCGCTCCCCCTCTCCCAATCCCACCTCCCCCCAGCAACCCCCAGTTTGTTTTGTGAGATTAAGAGTCATTTATGGTTTGTCTCCCTCCCAATCCCATCTTGTTTCATTTATTCTTCTCCTATCCCCCTACCCCCCCATGTTGCTTCT
Organism: Meles meles; assembly: GCF_922984935.1. Classification (NCBI taxonomy): domain Eukaryota; kingdom Metazoa; phylum Chordata; class Mammalia; order Carnivora; family Mustelidae; genus Meles; species Meles meles. The sequence goes on along the minus strand of NC_060069.1, from coordinate 159,481,566 downwards.
CCATGTCCTCATATCAGGGAGATCATATGATAGTTGTCTTTCTCCGATTGACTTATTTCACTAAGCATGATACGCTCTAGTTTCATCCACGTCGTCGCAAATGGCAAGATTTCATTTCTTTTGATGGCTGCATAGTATTCCATTGTGTATATATACCACATCTTCTTGATCCATTCATCTGTTGATGGACATCTAGGTTCTTTCCGAAGCGTAGTTATTTTAAGCTTGCTTTGAAATGGGTTAATATTATAAGAACAGATCAGTTCCGGAAGGCCATTCCCAGAGAGAATGCAGCCTCGTGGTTCTACATGGGCACAGATGAAGGCCATGAGGGATGGCTATTGTCCGCTAAGCTCCAACATCCCTTTCATCTGGTCTGCAAATGAGCTAAATGATTTCCTTAATTGTAGGACCAAAAATGTGCTTGAACTTCAATAATCTAAAGAAGCAGCACCTGCTTCCGATCCCAAATAAACCACAAGTTCACCAAGCTAACAAATGCCCAAGTTGTGGTTTATCTGGGATCAGAAGCATGTGTTCTGAAACTTTCCCTTCCTTCCTTCCTTCCCTCCTTCCCTCTTTCCTTCCTTCCTTTTTTTCTTTATTTAAACCTTAATTTCTTAACAAAATTATTATTTCAAAACTCCAAATTTGCAATGGGAGAATTGAATAAAAGGAGCTTCTGTGTCAGAGGGTGGGGAGCAAAAGAACATCAGGACGGCGGCAGGGCCAAGCCAAGGGCAACTAGTGGAGTGAGAGACCGAGAGCAGGCCGTCAGGACGGAGAGAGCCGGCGTCGGTCCTGGCGCCTCCCCCACCTGGGTATTCTAGTTGGTCTGTGTTTGTACTTGCAGTTTTCTCAGATTGCAAGTATATAGGGTTTTCTTTTTTGGATATTTACTTAGTTGTGGTTTTTGGGATCAGCTTTCATAGCACACTGATGATTGGAAGTCCTATTTGTCATCCGGTAAAAAATATATATATAAATGCAGATTCATAGCCCTTATGAAAAAAGCTACTTTATGAGATCCATTTCAATTTCACAGAAAAGCAGGGACTGTTGTCAGGGAGCTTACGAAGAACGCTTGATAGGATTGTAAATCTAGGTAAAATCTGCTACTCCCATGCTGGTGTTCATTTCGGGGGTGGGGGGGGGCTAGTCCCTTCCCAACAGCAGGGTGAAGCTAAGCAAGTCCCGCTCTACCTAACCAGAATGTCAAAATGAAAGTGTAGTCACGTGGCGATGATGGGATTTCTCTTTTTTAAGGAAACATTTGGGCCCGCAAAGTATGAGAACGGCCCAGACTCTGGGTTGGCACAACTGTGGTGTTTGAGGCTTGCCTTGAGCTCCCCTGACGCCCTGTGGTGGTGCTGCCTGGTGGGCGAGAACCTCTGTGCTGTGCGCAGACCCACGAAGGGAAGAGTGGTCCACAAAAAGAACACGGGAGCGGGGCGAAACCACACTGTAGTACTCGTAACCCAACAAGGGTGCCTCTTCCCGAGAGCCCACTGAGTCATGCGGTGATCAATAGAGGACTATCTTCTACTTTTTCCCCTTCCTCCTCCTCCGTAACACTTTACGCGATGCTGCCTCGTCTCAGTCTCTCCACAGCAGTGCAAACAGGTGGTGTATAAACTTGGTGGTATATTACGCCCTATTTTGCTGATATGGAAACTTAAAGGAACTTGTCCAAAATCACATATCAGGTTGGAGCTAGAGAGAGCACCCAGCTCGCTACTGCCCTATCCCAGTTCTCTTTCCATGAAACTTCCTCAGATCTGGGAATGGTCAAAAAAGAAACTGGATGTCCCTTCAGTAGGGTTGGCTTTGAAAGGGTTGTCAGTGAAGCCTGAAGTTAGAAGGTATATCAACACAGAATCAACAGTCACTTTCTAATTTTATTTTTCCCATGGAAAATAATTTGGTTTTTTTATTTCTATAGTCAATACTTCTATCTTCCATATCTTCTGCCTGATGCCCTTATCTCTGCTGCTTCTCCTCACTGGATTATTGAAAGATGATTCTACACTCAGCAGCATTGCTTCTCACCAGCTCCTGAACCCTCACGGTCTCACTGCCACCCCACCCCCAAATGCTCCCCTGAAGGCAGATGACCAGTTCTCTCCTAATCACCAAATTCTCCTACCAGATACCGTTTGCTAGGACTCATTGCAAATGTTATTTTTTGAAATCCCTTCCTTCCAAATATCCCGGTGATATTTCTCTATCACGCCCAAGCCCAGAAGATTAACGGGGAAACACAGAGCCAAGGCTGGATATGTAGGAGTAGCAAAGGACTTTAGGAAAGGTGTCACAAAGTCTAAATCTCAGATTGAGCTGAGATTTGTGGGGAAAAAATGTGACAGGCAACACAAGAGACCGTTTAGCAAGAACAAGACTTGAGATGATGTTCTCATATTAACAGATGGCAGGTAGAAAGAACGACTCAATGTCTGCTGCGCTTTCATATGCACAAGAGAAGTGCTATTCAACCCATAAAATTTGGAAGAAGAATTATAAAAAAGGAAGAAAAGGACAGAGAGGGAACAGGAAGGAGGATAGGATAGAAGAGGGAAGAGAGGGAGGGAAAGAAAAGGAGAAAAGGAAGGGAGAAAGGAAGGAATGAGAAAAGGAAGGAAGGAGCTTAAGAAAATAATCAGAGCCTCTGATTATTTAAATTGACTTATTCTTTCAAAACCTACTATGTTCTAGTCATTATGGGAGCAAAGGAGGGGAAATTGCATAAAATAATAGTTCTTACCTCTTGCTAGTAGAAAGGAAGGCATGTTTACAATAAACTATTGCAAGAATTCTAAATGGTGAGCCACATAATATGGACACCAGTAAATGCTATGATGATACACTGAAGGAGAAGACTCTTTCCTCGTAGGAATTACTAGGAAGGATATCATGTAGTACTGGTCCCTAGACCCCAAATCATGATGTCCTAGGATTCTGGATAAATATTTTCCCGAAATAATCCCAAAATATTTCTGGATAATCTTTGAACAGTCAAATTAAAGGTGTTGCAAACTAGTTATATTCCATACCCATTTTCAAAAACAGTAAATTCTAGAAATTACAGATTGAAATAAAGTAGTCTAGGTTATAGGAAGCATGTTTTGTGAGCAATCAGGGAATTATAGGGATCCGCAGAGGCCCAGACAAACTCCACTAGCATTTGGATGGGGCTAATAATGGAGTGCCAGGTTGAAGTCTGGGCAGGCTGAGTCCATTTTAGAGGTGGCAGAACGCCAAGAGGGAAAGCGAATGTATTAATGGAAAGACTCCAAATTTGAAGAGTTTTTGAAAGGCTGGAACAAAAGAGATAAAATGTAATAGGGATCATTGAAAAATCTGCATAACTTGTAAAAACTCATTTGCAACCCACATAATGAGCCCTGCGTCCTCACAGGTGTGGGAGAAGGAGAATATCAAAAAACGACCAGTTTCTGCGCTGGGCCTCATTTAATGAAGGACAATAAAAAATCATAGATCTTTCACAGAAGAGATTCTCAGAAAGAGAATTACCTAGAAATTATGCCACCTGAGGAGGGATGGAGAAAATTAGAAACTTCAACTTGGAAAAAAGACAGGTGGCTCACAGCTGTTGGAGATACTCGCATGGCTTGTGAATGGCTCCAGGTGTCCTCATTACGTCCAGGTAGAAATTACATCAAGGGATCTCAGCACAAGAGCACAAAGATGTGTCTCACAATGAAGCCTATCCCCAGGAAAAGCTGGTGTGCCTAGCAGGGACCGGACTGAGCCTGGAGAGGAAGATGTCTCAGCCAATGGATGGAGAGAGGACATGGGAACTGGAAGACACCATGTCAAGTGGGAGAGGCTGTGCTGGACACGGTGCAGAAGGGTGCCTGAAGGCCAGAGAACCAAGGCACCAGCTTCACCCGGAGGGGCTTGAGGGGCTTCACAGTGCAAGTCACGTCTGAATGTGATGCAGCGACAAAGGAAGCTTCCCAGGAGCCCCATCATACGGTCTGCAGAGAACGCAAGAGTTAGAACCTCGGGCTGAAGGCTGGACATGAGGGCAGCGGGGCTGGAAAGATCGTTTAGGACCAGCACGCGAAGGCTGTTGCTCTGTGCTGATTTCTATTGGCAGGGATGTCCCTTTGAGAGCTGCAAAGTGCAAGCGTGATACAGTGAAGGGTGTGTTTCAGGTCCATCCCCCTTCTTGCAGGTGCGTGTCACTCGGAGAACTGACACCCTGGAGGTGGGGAGGCTCGGGAGGGGCTGCTGACGCGTCGTGAGATTCCAACTGAGCAGAGAGAAAAAAGCAAATGTCCCACGGGGACATGTTGAGGTGACAGATCAGCAGACTTGATAGCGAGTCAGACCTGAGAGGGGAGGTGGGCAACAGCACCAACTCGTCCCTGGAGTGCTCGGTGTCCCAGGTCGTTTGAGTATCTGCCCAAGACACGGTGGAGAGAGGCAAACGTTTACTGCAGGGCTGACTTGAAGAGTCTTTCGTGCTCTTGCGATTTCACGATTTCATGACTCTCATGTTCTTCGCGTGCCCCAGACTCTGTTCTCACCCTAAACAAAAGTGTGTCCCAGGTTTTGCCATCTCGTTTCATTGTCCCTACCTGAATATGAAGACCCTGAGCCCCATCTCAGTCCTGACATCTCTTTCAAACTCGATTCCAGTCCTGCCTTGAACAGCCTCCCCTCCCGTCCCACCGCTGACACTAACATGGTCGAGTACTGTGGTGGGATCGAAGCCAAGCTTTCCGGCTCCAACCGCATTGCTGCTTCCATGTCCTTCCAGACTCCTGTACTGTGGCTTGTGTGACCCTGCACCTAGCCCTGCATATCCCCAATTTCCCGGGACTCCCTGCAGCCCCTCCGCTGGTCCCCTCCACACCCAGCAGGTCCCGATTCTTGCAGACCCCATCCATCTGCTCAAGCGTCAGATGCTCCCCACCCCCATCCTCATGCAGCCAATCCTCCCAGCCTCTCACCTTCACCACCAAGTCCCCGTCCCCAGCCCCCATTCCACACACTCTGGATGGATCAGCATTAGTACACAGCAACCATACCCACCCATCACCACCTCTTCCCTCCTTCCACTTCTCCTCTTGGTCCGGACTACAGCCAGTGACACAAAGTCACACCAACTCATTTCCTTATGCCTTGACCAACCTCAACTCACAACCATGCTTGGAAACTTCTCTCTCCAGTCAAACTGACCTACTCCTTGTTCCCTGAAGGAGCTTGAATTCCAGGATTTTGTGCCATGGAGCTCTCTTCCCGTTGGAGTCTATGCTCCCTGGGTCCCATGGTCCCTTTAAAGTTGGGGCAGTCTTGGATTTTTCCAGATTGACACTGAGTGTCAATGTTCAGGTTGACCTAAACTTGATGGCTGTGGCCGTAGTTAAGGATAGTGATGGAAAAAAAGTTTGAACCAACAGACACTGGTTATGAATTCCCGCTCACCTGCAGCAGATTATGGAATGTATCTGGGTCTCCATTTCCTGGTTTCTGAAGGAGGGCATGGTAATTCCCAGGCAGAGACTGACACATCCAGATTCCTAGTGCATGCTCCGTTTTGACCACAGCCCACCCTGTGGCCACTCCCAGAAGACATTCGCACTCAGTCCCCAGTGCCCCCTGTGCTGTTGAACCCCCATCACTGCGAGTGAAATTCTACTGGTGACATTTGAAGGTGAACTCACAGAAGTATACTTCAAATAATGGCGTTTTTCTCAGAATTTCAGAGGAAATCAGGAGGAGGACATAGTAGCCAGACAGGAAGAGAAAGGGGTGTATTGCGAGATGATAAGCCGAGGGAAGCATGGTTCAGGGTGCCTGCAGCTGTGGACCAGCATAGCCACAGTGAAGACGCCTGCTAGTTGTGGATAAAGAGAACTTGCAGTTAAAGCAAGCTGGTGTTTGAGAGCTGCTCCTCACCCATGTGTCGGGTGCTGCAATTCCTTAGCACATGGATGTAAAGAAAATCATGGGACAGAAAATGTGCTGACTTCAGGAACAGAAAAAGCATGATGATAATGAGCAAGATGAGGAAACCAGTTCCATTCTGAAGACGCCGGAGGCTGACTTACCTTCCAATCACGAGCTGAAGTACAGTGTGGACTCCTTACATTTCCCCCTCTTCTTTAGACTGTTGAGCTAGCCACTGCTTGGCTGTTACATAGAGCTAATTAATCCCACGCTTTTGGCACGATATATATATATATATTTACTTTGCAAGAGTTAAATCATTCAGGAAGAGAAGAAACTCATATCTGCTTGGTCTTTGCAGAGAAAGACATGAACTAGGAAGTTAAAAGCTGGTTTGCTTTCTTTGCTTCACCATATGGGTGGGGTAGAAGGCAGTGTTTCATTTCCCAGACTGAACCCATCTGTGCACAAAACCAGAGCCCCGTTGTGAGGTTGGATGGGAGCTGGCATGGCCGACTTGAAGGACTGAGCCTTGCTTCATGGAGGCACCAGCCCATGGGTGGTTATCCCCCTGACTGCCCACGCCCCTGGCCCCTTGGTAATCCCATGCTCCTCTGACATGATAATGATTGCACTTAAATGTCGGCCCCCAAAGATGAAAATGAAATGAAAATACTCCAGCATTTGCATTTCTCCACTATAGAGCCAGTCACATAGCTGAATCCATTTCCAGAAAGTTCTGTTTATTGAATACTACAGTTAACATCAAGACTTTTTAAAAAGCAATAGGAAAAAAAAAAACAAGAAGAGGGCTTTTGTATTCTAAGAAAGGAAACATTCATCTTTTGCCAGGACAAAATGTGTAAAAAGAAAAACAAATTATAATTTAAGGGAGATGAGAATTTCAAAGCAATGCCACCAAAAATGTAGAATTTTTTTTCTACATAATTTTTAGACATAATTTCTTTTGTCAGAGTGGTAACCAAATCTTAGTAAACAATGTCCTCAGACAAAAAAATAGAGAAAATTTTTTACTTTGGAATTTGAAATAAACATCTAGACACAAGATATGCCATTTACATAATTCTTTAATCAACCTTAGGCAGTTACATCTCTATAATAATGCTTTCTTAAAGTTATCTATACTATGATACATTTTTAATTTTTTATTTTTTATCACTATTTTTTATTTCTTTTCAGTGTAACAGAATTCATTGTTTTTGCACCACACCCAGTGCTCCATGCAATACGTGCCCTCCTTAATACCCACCACCTGGCTTCCCCAACCTCCTGCCTCCCGTCCCTTCAAAACCCTCAGGTTGTTTTTCAGATAACAAAAAGAGTAGAATGTGTACTACATAAATAAACTAGCTTGAAAATGTTAATTTTCTGACTACTGAAATTAAATTGGGTTTTCAAAAATTGGCAAATATATACACTGTAAAGAGATTTTAGCAGGTGTCTGAGAATTTTTATGGTCCTAAAGTATTATACTTTTTTGAAATATATATTTATGTATATGTATATATATGTATATATTTTAAAAATGTATATTTCAAGTATATATATATCAAAATATTAAATATATTCTCTCAGGGAGAAGAAATCAGGAATCCACTAAACTTTTGGTTCTTAGTAGTAATATATGGATTTACAGGTACATTTTAAAATGGCTATTGCCATCTGACTGTAAAATATTTGTCATAAATGCCTAAGTGAATGTTAATGAGTTGTTTATCATGTACTAATAATATTAACTTTCTTTCCCCAGATGCAAAGAGTTTAGCTGAAATGCTCATGAGGTAAGAACAAAACCTACCATCTCAGATATCATGTTTAAAAGAATAATGTCCAACTTGTTTTAGTGGTTTTTTAAATAATTTTCTGAAATTGATAGCACTTTTTATTTTTGACACATAAAGTTTATTCTATGTACCAAATATCCATATGAGGCCTAATAGGATTTATAGATACCAAATAATATACTTTTCCACATGCCATTGGTAGTTTTCTGGTTGACCAGACTCACCCAGTGGAATGTTTCCCATTAAGCTGTAATAAAGGACACATTATAAGGAAGTAGCTTTGGTTTTGTTTGCACCCAAATATACCAACTTTGGGGTTGAGCCTTCTTCTTTAACAGTTAATCGAATGAAAAAAAAAATGGCTTTGGATATTATATACAACTAATGGATCATTAAATACTACACCAAAAACTAATGGTATACTATGTTGGCTAATTGAACTTAAGTTTCTTTTAAGAAGGAAATGCACTGTGCACTGCGCTCTTCTAAGGAGATGGGATGATCAGGAAAGATCCTCCTTGCCCTCAGCTCCCATGGCACTGGGAGCGCCGCTGCCCTAGAGCACTCACCCACTTCTGCTGCAAGTATCTATTCACTGTCTGGTCTTGGAGGCCATAGCCTGATGCGTCCTCCTCCTGTTAGAAATACCAGCACTGGACCTGGTGAATGAATAGTGGCAGTTGAATAAACAAGTGATTTTTCACCGCTGCAGAACACACCCCAGTATTTGCATTTTTTTATATTGTAATGATTAAACCAAAAGTGAAAAAGGGTACTTAGAGTCTGGAAATCAGATAAGAAAAATGTCAGGAACCCTAATGGTGCTGCCATTTTAGGATGTTCACTGTAGGAGAAAAAGAGGATGGGTTATGGGGTCTCTCCTACTCCCCATCTCACCACAGTTGGATTTAACATCTTTCTGCATTTTTTCATATAAATTGGTACTTTTTTATTATTATTCACAACGAGCCCCCAGCCCATATGTCACCAGCATCTTTGAAGACCCAAGGCAGAGGTCAACTGCCGTTGGCTCATAGGTTACATTTTCCACAGACATCTGTTTGGTCATACGTGGTTTTTTGTTTTGTTTTGTTTTAAAGATGTTATTTACTTATTTGAGAGAGGTAGTGAGAGAGAGAGAACATGAGAGGGGAAAGAGTAAGAGGGAGAAGCAGACTCCCCTCCAAGCAGGGAGCCCAATGCAGGACTTGATCCCGGGACTCCAGGATCATGACCTGAGCCAAAGGCTGTTGCTTAACCAACTGAGCCACCCAAGCACCCTGGTCATGCTGTGTTTTAAAACTATGTGCATTGTATATGGATATGGAGGACTCAGGATTACTCTGAAATATTTGGAGTGAAGAATTAAATAAATATAAGTGTCATTTGCTAAGGTTAGGGATTAGGAAGATAGATGCAGTGTAGAGACTTTTTTTTTTTTTTTAGGACAGGAAAAGGGGAATGTTGATAGGAATGAAAAGGCTCGTACAGGTCATCTTGAATTCAGGATGCTTCCCAAGTGTCCAGTGAAAGTGTCAGTTAGCTGGTAGCAGGAATCTAGACCTCAGAGAAGAACTCAGAAATGCAAATGGCCTGTAATATGTATCTTTCATAATGGGTCTTTGACCCATCCTTCTAGATCAAATTTGCATGAGAAGAATATGAAAATCTATATAAAATGCCTTGCGTTGCTCTAATGCAAGTCTGTAAGTGTTTCCTAAGCAAGTATTGGGACATTTTTTTTTGGTTATTTATTTATTTATTTTTAATTTATTTATTTTTTCAGCATAACAGTATTCATTGTTTTTGCACAACACCCAGTGCTCCATGCAAAACGTGCCCTCCCTATTACCCACCACCTGTTCCCCCAACCTCCCACCCCTGACCCTTCAAAACCCTCAGGTTGTTTTTCAGAGTCCATAGTCTCTCATGGTTCGCCTCCCCTTCCAATATTTTTTTTATAAACATATAATGTATTTTTATCCCCAGGGGTACAGGTCTGTGAATCGCCAGGTTTACACACTTCTCAGCACTCACGATAGCACATACCCTCCCCAATGTCCATAACCCCCTCCCCCTCTCCCAACCCCACCTCCCCCCAGCAACCCCCAGTTTGTTTTGTGAGATTAAGAGTCATTTATGGTTTGTCTCCCTCCCAATCCCATCTTGTTTCATTTATTCTTCTCCTATCCCCCTAACCCCTATTGGGACATTTTTTGTGGTCACATGGAAGGCATGCAGACACACATGCACCTGTGCAGAGCAAATCTGACAGAACATCTGAAAAACAAACAAGCAAAAGAAGCCAGTCATCAATTTATAATAGCTTATTTACCAAACAAAATGAACTTTCCAATGTAGACTTAAAAATATGAACTCACTGATGACATTTAGAAATCAAGAGATTTCTTTTCTCTTTCTTTTCTTTTATAATTATGTTCAATTAGCTAACATATTAGAAACACATTAGTTTCTGATGTAGTGTTCAGTGACTCATTAATTGTGTATAACACCCAGTGCTCATCACATCACTTGCCCTCCTAAGAGATTTCATATAAAATTGTGGTTTTCCGACTTCTGTTGAAAATATTCTGACCATACTAGGCACAGCATAGAGATAAAGTCTGTCCGGAAGTCCATCAAGTGACCCCTGTAGACTGGGCGTGACTTCTGCTCTGTGTAACAGGTCACCATCCCTGTCTCTACCCCAGTCCACTTCATGGTTTGTACCACAGCCTACGTCCTGCAGCCCTCCCAGAGACCTTCCAGCCACTTCCTTCCACCAATCTTCAACCAGAGATCGTGTCTTTGCCCAAAGCCTATGACACTGAAATCTGTGTTTTCTGACATGTTCAACATCTGTTTGGTTAGGATGAGTTGGTATTAGCTTCTCTGATGTCCTAGAATGCATCCCTCCCCCTTCTTATTAGACCCAAGGGAGACATCAAAAATCATCTTCTTGGTTAATAGGTCAACCCTGCTGAGCAAAACAGGAATTAATAGTGGTATTTGAGGTTAACAGTAGCCAACATGAAATTAGGACCATTCAAGCTAATAATACTTCCACTTAAGGTAGTTGAGGTGGTTTTCCCCCAGAGGGTACAGGATTGAAAAGGGAGAGAATTTCCAAGCTTCTCAAATAGGTGAATTTTTATAGGATTAATAAAGTAACACAATGCTTTTCATCCTGAAGGGTCAGTTCAATTTGAGCTTGGCAAGTTGGTGGGGCCAAGCATCAAAAGACCCAGTCACGTGCCTGGAGATCGGAGGGCCAACCATATTTTGAATGCGGTCCAGAAAATTGATGCAATTCACATCTCTTTGTGTAGAGAAGGCTACAGAACTGCTGTCTCTCATCTTCGCGGCTGCTTGCGTGGGAAATGGAGAACTTGGCAGGCTGGTGCAGTGAGAACATAGAGCCCCACGCCTGCATTGCAGACCTCACTTCATGTTGCCACGTGCTGGTTCTGGGATCTTGGGCCAGTCATTTTCCCCCTGTGTGCTCTACTTTCCACATCTAAAGCTAACAATTTGCCATTGTTCCTAGCTTTACCATTCCAGGATCGTGGTGAAGATGACATATTTTCCAACCATGTTCCACAAAAAGTGTATCTGCAGACTTTAGTGGGATTCGCTGTCCGAGGGCCAGGAAGGCAGATGCTACTGTGGGACAAACACAGATGAGCTCGTGCCAGGGTATCCCCCACACGGTGTCATCCCCCGCCTCCCTTCCCAGGGCTTCGTGCTCCTGCATACGCCTCTGGCCTCTGTTTCACCCAAGCAAATCACCCCCCACAGAGAGAGAAGAGAGGCTTTACCCACCAGGCCCAAGATAGAAAGGATTTTCTTTCTTTTATGATGATGTGAACGTAATTTAAAGCAAAATACCAGCCTTCTAAGAGGTAAGACTAGGCTGCTCTAAGGCATTAGCCAATACGTGGTTAACATCCAAAGACCAGTACTATTCAGAGTTGAAAGTGGAAAAGCGTGGAGAAGGGTTCAAACTGTGAATGTAAATGAGTTTAGCCTTTTTGATGTTCCTATTTTAAGACACAGAGTAAAAAAAAAAACCAACAACACCAAACTATTATAATGAGTTCCTGATAGCCCTACAGTTAGTTATTCTAAACTTATGGAATGTTTCATATCATATTTGGGAAGGTGGGTGATGTGCAGACTTTTTCATTAGTTTTTTTTTCCTCACAGAGCTTAAGGAAATATTAAGACTTTAAAGAGTTTTAAAAACTGCAAGTAATTTATTGGCTAAGCTGGGAAATACCATATTCAGTGAATGAGGGTCAGCTCTCTGTCATTTTAATCAGACAACCAGAGGGCAAATGGATAGTGGAAGATTATATTTCAAAAATAACTAACATATTTGGCATGATCCCGTATCAGAAAAAGATGCAATTTTGTTCCTATAGTGAAAACATCCAGAATCTTTTCACCAATGAGTTTACCTCAAATAGGTGGTTTTTTGTTGTTGTTTTTGTTTTGGGGGGGTTTTTTGGTGGGGGAGAAGTTTTGCTGCTGTTTTAATGACCAATTATTGTAATTTTAGAGATTCAGCCTTCCTAGATCCATAGATTATGGACTATGGCAGCCACATTAAGAAAGCTGAGACCTAATAACCCATTAAATGAGAAGAATATTACTGCCTCTGGGACTTGTCACTCACTGCCACTGTACCCCCGAACAACAGGATTTATTCAACAAGCTTCAACAAACATTTATTGAGCACCTACTCCGACCACATACTGCTCTAAGTCGCAGGGATATGTAGGGGCAGAACAGAAGGGGCTACCCCTTGAAGAGCTCCTATCCCAGCGGAAGAGACAGATCACAAACGAGATAAGTCAATTAAACATATGGGCCAGAGTTTTCAGTGCTGAGGAAACAAAACGCAACAGAGGGCGGGTAGGGGAATCATAGGCAGTGCCCAGAGCTGGGCCAGCCTCCATTGAGAAGACAGCACCTGCATCAAGCCCTGAAGCCAGGGAGGGAGCCACATGGCCACTTCCTCAAAGCAAGGGGGACAACAGTGCGAAGGGAGAGAGGAAGAGCTAGCTCCTGAAGCTCAAGGTTTGTTAGGCCATGTTCGTGCCTTTTGCTACAGGCTAAAGACAGCATGCATTCCTTCAAGGAGGAGGAGAAATTTACTTCCAGCTTTCATTGTCTTTGTCTATGAAGTTCAACCATATTCTAAGTCCTCGCGCCCACCGCAGTGGGGCACAGTGGCTATTTAGCATGCTTCCCGTGTCAGCCTGACAGTGGTCCCCTTATTGTTAAGTACAGTCTGCGCTTGGCTTCATAGTGTTTAATAGAGCAGCCGCGGACTGCCTCATAACTATTCATGAGGAGCAGAAGGAACTAGCTCACATTTCTATTTTTGGTGCAAGGACAAGCTCAAGTCCCTAGTGGAGTTTCTAAACAGACCTTTCAGATACTCACAGAGGAGCAGTTCCCCATCTGTTTTTGTGGAAATAGAGCTTGTCTAAACGGCAGCCCCCAAGTCACCAAAATGTTCTTCATTTCACACAAGTATTAGAGTCTGTGCTGTAAAACACACACACACACACACACACACACACACACATACAGTGAAAGTGCAGTTGAGTAAATAATTTCAAAAAGCATATAGACCATGTGAGAAATTCAGGCCAAACGTTTGAATTTGGGCTCTGCATAATTAGCATGCGCTAGCTACATAACCCAGTTACTCCTCTGCAGAGCAAGAAATCTGGTTCAAGATCAAGTCCTAAGTAGGAATGAAAGCACCTTTCGGAAGCTATCGTTTCTATAGGTTGTTTTGTTTATACTCAAATGAGGGAAGGGCCATTACAAAATATTCAGAATATCACCCCAGCCTTCAACATGTAAATGTCTACAGGGGTCCTTGTGTGAACTTGACCTTCAGATTATTAACATTCCTTCAGCTACAGGGTTCAGAGGTAGGTGAGTCGTCGTCAACAAGAAAGGATCCAGGACTCCTGGTGAACGCTTAGTTGAGAAGAAAAACATTTCAGTTATAGTATGGATACCCTCTTATCGTTTTCTACTAAAAGTAACTAATGCAGCGGTAAATCGTCGAGAGAAGTAGAAATCTTTCTCAAAGTTGATTTTGGCTGGATTTATGGATGCCATAGTTTATCGCATCAATGAATTATTTTGAATGATTGTTGCTCCTGAGAAGTTGTTTGGATATACAGGTGACCCTTGAATGCAGGCATTATGGGTGTTGACCCCCCATACAGTTGAAAATCCACACATAACTCTCGATTTCCCCAAAACTTCACTGCTACTAGCCTACTGTTGACCAGAAGCCTGACCCATAACATAAACACTCTGTTAACACATGTTTTGCATACTCTATGTATTATACACTGCATTCTTACAGTAAAATAAGCTAGAGAAAAAATGCTATTAGGGAAACCATACGGAAGAGAAAATATCACAGTACCAGACTGTGTTGATGGAGAAAAATCCACATGTACGTGGGTCCCTCCAGTTCAAACCTGTGCTCTCCCAGGGTCAGCTCTACATTATTTTGAAATCTTCCCAATCCTTACAACTCTGTAAAGACTGCACAACCCCTCCTGGGACACAGATTTCTAATTAAAGCCTTTATTGACTTTTTGTGTGTTTTGTGAAATATGCAGATTATTTTTTTTCCTGTAGGCTTTGACTGAATTTGATTATCCCATGCCATTTTACCACCTATTTTCATTTACTTCTAGAAGACAGCTCACTCTGAGAGTAATTTTCTGGTACACAAATTCTTACAGTAGATGGGTTTTGTTTTTACTTCTAAAATGTGATATGAGTTAGGATAAACTAGTGTCAGGGAAGTTAACACGGTTTAAGATTTGTCACTGGAACAAAAATAAAATGGCACCAGATATAAATACAAATCCATTAGTAGAACCCCCCCCCCCCCCCCCGCAATGAGCAGCCAGCGTACATGCTTTCTCCCTTGCCACCACTGGAACATCTCATGTCTGACAAATGGAAGTGTTGCTGGTTTAAAAATCACCTTTTTTTCTTGTTTGTTTTACTTAGCATTACACGAGAAAGGGGAAATTCCAAAAGTTCTATCAAAATGGAACCAATTTCTATTGACAGTTTTCATTCTTTGAATCTCGCAACTGATTGTTGAAGGTTAATATTATAAATGTCATTTGAAAAAAGGAAAAATATTTTTTCCTTCTCCTTTCCCCCTTTTCCTTCCTTGCTTTTTTTCCCTTCCCCTTCCCACAAGGTATTCAAATAATTCGACGCTAAACCCAGTTGATATATAAGCACCTGCCGGCATCATGTAAGTCTGAACTGTGTTTGTTCATAAGTCCCCTCTATTTTATCCCCAGTAAGAACACCCGGACTTCGGACACCTTGAGCAAGCAACAGCAGACCTTGAGGATGCACATTGACATACCCAGGGCTCAGCTTTTGATTGAAGAGAGAGACACAATGGAGACCATCGGTAAGGGTCCTTGTTCATGACTTCACACAATGTGTCTGGTACAGCCATGCCCTCTCAGCCCAAACCCCAGGAATTGTGGGAACATCTTGAGAGCTACATGAGCAAAGGTAGAAGGGAGATGATTGTTATTGAGGATAATAATAAATACCAGCAAATGTGGAGGGGAAATTAACTCACATGTAGCTCAGAGGTCACCTGAAACAGGAGTTCCCCAACCTTGATCCATGTTGGGTCTTTCCTGGAGATACTATGGTTGATCCTCCAAAGAACAAACACCTGCAATCAAATAAACCTAGAAGGACCACACACTAAAGCCCCACTCTGGAAATCCACTCAGTGCCTTCTTCAGCTCCAATAAGGTCTTCATTCAAGAAAACATTTAGTCTCTACTTAGCATTTAACATACAAGTGTCTTTGCACGGGCCACCTCTTCACCATTCCTCAGCACCCTGCAGACGTCCTGGAATGGGTTCCTTGGCAGTGCTTTGGGAAACACCCAGATCTGCATTTCACTTGGAGGACTTCCATGTCTGGTTCTCCCAGAACCCCACTGTCCTGACTCCTTCCAGCCCTCCCCATTCAAAATCTGCCATTCCACATTGCCTCCTGCCACAGATGTATTCATTCCAGAATCAGAGACTTTATATTCCCGTTGCAATAATGATCAGAAGAAGAGCTCACGTTTACTGAGGGCTCTCTAATGTCATCTATTTTTTTAAACATATACCACTTTACTATTTTTTTCTTTTCAGCATAACAGTGTTCATTGTTTTTGCACCACACCCAGTGTTCCATGCAACACGTGCCCTCCCTAATACCCACCACCTTGTTCCCCCAACCTCCCACCGCCCGCCCTTTCTAGACCTTCAGGTTGTTTTTCAGAGTCCATAGTCTCTCATGGTTCACCTCCCCTTCCAATTTCCCTCAACTCCCTTCTCCTCTCCATCTCCCCATGTCCTCCATGTTCTTTGTTATGCTCCACAAATAAGTGAAACCATATGATAATTGACTCTCTCTGCTTGACTTATTTCACTCAGCATAATCTCTTCCAGTCCCGTCCATGTTGCTACAAAAGTTGGGTATTCATCCTTTCTGGTGGAGGCATAATACTCCATCGTGTATATGGACCACATCTTCCTTATCCATTCGTCCGTTGAAGGGCATCTTGGTTCTTTCCACAGTTTGGCAACCGTGGCCATTGCTGTTATAAACATTGGGGTACAGAAGGCTCTTCTTTTCACTACATCTGTATCTTTGGGGTAAATACCCAGCAGTGCAATTTCAGGGTCATAGGGAAGCTCTATTTTTAATTTCTTGAGGAATCTCCACACTGTTCTCCAAGTGGCTGCACCAACTTGCATTCCCACCAACCGTGTAAGAGGGTTCCCCTTTCTCCACATCCTCTCCAACACACGTTGTTTCCTGTCTTGCTAATGTCATCTATTTTATAAACACTTTATGTGCATCATTTCATTTAACCCACCCAATCAATGTAGGAAAAAGATACTACTTTGTAACTGGGGCATTGAGAGATTACGCAGAGCCAGGGCAGGACACCCACCCAGCCACCAGCTTAGCCTCCTGTGACTGTCACCACCTGCTTCTGTGTCAATAAGCTACTTCCCAGAAGCCCTCACCTTAGAAATACCACTCAGCTTTCCAGTATCCATGGAAACAGACTCTGAGACAGGTTGCCCGATCTGGCCCTTTTGAAACTTCACTCTGTGTTTGTTCTGGAAGGTGTTTGCTGGCACTTGGTCCCAGGGCAACCCTATCCTGTGGTTTGGCTAAAACTACCCCACTCCTGGCACCTA
Source organism: Meles meles (assembly GCF_922984935.1). Taxonomy (NCBI): domain Eukaryota; kingdom Metazoa; phylum Chordata; class Mammalia; order Carnivora; family Mustelidae; genus Meles; species Meles meles. The sequence continues at coordinate 159,464,548 of NC_060069.1, read as the reverse complement.
TGCTAGAAGCCTCCTGCCAGAAAAACAGTAGTAAATGGCCAGATTGGCAGAACATCTCCATCGCTCCTTGCCCCTTCCTGCATGATTATGTTTTAATAGAACAGCAGAGACATCTCGGCTTAAAGTTTCCTAAATCCTAAGGCCTGAGCTGCTCTGGCTGGCTTTAAGTTGGGCCCAGGCATAAGAGCACTTGAAGAAGTTTGGCCAAGCCCTGTATGGCCCTCAATCAACCAAATTCAGTTGAATACTACCCGTGTTGTCTGAGTGCTCACTACTCATTCTAAATGTACAAGATTTTATTCGCTAACTCACGTCAAGACAAAGCACCATGCTCTGTTCCTGACCATCTTTGTCTTTCAGGAGTATGGCTGGAATCTCTCTTACTGAACTCAATAGTTTGGGCATGAAAACCAAAATTTCCTTTGAAACATCAGTTCAAAAATCAAAATATAATCCCTTTGACCTTATAATATAGTTACAACATTCGGTGAAGGTTCCTCATCAGACTTGTTAATCCTTGTCTCCACAGTGGTTAAAATAGGTAGTCATTGCTAGCCCAACATGAGAGAAAGGTCTTCCCATCATTCTGTCCATAGTCACTGCCCTTCACCTGAAATGTGTCCTATTATTTACAGGATTATTGATCACCAAGAAGCGTTGACCTCCCGGTGATGCTTGACAGTTGGTCGATGGCATTTTCTAATTATTGGGAAGTAGAAATGTGATGCTTTAAAACACTCTGGCCTCTGACTACAAGAATCCAATAGGAGAGTACCATTAATTTCTAGCCAGAAGGAAAGGTTAGCCTCACACACTGACAGGCACCTGAAGTTTCCCATTAAGAGTTTGTACCCTAGTGCCACAGATAATCAGGAGTGCTCTCTGCAGGCTACGTGTCGGAAACCAGAACACGCCAGTATTATTAGTGAAAAACAAATGTAGATGTTGGGCTTCTGCTGTCAGGTCCAATTGTCAGAACCTGTGTCTGGAGAAAGCCCGCCCAGTGTGGGGACCAGGGGAAGGCTGCGGCGTGACCCCCTGCACCGAGCCGTGGCTCCTACAGCAGTAGGAGCCCACGCCGCATCCCACGCTGGGATGCTAGCAGACACCTTGGCAGTCTCTCCTCTGTCTTCCTGCCAAAAATTTTTATTCTAACTTCAAGAGGCTTTCCTCTCCTGCCAGAGCCTGAGTAATTGGATTTTGTAAGGTTCTTTCTGTTCAGGGCCTTTTTTGGGCACAGAAGTCTAACTGTGTTGTTTATGACTTTCACATCACCATTCCTGTGTCAAGGCACGCCGCAGCGTGGTCCCAGCTGACTGATAAACTCATATGAACAACATCCTGGGCTACTGTGCTTGAAAATGTATGAATATATCCACATATCCTAACAGAAGCTTCCCTTGGAGTAAAAGAGCTTTTAAGGAAGTGGGGAAAGTATCACAACAAAGTAATGAAAATCTTGAGACAACCAAATAATGACACACAGCTCAACCAACTGCTTCCTTTCCATGCACTAAAATCCTCCCAATCCATCTGAACCCAGTCTCCTGCTTCTCTAACCTTCGGAAGCCAACTCGGCTTGGAAATCTGACAAGTGAGTCATTTCGAGTCATTAATTAAAGGACGTTCCAGAGTAATTAAAGCTCAGAAGAGGTGGGAAGGAAGGGAACGTACCTCAGACTCTCTCAAATAGAGGAATCAATAAACTAGGAAGAAGAGCCCTTCTCTTCCCCTCCACTCCCCCAAACCCAAACCCTGGCTGGCGTGAGAGCCCCTCGAGTGTAGACAGCTGTGGTGGGGTTCTTCTAAGCCTGCAAACAGAGCCGACTTGCAACGGAGCCCCAACATGGGGTGGTGCCCGCTTCTCTGCTGACAGCTCCGTCTGAGGCTTTGCCAAACACAGAATTCCCGAACTCTGTTCAACAGTCAGCGGCAACAAGAAGCCTCCCCAAATCAGTGTTCGCTTCGTGAGAAGGCCCTCTCTGGTGTCTCTCTCACATCCATGCTCAGAAAGCCAACCCCTACAGATAACTTCCTTTCAGTATTCTGCAGCGGTTCTAACGCAGCGCTTGCATTTTACTTGTTTTTGCTATTTTAGCCGAGGTCGTAACTGTCGTCGTAATGAGCGATAACACAAGGGCCTGGGGAGGGAAGGCGAGGGAGACGTGGAAAGGGGGTAAACGTGTCTGGCTTCCTGTGTCCCTGCCGTTCTGCAGACGATCGCTCCACGGTCCTGTTAACGGATGCTGACTTTGGGGAGGCAGCGAAGCAGAAGTCCCTGACGGTGACGCACACGGTACACTACCAGTCAGTGTCACAAGCCACTGGGCCCCTGGTGGACGTTTCGGACGCGCGGCCGGGAACAAGTAAGTGGTCAGGCAGCGCAGACCGTGCCTGTGTGCTGGCAATACCGACAAGACATTGATACTCTGTCCCCGTCAGACGGAGGTGGGGCTCACTGGCCCCGTGTCTCGGAAATAAATACGTATGATAGTAGCTTTCACTGGGACAGTGAGTTTTTACTGTCCGATCTGAGCTGGTATCCAAATTGTGTCAGTTGAACCCACTAGCCCTTGGTAGTGATTTACTATGAAAGTGCTAGAAATTCCAGGTCGAGGTAATTTCTTTTTTAAATTTGGATGACACTAGAAAACAGGAAGGTAATTAACATTAGTGAGTATGTACTCTGTGCCAGGGTTAGGATTAAAAGGTTATATCCTGTACGTTATCTGTAAGGCAGCCCTGCAAGGTACCTACTATAGTGGGTATGAATAGATATGATAGCCTCTATTTTACAGGTAAAAAAAAAAAAAAATGGATCCTCAGAGAAGTTAGGTAAACAGCCCAAAGTTGTATACACAATGCAGGGTGGAGCCAAGATTGAGCTGTGGGTCTGTCCTTGGACCTTGTGCTTTCCTCCTGCACACGCTCTTTGAGAAAAATTGTAGTCTTGGCTAATCCGGGGATTATGTTTGTGTTTTGTTTTTTTTTTTTATTTGACAGAGAGAGAGATCACAAGTAGGCAGAGAGGCAGGCAGAGAGAGAGGAGGAAGCAGTCTCCCTGCAGAGCAGAGAGCCCGATGCGGGGCTCAATCCCAGGACCCTGAGATCATGACCTGAGCCGAAGGCAGCGGCCTAATCCACTGAGCCACCCAGGCACCCCCGGGGATTATGTTTGACTTAGTTATTAATATCCGCATTCATAATATATGGGAATTAGTTATTGCAATGAAATTAAATCTCTTAATATGTATCTAGAGCTTATTAATTAGACATTCTTACTCCTTCATAATTGAAATTGTTTCTAAATCTCTTTAAAGACTGAGAAATTGATGTCCCGATTATTATCTTTTTGAAAGCTTTGATGTCTAGCTTTTAAATCTCTAATCGCTCTGCAAAAAGTTACATTCTCAGAGTGTTATAATTAGAAAAGTAAATATTACGATGTTAAAAATCACTTTTCATAAGTTCCGACTCGAAAGGCGTTTGTGAAATGCATCAAGCATCATGAAGGAAACCAGTTGGTTCCTTCATGGTTTGAAGTGTTACTGAAATTCATTTGAACAATTGTCCTCAAGAACATGCTAAAGATATCTTTTACCTCCTCTTTTGTCTAACCTCACCCCTTCTTTCCCTAATGACATTTGCACACACTGTAGATTGGAACAGGCCGTGAGGGAGAGTTAACTTTGCAAGGGAGTAGGAGTGAGAGCCTTGCCCTTAAGACCTGCTTCATGGTCCTTGGCATTCTCTCTAGCTACTGGCTTCCCCATCATCATTTGCCTGGTCCAGGGTCTGGACACTTCAGGAGGCTGCCCTGATGGGTTCCTGAGCCACTGATTGCTGTGCAGTCAGGGAAAGACTACAGACCCCGGGGGACTGAAATGGATGAATTCAGACCTCAGAGGTTCATGGCCAGGCAGCATGGAAGCTGATGGAGACATTAGCAGGAAAATAGGAAAGAGACAGAGGAAATAGGACAGGTGCCAGGTAGTGGTTCCCAGACTCTTAAATGCATCAGGATCACCCAGGATGTCTGTTCAAAACCCCATTCCAGGGCTCCATCCGCAGAGATTCTGACCCACTTGGCCCAGCAGTCCGCATTGTAAAGGACATTCTGGGAGATTCTGATGCTGATTGTCCAGAGCCCTCTCAGAGAAATAGTTCCCCAAGTGTTAGACCTGTGTGTGTCCCTGACCTTTAATGCCATGGGACAGGACCTCTCAAGCTTGCCACACTCACAGCACTCGACTTCTTTCTGCCGGGAAGAATGAGCAAGCGTTCCCACCTCCCCTTCAATGTCGGACTGGCAGGGCTGACAGAGCCCGGCCGTGATAGAGGAGAGGGGACTTACGCCAACGCACCGGGAACCTCCCAGCGGCATGATCACACCCCCACCTGACTAATGGACATACTGACTCGAGGACATCTAAAATGTCAGCAGAGATGTGAATGTCGGTCCTAAGCAGAAACTAGAACCAGCAGGAGGCAAGTGGAAGGCCGGAGGCACATGGGCAGCATGTCCGCGTCTCTCAGACCCGTAACCCCATAAGCATGGCTGGGGACCTGCAAGGATGTGTACATTCAGACCCAAAAATATTGACTAAGATTTCACTTGACATATGACCCAGTGATGGGGACACGTCATGAGACCCAAAGAGACATTCACTTCATCTTAGCGCAGGAGTCAGACACAAACAAAGAACACCATCATTTTTCATTTGCCTGAGAGAGCTAGGGAAAAACAGGATATGATGAAGAAACGGTGAGATAGTGAGCTGGGGGTGTGGGAGAGGATGGGAGAGGCGACTTTGAACACGAATCTGGGGAGCCCACCATTGAGGAGAAAATCTGAGTCATGGCCAGGAGGCCGCCTGCCAGGCAGAGGGGATGGGAGGGAAAAGCTCCTAAGGCCTGTTGGGGCAGAGGCGTCCAGGAATGCAGTGAGCCACAGGGAAGGGGGGTGGGGGGGCACCAGAGAGAGAGCTGGCCTGGTCGCCAGGCCTCCTGGGCCAACCAACCTCGGGAGTTTGCTTGTCATACTGGGAGAGCTGGGAGGCTCTGCACAGGGCTCAGCCTGATGATCCCATCACCTTGAAGCAACCACAGCTTCCAGAATGCTGCTTCCTTCCTTGGGATGAACTTCATCCCGCAGTGTTTACAAACATGAGGCAGAGCTCCTCAAGCGCATGCCTCAGTCTCTAGTCCAAACCAACCAACCAACCAACCAACAAACATCAGAGCTATTCCTTTCATAACGTCTGCACAACATTCTCTATCAATAAAAAATCTTCGGGATCAGTTTTTCCTTAAATATTCCTCCCAGAACCACATGATGAAGGACTAAGAAATCCCATTTTTCATTTAGAAGTGGAAACAGTGGGTTTCTGCCCCGCAGATGACCCCCAACCCTCCGCTTGCACCCTGTGCCCCCAAGTCTGTCATGGTGGCCATGTGCTGCCGCCTGTCTCTCCGTCCCATGCGGCTGGTTTCTCCACACCACAGCTGGGTGCATGTACAGAGAAGGATCTAGAGTCTTGCTTCCTCAGCGGCAGGCGGCATTATTACTCTGTTCTGATGATGCTAGGACGGCGTCGTCAAGGTCGGGGCTCTCTAGTTTAAAGAAGAGCATCTACGATATGTTGTTTGCACACTGTCATGACTTCATCATAGAAGCTGTGTTTCTAGGCATTTATTTTTTTTTTTAGTTTTCCCAACTTGCAACAAGGATTCATTATGAGGTTGGGAGAAATCCCAACAATGGGCTATTTAACTCTTTAACGAGAGGAAACAGAGACCTTCGCTGTGTCTGCAGCTCTTTTGTGTCCCTGTTTGTCCCTGTGGGTTAGTACAGGACAAAGAGGGGCGTCTATTGGTGTCTGTGTCTGTGTCCGCCACCCCCAGCTCCAGCTGCAGGGTCTGACACACAGTAGGCGCTCAGTAAACATACTTAAATATCAGTCCACTGTCAAGTTCTGAAATCAGAGTAAAAGGGATGGAAAAGAAAGGATGTTTAACCTTTTAGACAGTACGCAGGCAGTCCACTCGGGCCTCTCTGTTCTCCATTTCCTAAGACATCTGATAGGCTGGAGGTCTGGAGCCAGCTGATTGGAGGCTTCATGTATGTACACAGGGTCTCCCAGCACAATCCATGGAGACGACCAATGAGATCATCACAGGAGAACTTGAATCAATTCTTGGGCACAAACAAACTGTGCAGGGGTGAAGTGAAACGTGTTAGACTTGACCTGGGTGTTGGGGTCTTATTTACATGGAAGTCACCCCTTTGTCACCACCCATCTGGACCAAGAACATGTACAAGCACCCTTGATGCAAAGAGGCCTAGAATGGGAATGACTAGGAAGCACGCCTGTCCTTAACAGCTCTACCCTTCAGCTGAAGCATGGGAATTCTCCAGCATCTGGTCTTGATCTTTTTTAAGATTTTATTTATTTATTAGAGAGAAAGAGAAAGATCATGAGCAGAGGGAGCCAGAGAGGGAGAAGCAGTCTCCCCACTGAACCCCAGTGGGGGCTGCGGTGTTTGAACCCAGGACTCTGGGATCATGACATGAGCCAAAGGCTGACGCTTCGCTCACAAGCCACCCTGGTGCCCCTTGTCCTGATTTTTTCATCAGTGTATTTTTTCTGCCAAACCCTCTCTAAACTGAGTTTCTAGCCTTCCTGATCAATGCACCAAATCTCCCGCCACCCTCTTCCAAAGAATGTGCTCCAACACTTTCAGAGTGTTTGTCCCTCAGGAATCAGACCAGGCCCCGAGATCTATTGAGCTCCCCCCTCCATGTGTCGCGACAGCCCTGTGGGTGGGTGAGGTGATAAGCTCTCCGAGAGGAGGAAGTGTGCACATCTGAGAAGCTCACCGCCACCACCGGCAAGGAGTGAAACTGGGTCAAAGGCGGCAACCTGACTCAGCCGCTCTGTGCTGCTGCTCCATGGGGCGCGTGCTGCTTAGGGGACATCTGGGGACTGAGCAGATTTGCATATAGAAGTAAGGAGAGGTCCCGGTGACGTGCATCCACTCTTTTTTCACTGAGTCTCGGAAAACCAATGCACACTCTGTCACCCAGAACTGTACTCAATACCATACTACGGGAAAATGCCTGATATAGGCCAGGAAATCCTGCATATAGTGAGCCTTTGGTAAATATTTGTTCCTTGTGTGATGGGACTGCTCAGGCCCCACCGCATCATCACCACGTGCAGTGGAGGCCACAGTCTCTACAAGATAGGACAGCAAATGCCAGAGAATAAAAGTAGATTAATATCCAGATCACAGTACACATGACATGTTTTATAACCCTATTAGCCACAAAATCCTCTCTTATCCCAAATTCAGGATAATTAAAATAATTTGATTCAGTGGGCAGAAAAGCTTAATGTAGGTTCAGACCCAGTCTCGAAAGGCCAAGAGTTATTTGTATCACTTACCTTCTAATTTGTTGGCTGTTTAGCAAGCATGATGGTTCATCACTAAGTTGCATTCATATCAGAATGGTAGGGAGCCAAATAAAATGCTTTCCATGCAGGGGCAGTAAATGTGAACATTTCCTTAGTAGAGTACCTGGTAGGGCCTACAAAGGAGGCTACCAAGTAGATGCCAAGTCAGATTTTTACTTTGGCTGCTATCTTAGGAGCTACCCTACCGTAGAGTTCAGCTCAGGTACAAAACAGCTCCCAAAACCTGATTATTAAAAAAAAAAAAAAAAAAGTGTGTCAACCACCCCAATATTCTACCTACTGAGATAATTTTGCCTCTAGGATGGTTGCTTAGAGCAGAAGAGAATTGCAGCCTGTGGTTTAGGGAAAGTAATATCATGACCTATATTTCCAGCGTTATCAGGCCACTGATAAAACTGTCCTCATCTAGAAAAAAAAAGGATAATGAACAAAATTAACTTGAAAAGAGTTCCGGCTTTGAATAGAGGTTGGCATGTACAACGTGACCATGGAATTTTCCACACAGGGTTATCTCAGTGAGAAAGGGGCTATGGTTCTGCCCCACTATGGGTGGGCAGGTCAGTGGGAGGAAACACAGGAGGGAGTTTGGGGGTTTGAGAAAATAGCGTCCTTGAAGTAGAAAGATCAAATGGATACCCACCACCCCACCACCCAAGCATCCATGCCGGGAGTAAATCTGATCCATGGCTGTAGTTGCAAGAAACTTAAAGAATAAAAATGAGAACCTTCAAAAAATTTTTTAAAAAATGAGAATCCTCAAATCTTATGTAATTTAGGGTAATTTTTTGGAAAAGTTTCATTAGCATTTAAATAACAAGCTCCATTTATTGAAGCTCTCCTTGGGAAGTCCATTGTACCTGAAAGATACTTAGCCTCCTACCCATGAGAATACTTTTCTATCTCTTTGAGGACCTCTCTCTCAGCATTTCAGTGGAGAAGGACAATTATCATTCATACCTTGCTGTCCAGAGAGCCTGGCGCTCGAGCCTAACACATTTACATTCTAACCAAGGCAAAAAAAATATACCTTCCAATAAATTCTTCTGTGGAATTTTGCAAGGAAGGGATGAAACCTGTCTTAAAATCAATGCCCCAAAGAATATGCCCTGAGATGAAGCATTTTGATGACCCAGGAAATCTTAAAATATATTGATTTGGCTGCCATCTTAATGCTTCTCTCCAGCACTGTAGAATGATGGATTAGATTCAAAGTCCAATAACTAGAATTCGCAAAGAGGAAAATCCTCCATTTAAAAGGAAAGTCCTTTTACCACTTCTAAGTGTCTGCCTCCTGTGATCCAAAATGGCATTACAAAGGAGGCAGTGTCACGGGGACACTGTATTAGACACTTAGATGTCCAGGGTGGGGATATTTGTTGTCAAGTGCTGGGCAATCTCTGAGCCAACCCATGCCGTCCTGGGCTTCCTATTTACCACTTAATAGCTGTGTCATTTCTCTCTGCCTCTACTGCCTCACCCATAAAATGATCTTGGGCTCTGTGGGTTCATCCAGGGGACTCTGTGTACCAGAGATTATTGTAGGCTCTGTGAATGGACCCAAGGATGAACACCCTTACCCCTGCCCCAGAGGGACCTCCAGGTCCACAAAGGCTTATTAGTAAGTCACTGTCCCAATACTAAGGGTTTGCCATTTCAGTGTTGATCTTTTGCTCCTGCTCCATTAGGGCTGACTAGTCAATATTGACTGTGGTCTTGAGAGGTGGCCAGGCCATCTTGTACCATAACTGCATAAGACTCCTTTTTGAGAAGCAGAGAATTCAATGGTGGAAACTGTTCCATCTAGGACCTTATGTGGCCTTCAGGCTGGGGTCCAAGAAAAAAATCACTCCAGGTAATGGAGCCTTTTCTTTATTCCACAAAATTCCAGAAAAGACAGACACTTTGTTGTGTCATGGTCCACTCTAGTGTCCAGACAAAGGCCTGAACTAAGAACTCTTTCCAGTGCGTTGGCCTGCTGTCTTTGGTTCCAGATTAAGAGAAAATGAAACCCATAAGTCACCTGCCTCTATATATATAAATCTCTGTGTTTTTGAGAGTGGCAGTTACAAAATCCAGATACCGGTTAACTGTGTGTGCTCCACATTGAATGTCCCATATCTTGGACAAAGTTCAGACAATTCTGTTAAAAGGATATTACCATATGCAAAGAACTAAGGGGAAGGTGTGGTCCTTCTCATCCGGGGAGTTGCAATTTAGTTGATGAGTAAAACAGTCCTACTCAAGGTAATGAGTAAATGCAAAACCACAATAAAATGGTACTGTTTCCTAGAGCTGCTGTAACAACATACCACAAACTGGAGTGGCTTAAAAAAGAACAGAGATTTATGGTCTCACTGTTCTGGGGCCCAGAAATCCAAGTGCAAGATGTCAGCAGAGTTCACGCTCTTTCTGAAACCTGTAGAGAAGGGTCCTTCCTCACCTCTGCCTAGTTTCTGGTGATCGCTGTGGACAACCTTTGACATTCCTTGGCTTACGACCCCAGCACCTCAATCTCTGCCTCCCTTGTTCCATGGCTGTCTTCCCTCTGAGTGTCTGTCTCCTGTTTTAGAAGGACGCTGGTTCTGTTAGATTGAAGGCCACACTACTCTGGTCTGACTTTATCATAACTAATGACATCTGCTGTGACCCTATTTCCAAATAAGGTCACATTCTGAGGTCCTAGGGATTAGGATGTGGACATATCTTTTAAGGAGACATGATTCAAACCATAACAACCCCTTAAGGTATGACAGCTATAAAAAAGAGGCCATGTTGGAGCATATTTGGCCAAACATGGAAGATGGTGGTTATTCTTTAGAAGTTTGGGTGATGTGTGTTGAACCAGAGAAACATTAAGAACCGAGAGAAAGGTTTGGGTCCATAACTCCTGCGTCCAAATTTAATGTTCTCTCCCCCGCAGGACTTTTTAGAATGTTTACATTTCATATCAATGTCTCAGACCATAAGAGAAAGGAAATGAATTCTCTGGACAGGGGCAGTCAGGGAAGGCTTCCTGAAGGCAAGAGTCCTGCAGGGGTTTCTTAGAGCTGGCTGGAGAGAACCACTCTCAACACTTTGCTCATGACTGAGCATATTCCTTGACACTAAGAAATACGTTATTCTTGGCTCTTCGCAGATCCCACCACCAGGAGGAATGCAAAGGCAGGACCCACAGCAAGAAACCGGTATGCCAGCCAGTGGACCCTCAACAGACCCCACCCCACCATTTCAGCACACACCCTCACCACAGACTGGAGGCTGCCGACGCCCAGGGCTGCGGGATCAATGGACAAGGAGAGTGACAGCTACAGCGTCAGCCCCTCACAAGACACAGGTTGGAGTCTGCACACCTCCTCCGCAACCCTGGGGATGAGCAGGGCCCACAGAGGGGTTCAGAGGCTCCTACATATGCTCCTTCAAGGTCACTTTCAAATTGTTAGGCCACTTATGGAACAGGTACCGGTACAATCAGGCAGCATTGGTGATGCCCAGGGCCCAGCGATTTCTGCAAAGCAAACTCAAAAGGCATCTGTTTTGCAGGTGTCCTGAATCTCAGACTCATGGTCTTCTCTCCTTTTAGTTCCTACCCCGCTGAGAGACACAGACACTTTAAAATTTTCACCCACACAATTGTAATAATTCCTGATTATATGCTGAGGGCACATGACCCACCACCATCTCTGGGTTTAAGAGGCTTCACTTGAAATTTCAGGGCAAGGTCACAGCACCCTCTATAGGGAACATAGGCTGATCCTCTTGACAATTAAACAGGGGCTGATTATAAGGTAAGTCATCCAGTCTGTGCCATCAACCACCAAGATTTCATTTCAGAGAGAAGACAGGGCCTAAGAATAGCACCGGCTTGTCCCACCCCCCACTGTAACTTTTGAAAAGAAATTATATCTAAACCTAATAGCTGTAGGAAATTTTCATACTCATTTTCTTTTGTTCTGGCTGATATACTTTAAAAATAGTGTTCCAAAGGTGGAGTGTTACCCTGTACATTTATTTTTATGGCTGTTATTTCTCTCAGAAGAGTCTCAGAGTTCCACAGAGGTGATTCAAAACTTTTTAGTGTGTAAAATAGAGATTCCTCTGACCAAGACTCTCCTCCTTTGGTCCTGATGGCTCTCTGGGCCCCATAAAGGGTGGTGGTCACAAAGGATGAGTCTGAGGGACCAGGGGCCATTCTTCCTACTGGCCAGTTTTGTGCAGCGTCACAGGCTTCATTTCCAACCACCATCACGTCCTCCTTGCCAGTCTGGGGCTGGAGGAGCCTAACAGCAGAGCTTAAATCATTCACGTCAATTAAAGTCTCTATGGAACAGGCTGATTCACAAGTCAGAGCAGGGGGTGGACACTGCCGTCTGTGTACACCGTGTTCCCAATTATTTTAACGAAATGCAGAATTTTTTAAAGATTATTTATTTATTTATTTGACAGTGAGAGAGAGCACAAGCAGGGGCAGAGGGAGAGCAAGAAACAAACTCCCTGCTGAACAGGGAACCTGATGTGGGACTCGATCCCAGGACCCTGAGATCATGACCTGAGCCAAAGGCAGGCACCTAACTGACGGAGCCACTCAGATGCCCTGAAACACAGAACTACTTTTTTTAAAGATTTTATTTATTTATTTGACAGAGAGATCACAAGCAGGCAGAGAGGCAGGCAGAGAGAGGAGGAAGCAGGCTCCCTGCAGAGCAGAGAGACCGATGTGGGGATTCATCCCAGGACCCTGAGATCATGACCTGAGCTGAAGGCAGAGGCTTAACCCACTGAGCCACCCAGGTGCCCCAACACAGAACATTTTAAGCGTTGCTGATTGACGGCAGTGTCCCAGGCTGGGAAAACTTCAGCTGAAACCAAGTTCCATGAGCCCAATTTACCAAGGCACACAGAGCAGGCCCCATAGTGACCAAGGCAGTTCTCAGCCAAAGACCCCCCAAGACCCCAGCCAGGTGGTACAAGGATCCGGGAAAAGCAGCCACAAGCTAGAGATGACCGTCCAGTGGGTGCACCCACAGGCCATAATTGACCGGTCTTGTTCTCTCTCTTTCACACGGCAGATCGAGCACGAAGCAGCATGGTCTCTACAGAAAGTGCCTCCTCCACGTATGAAGAACTGGCCAGGGCCTATGAGCACGCCAAGATGGAAGAGCAACTGAGGCATGCCAAGTTCACCATCACGGAGTGCTTCATATCAGACACATCGTCGGAGCAGTTGACGGCAGGGACAAATGAGTACACAGACAGTCTGACCTCCAGCACCCCTTCAGAATCGGGGATCTGCAGGTTCACTGCATCTCCCCCCAAACCTCAGGATGGAGGTCGAGTGATGAACATGGCGGTTCCAAAGGCACATCGGCCAGGTGAGCAAAGCAGTGCATGGACCACTGGGGAGGAGACGCGTCTTCCTGATTCACACGCATCCGCTTCGAAAGCCCGTCCTGGTGTTTGGACCCGGGGCTCTGTTTACAGGCCTCCATCCAGAGGCCTGTATAATGAACCACCCCAAAGTTTATGGGTTTCCAACAGCAACAGTCACTTACTTTGTTTACAAATCTGAAATGTCGTCAGGGCTTGGTGGGGACAGCTGTCCAGCTGTGTCACTGGGGATGCTCACTTAGGTCTGGAGGAGCCCTTCCAGACACCTCCCTCGCTTGGCAGCCTGGTGCTGGTCATGTCTTCCCCGGTGGGTTTCGCCCCATTGTGTCTCCAGCTTCTTCATATCATGGCAGCTCGGTTCTAAAGCAGGAGTCCCAATAGACAAACAGTAGAAATAACCGGTCTCTTAAGGTTGGGCCTGGAAAGTGACACGTTGCTTCTGTCATATTCTGTTGTTTAAGCAATCAAAGAGCCCAGGGAGCTCAGGTTGGAGAGAGTCCCCATCACATGATGAGAGGAGGCTCAAACACAAGAAACTTGAGTTTTAAAGCTGTTGTTCTGAGGACTTTTGAGGAGAGAGATCTTACTGGTGGGCTAGTGCTTGGGCCTTGGTTTCACCGAGCTACCCAAAGTGACAATGACTGGGTGGGGTTTGGTCAGCCACTGTTCAGTCTTTGCCTTGAGCATGTGAGAGTGGACTGGGTGTGTGAGAGTGGACTGGGTGTGTAGATGGCAGCCCTGAGTTCTAAGGCCTCCAGGGCCTGGCAGATCATGTGCATAAGTGAGGAGGATGGGGAGCATGGAGAAGGGGAATGATTCATGATAGACAGTTTGAGTTCACAGACTGTCTAAAGGGGAGAGATTCCAGCATGTTCCTGCCAATTCATCTCAAGTGAAAATGGGGGGCCAGGATGAGTGGCTTTCTCAAGAGGAGCCAGAAAACTTGGTTTCCTATGAAGAGCCACAGTTTTCAATTGTTGGGTAAGATATCTGCAAACCAGGGGCACCTGAGAGGCTCAGTGGGTTCAAGCATCTGCCCTCGGCTCAGGTCATGATCCCAGGGTCCTGGGATCGAGCCCCACATCAGGGTCTCTGCTCAGCAGGGAGCCTGCTTCCTCCTCTCTCTCTGCCTGCCTCTCTGCCGACTTGAGATCTCTGTTAAATAAATAAATAAATAAATAAATAAATAAATAAATAAATAAAATTTTATAAAAACAAGTATCTGCAAACCACTGTAGAAGACAAATAAACAGGTCCGTATACTGAATCCAACCATGGAAGCCAGTGGTTCTTCTCATCTGAAGACTCTTCTTCTTCACCCTGAAAGAGCTGCCTGTAGACTTTCCTTTGTGGACCGGCCTATCCATTCTTGTTGAATCCAGTTTTATTTCCCTTTTTTCCCATTTTCTGAGCCATTCTACTAGTCCTATTTCAAAAATTTATCTTTGCTTTTAAATTACTGCAATTCCTTTGGGGTTTATGGCATATAGCCCAGCTGAAATGAGCTTTATAAATGCATAAAAATATATAAAATAAGAATTGTCTATCCAGCAACTAATCTTCCAAACTGAGTCAAAATTCATGCCAGCATACAATAAAGAATGATGGCTTCATTTATTCTCATTCTGCCTACCTCCTCAGGGAGAAGATGAGCTGTTATTTGTGGGTGTTTTTATTTCAAGCATTTCTTGTTGTTGGCATTCATTTGCAAGGCAAATGCAGAAAAACATAAGATAAAAACATAAGCTCTTTGTGGCCATTAAGCCCAAGGCAGAGGAACACAGGAAAGGAGAAAATGTGCCTCTGGGCATGTTGTTTAACCTTGGTGGGCTTCAGTTGCCCCATCTGTAAAATGGGCATGACCTTGGTGTAAGATGTGTGTAGCGTAATTTGGTAAAATGGTTAGCAGTTGTTGTTTCTGTTGTTGCCTTGTTGATGCTGTTGTTAGGATTCTCATGGAGACTCCAGTGTGGTCTCCAGATGAGCTGTTGGCTCCTCTCCTCCTTCTCTCTTTTGTTTACTTCTCTTCGGTGGCCACAGACACCCTGGGAAGCATCTGCCTCATTTGGGTATCACCCAGTTAACGTATGCCATGCTTCCATCGGCGGCCTTCTTCCCTTGCATACAGTAGCTCCTGGGAGAAATGATGGTCTTACTTGTGCAAGCTTTGAATTAACTAAAGGCTTGACTTTCCTTTTTTTTAATTTTTATTTATTTTTTAAATTACTGTTCAGTGTTCCAGAAGTCATTGTTTATGCACCACACCCAGTGCTCCATGCAACATGTGCCCTCCATAATACCCACCACAGGCTCAGCCATCCTCCAGCCCCCTCACCTCCAAAACCCTGATTGTATTTCAGAGTCCATAGTCTCTCATGGTTTGTCTCCCCCTCCAATTTCTCCCAACTCCCTTCTCCTCTCCATCTCCCCATGTCCTCCATGTTATTCCTTATGCTCCACAAATAAGCAAAACCATATGATAATTGACTCTCTCTGCTTGACTTAGTTCACTCAGCATAATCTCTTCCAGTCCTATCCATGTTGCTACAAAAGTTGGGTATTCATCTTTTCTGATGGAAGCATAATACTCCATGGAGTATATGGACCACATCTTCCTTATCCATTTGTCCATTGAAGGGCATCTTGGTTCTTCCCACAGTTGAGTGACTGTGGCCATTGCTACTGTGAACATTGGGGTACAAATGGCCCTTCTTTTCACTACATCTGTATCTTTGGGGTAAATACCCAGCAGTGCAATTGCAGGGTCATAGGGAAGCTCTATTTTTAATTTCTTGAGGAATCTCCACACTGTTTTCCAAAGTGCCTGCACCAACTTGCCTTCCTACTAAGAATGTAGGAGGGTTCCCCTTCCTCCACATCCTCTCAAACACTTACTGTTTCCTGTCTTGTTAATTTTGGCCATTCTAACTAGTGTAAGGTAGTATCTCAAAGTGGTTTTGATTTTAATCTCCCTGATGACTAGTGATGATGAACATTTTTTCATATCTCTGCTAGCCATTTGTATGTCTTCATTGGAGAAGTGTCTGTTCATGTCTTCTGCCCATTTTTTGACATGATTGTCTGTTTTGTGTGTGTTGAGTTTGAGGAGTTCTTTATAGATCCTGGATATCAACCTTTTGTCTGTACTGTCATTTGCAAATATCTTTTCTCATTCCATGGGTTGCCTCTTTGTTTTGTTGATTGTTTCCCTTGCTGGGCAGAAGGTTTTGATCTTGATGACGTCCCAAAAGTTCATTTTTGCTTTTGTTTCCTTTGCCTTTGGAGACACATCTTGAAAGAAGTTGCTGTGGTCAATGTCGAAGTGGTTACTGCCCATATTCTCCTGTAGGATTCTGATTGAGTTTCTTTTTTGATGTCTTGTTGTTCCTCTTGTTAGATTCAATTTTTTTAAAAAATTTTGAAATTTTGTTATGACATTGCTGCCTGGATCCATCAGAACAATTGAGAGATCACAATTAACTGAAGTAGCGTAGTCTTAAAATGCTATTTAGACTAAAATGATTTTATAACTTTAGGTATGAGTCATTTTTTAAGCCAATGTAATACCAAACATCCACAAACTTTGTTTTGTCCACTCTAGATGAATGTATTACTATTATTGAATATTTGATATGCTTTTCAGAAAGCCTTTCTATTGTCCCTTTATAATGAGACTAAATTCAACAACAGGTGCAAAAGCCAAGGTTACAATTTATTATTCTGCTGACTGGAGGCTGTGTCAAATTTATCAGTTCCTTGAGCTGCACTTTCAAACCTCATTCCCACCTGTGTCCCCATGGCTCTAGATGGCATCCGTCAGCCTATGCCTCAGTGAAGTCTTCCCAATCTCTGTGCATCTTTCTCCTCACCATCAGCTCTTCTTGTGTGATGGTCTTTTCTTCCACTTGTAGCCCAAAGCTTTTAAACACTCCACAAATCAAGTCAGGATCAAGTTAAATCAACGTGGCCAGATACTGGCTCTAAGAAGACAGAAAACTTGTCTCTATTGCCTTCCTACTTCTCTCCCAGTGTCTAGCAGGTAATTTGGCAGCACAGTGAGCACTCAAGAAATATTTTAAATGACTTAAGCACTGAATATATGCTTCTATCACTGTGTCTGATACATACAGTAGGTACTTAATAAATATATTGAATGAATGCATTTATCATTGTTGTGTTGACGACAAGACTGGCCAATTAGTTAAAACATGACAATTATTAGAAATTCTTAGTAAAATACAAGAGAACATTTAAGTCAACCCCATCTTCCAGTTTACCTTTAAATAAAGTGACTTATTTTCTCAGCCAGTTTCTAACGTTCTTGGATTGTGGCTGCACCTCCATTTATGAGTTTATCCTATGCTATCAAGAAATACCCTTGCACGAAGCTACTTAAATCAATTTAAAGCTTCACATATGCAGCTGAATGCATCCTGGCCCCACGAGCAGCAAGAGAAGCATAAGCCCCTTTATATCTCTGCACTCACACTCTGGGGTCTCAACCTTAAATATATGTTCATTGGCCCCTCCCATGATGAATGTACTTGAGGTTCTCTAGCCGGAAATGATCACAGACTGCTGCCAACTTGTTGGTTCTCTAAACAACCAGGTACCTGAAGCAGTTTTTGGCTTCCAGTGTATGGATCCATTCATACCATCCCTCACACCCTCCTTTAATCAAATGGAAAAGCATGGAATGAGAGGTGCTTACCTGAAGGACAAGCTGACCTCTGCTCCAGCAGCGCCCTCCAATGAAGGCTGCTCTTCCTGTTCTCAGCTGTCTCTGTGATCGTACTGTTTCGCCTCCAAAGCCCCTGTGGTTTTCATGCTGGCTCTTGAATCAGAATTAGACTCCAGAGATCTTTACTGCCAAAAATCCCTCTCCACAGACTCATTCTACCTGCCTCTACCTCACCACCTGCAGAATGAGCTCTGCTCCTGGCAGGTCACCTGGCACAGACTCCCTCCTCCTGACCCAAGGCACCAGAGTGGATTCCTCTCAAGCAGTTCTGTATCCCCCCCTCCCCTCACCCCTTTGGGTCAGGTGATGGGAGGTCCTGTGCCTCAGGTTTGCAACCTTCTCCTCTTTTTTGCACTCATTACAATGAGATTTTGAAATTTCTATTATGGATGTCATTCTAAGAACTATGGAAAGGGTCTCCTTTCAAGTGCAAGTATCTCTGATACTTCCACATGGACACCAATAGGTGTGCACACCACACATGCATGCACACATACCACGCACTCTGAGCCTCTCTGGCCTCCATCCTTCCAGAGATGCCCCTGCTTCTTCCCTCCTAGACTTCCAGTGTCCTTCCTAACTTCAGCATGTCTTTTTTGATCCCCCTCTCAATAGCTGGTCCCACTTTCAGAGCTGGAGATACGATAGACAAGATGCACAAAGACCTCATCTTAAGGGAGTTTATATCCCTGGTGGGAGAGACAGACACTGATCAAATAAGCGAATAACACAGTTTCAGATCATGATAAGTGCTGGGAAGGGAAGTAATGGGGAAGGGGATCAAGTCTGGCAGGGGTTAGGGGTTGGCGAGAATGGTCCAGGAAGTCCTCTTGGAGCAATGAGTTGTGAACTGAGATCTAAGGTGAATGAGGCAAAGAAACTCCAGAAGACATCCTAAGGTGACAGTGGGGTTCACAGAGGAAGAGCAAAGGCAGGAGACTGGAATGAGCTTCACATTCACCACCCACAGCAACAGTTAGCTCTGAGCCAACAAACTTTCAAATACTCCCATAATATTTAAAGTTAGAAAGACCTGGGGGCCATGAACAGCACCTCCAAATATTGCTCTGCATACCTGCCATGATGGACCTAAATATTTCACCAGGCTCATCCTGGCTCACTACTAGGCCACTGATCTCTTTAACGCGTATTGGAGATTTCACCTTCTTCAACAGTCTTTGACAAGACTGTCTTGTTATTTTAGTCTGATGTCTCCAGGACACATGAAGAGATGGTGGGACTCCTTATGAAGGGTCCCAAGTTTGAAACTCCAAGCCCACTTGCCTTTTTCACAGGCCTCCTCCCCTTTATGCCTCTGGTTCCAGGGGCCTGAGTCTTCTCAACTTTCTGAGAGCTCTTGTGGATTTATTGTAGACACTGCTGCTTGTGTATGTCCTCCAATTCCTAAGTGTGTGTTCTTTTGTTCAGACTGCCTTTTCTCCAACTCCAAGCCCCTGAGCTCTCTGTTTTTCTTGGTTAGCTTATTGGGGTTCAGCTTTAGTTGCCAGGGATCCCATGGGTGGTACAAGGTAAGAAGGAGGTCTGTTCCTGGTAACTTGTAAGGGAGAGATAGGAAGCCCATCTATGTCCTGCAGAGTGGCCAGAAGAAAGTTTCTAGATTCTAGTGGCACAGATGACAAGCAAAAAGGCTGAACCACAGTGAGAGTTCACTGCATCTCCAAAAAGGCCCTCTGAAAACACAAATCTATTACACTCATTTGTTCAACCCATATTTATTGAATATCTTCTCTGTAAAAAGATACTGTATCAGGTATTATCCTAAGACATAAAAGTGTTAATAATATTAAACCAATACTTCCTACAGTGTCCTTAGTTCGTCAGAATAGCAGGTAGTATCCTAAACAACAGACAGAGACCTATAGACACAAAACAAATAAATAAGGAAATACAAGAAACAAGGCAAAATTCAGCTTCTGGAAGACAGGGACCTCATCCCCCCCCCCAACACAAACACACACACACTCTCCTATGAGATGTCATGATAACCTGAAGGTGCTGGGAATATACAAAACTGTAAGAAAACAGCAAAGACCATCATATTTCCATGGAGCCCTGTGTGGGCACAGCGGGCACCAACTTCTAATGCATCCTATATCCCAAACTAGGAAGCAACGAGCTTTAAATTCCAGTGTGTGGTGGACACTCTGGTGTTGAAATCCCTTGTGTAGCAGCCCATTGCTCAGGATAGAGACTCACAGGGTTTTGAGAAGCCAGACCTGTCTTCCTCACTGGTCATGACTCCTGCTCTCTGGGCTCCTAAACTCCCCAAATGTATACTCCATCTGCCTAGAATCCTCTCATTTCCAGTTAACTCGGTCCTTCTGTGGGATGATTCAAGGTGCACAGGATTACTGAGACAGGACTGCCAGCCCCACGGTGGAGCAGGGGCATGTCTCCCAGCAGGCTCACTCCTCAGTCGTCCCCAGATTGTGGGTCCTCATAGATCTTAGGTGGGAGCTGGAGCTTCTTTGAACCTCATGGACCCTTCCTCACTGGGTGCTCCAAACACCCAGCTAAGGGATTCTGACTTGGCCTCCATGCTGGGGCAGGTTTTCCAATCCTGCTTTTTATTCAGAACTATTTTATTTCAGAAAAATCGTGAGCAGCAACAAACTCAAAGCCCCACTTTGTACCTCAGTGTAGTTTTTAAAGTTCACCAGAGAGTAGGAGGATGGCAATATTGATGAGCTCTTAAAAATGCATGAAGCCTCCTAAGTACAAGCCAAGAATCGTAATACAATCCACGTACATGGACCTCTGGTGTCAATCTCTCATTATTTATTTAGGGGTTTTCCTGGGGGCCATTTGGGAGTGAAGATTCATTTACCAAGAGAGATTCATTTACAAGTTTTCATTACCTTGCTGCAGCATTAATATTAAACTAAAAAGTGTTAGATCTCTTTTGCCTCCAGAAGGGGCAGACTCCATACTCTCTCCCCTTGTAACTAGCTCTTTGATGCTGTCATCGTTACAAGTCTGATCTGTGTGGTTCTTATTGAAATTGCTAGAAGTCAAGGTAAGCATCTTTTGCTTCTTACCTTTGCATCATTACTCAACTCCATCCAAGGGCAGATGTGAAGCCTTATTAGAAATGGATGAAAGTTCCTTTTTATACGGCCCCAGAGGAGAGCTAAGCCCCAGAGACTCCGATTCATTTTCCTTTTACACGTACTTATTGTGAAACCCTATACATGCTTTCACAGGAGCTAATGAAGTATCGCATTGGAAGGGGAAGAAAGCTTTTGCCATGTGCCTCAGAATTTAAGCTCCCCCAAATGCATTCATTTGTTTTGTACTTATCCTCAAATTCCTAATGCACTGTGCTTGCCCAGTTTTCACAGGTTAGGTTGTAAAGAGCATAAGAAAGACTCTTACAGACTTGAGAGTGCCCTTAGAAATGACCGTGCCCCTTTCACCTGACTAAAGATAAGATGAAAACTTGAAGAGGGTCACAGAACCATCTAGAGGTAAAGGCAGGATTTTTACAGGAAGCCCAGAATTCTCCAGATCTTGTTCTTATCCCATTCTAAGCTCCCACCTCATCAGACCAAGTAGGAGGAAGACCTTGTGATTGCCGTTGCATGAGACCCACCCCTCACTTTCTCCCAAGAACGGAGGCCATAACTCTTTGTGGATTAGTAGATACTGAACAGTATAATTCTTTATTTTGATAGAATGAAATGTTTTTGGAATACAATTAAAGCAAAATAAGGGTCCACTTGGAATTGTGAACTTTAGCCCCTTTAAACCACAATTTCTCAGGGTCAGCACAGTGAGCACCGGAGGACTGGAGACATGGCGTGAGGGGCGGGCAGTGGCGTCCTATGCTTTGTAGGATGTTGGACAGCATCCCTAGCCTGTGTCCAGGAAAAACCAGTGGCAGCCACACCCCAGCTGTGATATCCAAATAGTCTTCAGACACGGCCACACACCTCATGGGGGCAGAGTCCCTCTTTGCTGAGAACCACTGATCTCAACTTTAGACATTTCCTTCCCGAGTGTGTGCACACTGAATGGCAGGAAGCACCGTCTGAGAATAGATTCGTGGAACGCACATCCATTATAGATTTTCTGAATGGATGCATTCTCGCTCTTTTTCAATATTGATTTTTGCCATCCTTCTTCCAAAGCTAAAGTGCATTCAGGCTTTGTGTGTGCCTCTGACACTACCGAGAAAGTTCAGGAGCTTTGGGTGTCCAGATAGGAAGGTTTCGGAGGAGTGAGGCTGGTTTACTGTGAGTTTTCATGCAGTGGGGCCATCCGTGGCTTGAAATGTCCCTCGGGGAGGATGGCAAGCTTTGAGCGCCTACCTGCTGGTGGATGCGGGACCGTCAGGGCGTCTGGGGGTGAGGAGTTGTGAAGGCCGCCGTGAGCAAGGTAGTTAGAGACAGAGGGAGAAATCGATGCCGCTTGTTTCATGTGAACTTTCGGAGACACTAGTGGTACCCAAGGTCCACGGCCCCTCAGCTCAGCCTCTCAGAGCCCCTTCTCCCCGAGGGTATGTCGGCCCCTGCGGCTGTGCCCTCACCCCACGTCTCTGACTCAAGGGCCGTGGGCCTCAGGAGCAGAGAACAGAGGGGTGACTGTTCATGACACACAAGTGCATGAATAAGCATCACAAAAACCAGTGGGTGGAGTGTGCCCCAGAGGCTCATTTGGGGCTCCTAGCCCCCATCACTGCCTTTGCACTCATGCTGGGTTTGGGAAAGTAGCTAATGGGTTTAGCTAACTAGGAAAGCGCTAGAAGTGTAGGCAGTTAGGTAAGTAGGGCAGAAGGAAAACGTGGAAGGAGGCATTGGGGTTCCCAGTAGTCAGAATGTGAGACTAGGTCTTCCTGCCACCTGTCCCTTTCTCCTGGGTACCTCATCCTCTCCTTGTGGTGTCTGCTCCTCCCCACCGGGTTCTCCTCCCCTCTGTCCTCATGACATACACACACTCACACACATACATAAACACACACACATACATGCACACGCAAACACATGAACACACAACAGATGGCACACGTGTGCACACACATGCACACGGAGACGCCTACGCATAAACACATTTACATGTGCATACGCACAAATATACACGCACATACACAGAAACACATATGCATTGTACACACATAGACACACAAACACATACACACATGAACAGATGGGCATACGCATGTGTAGACACAAATGCACACACACGTACACACATGCACACACTCCACTTTCCTTGACATGGTGCCCCGGCATCTGCGTTACACACCACTGCCAGTTCCTTCCCCCTCCTGCCTGCACTGTCTCTCTCACATCTTCCTTCTACCTTTGTTTCATGGAGGAGAGTGTCGGCATAAGGAAAACAAGACAACAAGGAGAGAGAGAGAGGAAGGGGAGAGGTAAGGCTGAGGAAAGCAGAGAGGAGGAACTCAGATAATAAATGATTCAATCCTTGCTGAAAGTAGAGGTGAACTCCACTGTAGTTGGTTTTCCAGAACATGCACTAAGGTCAGGGTTTGGCTCTGCCTGTGTTTGTGGCAGTAGCGGGTCAACACACAGGATGCCGAGGGCTGTGTGTGCCTGGTAGAGGTGATTGTTGAGTTCAAGGCAAAAAAAGATCTTGGAACGTCTCCTAGGTCACTGCTGCTTTCACAAGTATGGGACACCTCCAGAGGGTCCTGGCAGATTAGCTTTAGGGCATGTAGCCCCACAGAGATGGAGAGGGTTCAGCAGCCATGGGTGGGTCGCCTGGGGGTGGCTGGACAGTGAGGAACCAAGACACCTGCTCCCTGTGGGTTCAGATGCCTTTGAAGAGGCTTCTGCTCCCTCCTGAAGGAGACTTCAGGGAAGCCACCTCCAACCTAGTCCTCAAGGGGTCTTTGGGGGTCAGCTGGACAGGTGTCTGCTTCCTCAGGGAGTAGAGGATCTAGGGGAAGGGGTACTGCCTTGGCTTCTGTAGGGAAGAAGTGCAGGTGACTGATCGGAGCACAGGGTGGGGACCCCATAAACCACAACTCTGTGGGCTGCAGTTACTGGTCTCTCAAGAGAAATCCTCTCCTTTCCTGTGACTGACATAAGTGGACACAGTTCCCATACAGTAGAAGCGTTCAAAGAGGTCCCAAGTGAAGTTCTCCCAGCCAAGAAGAAAGGACATCTACGTGAGTGTCCCATAGCTGGCGTAACAAAGGGCCAAAAACTGGGTGATTCCAAACAACACGGGTTTAAGGGCAGAATTCCAGAATCCAGAGTCAGCGGGGCCATGCTCCCTCCATCCCTTCCTTGCCCCCTCCAGCTCCTGGGGGCTCCAGGTACTCCTTGCCTTGTGGCTACATCTCTCCATCCTCTCCCTCCATCTTCACATGGTTTTCCCCTCTTCTCTGTCTCTAGTCTCCTTCTTTCTTTCCTTATAAGGACACCTGCCACTGGATTTAGGCCCACCTGGAGTCCTGATGATATCATTTCCAGATCCTTCATTTAATTATATCTACAAAGACTTTCTCCTACAAAGGTCACACTCACAGATTCTGAGGATTGGGACATGGACCTATCTTTTGGAAGTGGTGGGCACTAATCAATCCACTGAAGACAGAAACCAAGGTAGAAACCCCTGGCCAGTCTCCAGGCCCTAACTTCAGACCTTCTGAGAAGGGACATGTCTGGCAGAAAACCATTCACATGCATTACCTAATTAGATCTGCACCACAACTCTATGTGGTAGATTCTATTATTCCCATTTTCTGAGCGAGGAGACTGAGCCCAGATTAAATGCAGGCAATACCTCCCAGACCTCTACTCCTAATCCGCACCATTAGAATCCTTGTTTAGTTTCTCCCATGGAAACAGGCAGATGGAGGGTGGAGGCTGAGAAAAGCAGATGTGCCAACATCCAGACGGTTGCCACGGTTTCCATTCCTCTTCTCTGGATCTCAGATCTGTAGGCACCTGAAGAACATGGAAGGTGCATGGATGATTAGAGATCCCAGTTTCCCAAGTCGTCCTTGGACCAGCACATGGGTTGGGATTTTAATGGATATAAAATGCCTTTAATAAACAAATCTCATGACAGATTACTCTGGTGCTTTCTCCCACATAAGTGCATGAATTATTAAGAGAACCCATTTGCAGCGTTCACACTGTTGAAAGGGCTAATTAGAGCATCGTGCAACTCAGTAAAGCTTTGCTTGAAAACCTGGATCACTCAGAGATAGTGGATATTCAGAGATTGTCGGCAGACCTGCCGTCAAGTTAGCAAACACAAGTAACCCTCGTATGTGAAGATGTGGGCACCGTAGTGTTCCCATTATTAAGGATTTCTAATTCTCACCCACCTTTTTCAGCTACCCCAGCCCTCCTGGTCACTAGTGTGAAAGCCCCTGCAGACGGAGGGCAGCTCTCGTGGGCTTTGTCTGTAATTTCAAACACATTTGTTCCACCTAATCTAGGACCTGAGCATCCTGCAAACCAGCTGGGACCAACAGCCGATTGTTTTTCCAGAGCTTAATAAGCCCTGTTCATTCAGTAGGGAGTAGCTGGGACAGAGACTCATTCCCAAATCTGTTACAACACATTGCAAATATGTCAAGTGTTCAGGATTCAGTTGGGTCTCAGAAACAGCACGAGGCCCTCTTGACCTACATTTTTAAATAACCCTTGAGGTAAATGAATTCCACATTTTCTCAAGTATGTGAACAAAATGATAAAAGTCATCGTCATGGAAGTAAATCAAAGAGTAAATTAATGTCATTTGCTCATTAAACTCTTAAGAATGAAAGACAGGTCATTGCTTTTAGGAAATTGGATATATACAAATCCACACCTCCTTCCCGTCACCCTCACACCATCCTCCATCTGGAAGCTACGATCCTTGGGCCCCTTTATGCCTCACCATTACATCCCCCGACATTCCGTGGATGTCCTCTGAGCTCAGGCCGCAGCCATGCCTGTGCATCCTCCCACCTAGTGGACAGCCCACCCCCAGCCTGTTTTCTATCTAGAGCTCCCCACGCAGTGTGCTATGAAGGAGTTACAAGTGAGCCGAAGAAGTGAGCCCCACCAGCCCTGGATAGCCGGGAGGAGCCCCCTGCATTCACCCAGCTTGCTGCCACCAAACACGCCTTGTCTGCATGTGGGAAAGACGGAAGCAGGGGCCTAGCCAGTGAGCGTTACCCTTTCCTTGGCATCCCTGCCTCTCTCCTTGAGCCCTGTGCTCTGCCAAGCACTTCTAATCACATACAGGGTCCAGCCCATCACACTTTATACCTGGGATGCACTGTTGCCTTTGACGTACGTTTTTCTTTCCATTGTGAGGTTTTGAAGGATCTTGTTACCTCTCTTTCTCTGGCTGAAGTATGACACTTAAGATTCTCAGTTAACGTGCCATAGGAAAGCCGGCTTGCCCTATGCCTGGTGGGATGACGGGAGATGAGGACGATCCCACCTGCCTCTGTGGCGAGCTCTGACAAGGGGTCTTGCAAACACGGCCCGGTACGGTGACATCCCCAGCTCAGACACCCGAGGGGCACTCGGCCCCTGCTTAGCAAAAGCCAACTAACCGTTCTGTGTTTCTTTGCAGGTGACCTCATACATTTGCCTCCATACCTTAGAATGGACTTTTTGTTAAACCGAAGCGGTGCAGGCACGAGCAGGGACCTGAGTTTGGGGCAGGCGTGCTTGGAACCTCAGAAAAGTCGGACCCTGAAGCGCCCCACGGTCCTTGAGCCCATCCCCATGGAGGCCTCCTCTTCCACGTCCTCCACAAGAGAGGGACAGCAGTGGCAGCAGGGGGCTGTGGCCACATTACCTCAGCGAGAGGGAGCAGAGCTGGGACAGGCGGCTAAGATGAGCAGCTCCCAGGAATCGCTGCTCGACTCTCGGGGCCATTTGAAAGGAAACAATCCCTACGCAAAATCCTACACCCTGGTATAACAAACAGCATGACTGGACAGCGGCTGTAAATACAATTTAAAAAATTCAATCAAAGCTACCTTTTTTTTACGGAATTCCAATATTTATAATTAAAGAAAATCGCCAAAATATATTAAAAAAAAAGAGAAAATACTGAAACCACAGACAGTGCAAAGACTCTCCTGATTTTTTTCTGTCTGAGTGTGAGCTCCATCTGCCTGGGCGTCTGAATTTTTGGGAAAGAAGTCCAGTTTTATGATCTTCACAGTTTATTGCATTTTTACTGATTTTCTACAAAGTGCATGGGGGACTGATTAAACCTTCTGACTGGAAGTTCTATCACACAAGATTTAAGAACGAAAACGGGGGGGAAATTACCCTCTTTGTGAATTTAAAAGGAACATTGATTTGGGGGCAGGGGAAGACTTTAGTCATGTTTGCACACCTTTCTTTCCCATTAGAAACTGGGTCCTCAATTTGACCTCCTTCTGTTGTGAATTAGGATGAGTGCCGTCAGTGAAGGGGTGGGGGGAATCAATTTGATTTTCTTTTCTGTTTATTTTTTAATTTAATGAGACACTCTTTGCATTTTGTCTAAGCGAAATAAAAAAGAAAAGGTGGTCTGCCTTTATTTCGATGTCTACCTCTCTTGTGTCCTACTGATTGCTGGGTCCTCCTCCCTCTTGATGCTTGTGTTTGCAAACACCAGAGCTGAACCCAGAGTCCAATTCAATAAACCAGAGAGGTACCAACATTCCAGCCTCCTCAGGGATGGCTGGGAAGAGCACAAACGACGCAGCTGGTCCCAACCATAATCAGGGACCGGCCAGGTACTCTAAGCCTCCCAGATGTTCTGCTCCTTCCTTGCCTCTCCGCAGCATCTCTTTCCCTAGCTAGACCAGGGGTCAGCAAACCATAGTCCGGGGGCCAAATCCCGCCCCCTGCTGCTTTTATAAATAGCATTTTATTGGAACACAGCCACGTACACCATTGGCGTTTTGTCTATGGCTATTCTGTGCCACAATGGCACAGTTGAATAGTTACAACAGAAATGGTACGGCCTGCAAAGCAGAAAATATTTACCATCTGGTCCAATACAGAAAAAGTTTGCAGATCCCTACTCTAGAGTCCCATAGTTAACACCAGCTTGCTGGAGAAAGAAAGAGAGGACCAGGGAATTCCATGCACCTTACCCTCCAGGACCTGTCCTGTCACCACCTCGACCAGTATCTAAGTTTGCAATAGACCATCTTGGTATATGTTGTCTCTGGTTCACTCTGTACCCAGAGGAAAACAAGCCAATAGTAAGTTATGTTCCTCTGAAATCTAACTTTTTCTTCTTCTTCCTCCAAGTTTAAATTACTTACCACATGGCCCACCCTAACAGGGAACTTACTCTTAATTACTCTGAACTGCATTCTTCATCCCGTGACCCTTACACAGTGTGCTTAGCAAAGATCACCTCTCCTCCCATGGTACCCACACCCCATCCCAGACTTCCTCAGGTCTCTATGACAGAAGTTTGGCACGGACCAGAAAAATGCCCATGGCAGCTCAGTTGCCCAGGTAACAGACTACACAAGTACCTTCCTCTCCTAATATTCTCTGCAGGCTCCCATCTAAGCCACCAACATAGATGGGTGCCAGTTATACCATCTGGAGCATGTTCAGAAATGTATTTCCTGTTCTCCTCTCCTCCCTTCCTCCTCCCCCTCCCTCTTTTCCATCACTGCTTCCTTCCATTTATTTTCCAGGCAGGTACATTTGCCTACATAGATACGTGACACAGAGCACCTGCGGAGCAGGTCCAGGACTCAGCCAAGACCACCTGCCGATGTGAACATAGACGACTCTATGCTTGTGCAGTGTGTGTGTGTGTGTGTGTGTGTGTGTTTCTTGCTATGGTTTCAGGATTCGATCCATGTCACAGACACTCACAGACTGTTTTTGTATGCAAAAGAAATTAAGTGCTACTTTCTGGGAGAAAATTAAAACTATCTTTCATCAGTTTAAAACTTCTATATTCCCCAAACTTAGAAGTTTAGCATTTTTTCTTTTTCTCTCAAGCTGTGCAAAAATAAAAATTCTGCATCATACCTGCTTCTGTAATGGATTACTTTCAATAATCCTGCCTTGATGATGTTCATTAAAATGAGTTCAAAACGCAAGCTTTGTATCAAAAAGTACAGTTGCCTACCTCTCAGGAAGTGGTCCACTCCTGATGGCCATAAAGCTCTATAGATCCATAAATTAAAAGGGCCACTGTGTAGTAAAACAACAATTATTGGGTGATAATAATTAATTTTCCTCTGGACCTCTACTTGTCTCTAACCTGATTTATAACGTCTTTGAGAGGTCATCTTGTTATCTTAGGGTATCTTAGAGCCCTGGAACTCTGATAAGTTCTTCATCCTTTGCCAATAACTAGAGGGTCAATGAACAATAGATATTGGGTGATGGAGAATAGCTATCGAGTCAATGCATGATAGCTCTTGGTTAAGGGAGAATAGGTTTAGAGTCAATGGACAACAGCTAGAGGGTCAATGAGCTGGGTTTCCTCTAAGGCATCCATCCAGCTGACAGTCTGAAAAATGGCTATTTTCCTGAAGTGAGCAAGGCCTTCTCATAATCCTTTGGCAGAAAACCATACAGCCCTCACTGCACATTCATCTACAGGAACTCCAGTGCTTCCATTTGGCTCACATGTCTGCTTGCTCACTTTCTTGCATCCATATCTGCCATGACCACCCACAAGGAGAAGGGGGTGGAGAAGTGGAGGTAGGGAAAGATGGAGGAATGAAATGATACAAAGATTATCACAAGTGAGAATGGGTAAGCTCTCATCCCATTGTCTCCGTGTCTTTGCCACAAAGAATCTTGATGGTACTTCAAGATACAGAAAACATACTGTTCTTAAAATAAGCAAGAGATCACACTCAGTTAAGGTTCCTTTGGTATGGGACCTTGATTCTGCCTAAGCCAAAAGGTTCATGTGATTTTTTTTTTAATTTATTTTCAGTGTTCCAAGATTCATTGTTTATGCACCACACCCAGTGCTCCATGCAATAGTTGCCCTCCGTAATACCCACCACCAGGCTCACCCAACCCCTCACCCCTCTCCCCTCCAAAACCCTTAGTTTGTTTCTCAGAGTCCACAGTCTCTCATGGTTCTTCTCCCCCTCCAATTTCCCCCAACTTCCTTCTCCTTTCCATCTCCCAATGTCCTCCATGTTATTCCTTATGCTCCACAAGTAAGTGAAACCATATGATAAATTGACTCTCTCTGCTTGACTTACTTCACTCAGCATAATTTCTTCCAGTCCCGTCCATGTTGATACAACATTTGGGTATTCATCCTTTCTGGTGGAGGCATGGTACTCCATAGTATATATGGACCACATCTTCCTTATCCATTCATCCGTTGAAGGCCATCTTGGTTCTTTCCACAGTTTGGCGATCATGGCCATTGCTGCTATGAACATTGGGGTACAGATGGCCCTTCTTTTCACTACATCTGTATCTTTGGGGTAAATACCCAGTAGTGCAATTGCAGGGTCACAGGTAAGCTCTATTTTTAATTTCTTGAGGAATCTCCACACTGTTCTCCAAAGTGGCTGCACCAACTTTCATTCCCACCAACAGTGTAAGAGGGTTCCCCTTTCTCCACATCCTCTCCAACACTTATTGTTTCCTGTCTTGTTAATTTTGGCCATTCTAACTGGTGTAAGGTGGTATCTCAATGTGGTTTTTAAATCAATGGCTGCGGCCTAGTTGTGAACACCAAATCTATTTCTAGCCAAGGTGGATGGCTTGCAGGGACTAGTACTGGAAATCCAAGGCCTGGTTGATTAGACTTGTCATGTACCCTGGAAAGTTCAGTGGGAGCTGATGATATGTCCCTGTTCAAAAGCCTTCTTCAGTTGCCTAAAGAATGTGTCCTGGAGGGTATCACCCATTCTCTGAAGTTCACTAGGGAAGATTAAGTATCAACAATTTAATATCCAGGGGTTCTGTGCTCCATGTTATTCTTCACCCATTGGCTCAAGGTGACCTGTCAGACAGCACAGCCAGAGGAATGAAGCTGGAGTGAAGGAAAAGTTTTCTTCAGCTCCTAGAAATGAAGCTGTTGTGGTCTTAACAAGGGCATAACTCAAGAAATCTTCAGGTTTAGGCAGAACTCTGTCTGTTTGCTCTTATATGCTGTTTATTTGAGCTTTATGATGGTAGAGCTCTTGAGCTCTCAGCAGGAATAACTGAGCTTGCCAAGCCAGGGTTAGGGTGAAGGTGAATGGTAACTAAGGACAGGGTCCTGGCTGAGTCCCTCTCCCCTCTGCAAATTGGTACTGAAGACTGGAAGGACCTTAGTGTTAGCTGGGTCACTCAAGCATCACTAGGCATGTGAGTGGGGAATAACTATTGAGAAACAATCCGTCGTGAGTCCCTTGCATTCGTGCGTGTCTTCTGAGAGGAGGCATTAATAGATTCTGTTCTATATTTTCAAGGAATAGCTACCTAACAAATAGCTTTGGAAGATAGACTGATGTCTCCCTGCCGGGCAAAACGCAGATGTGTTTTCTGACCAAGATAATAAAAACAATGTCTCCCTCCAAGGCAAAATTTGACAGGTTTGCCAGCAACCCCCTTTTTTTTTTTTTAAAGATTCATTTATTTAACAGATAGAGACCACAAGCAGGCAGAGAGGCAGGCAGAAAGAGAGAGAGAGAGAGAGAGGAGGAAGCAGGCTCCCCGCCAAGCAGAGAGCCCGACGTGGGGCTCAATCCAAGGACCCCGGGATCATGACCTGAGCTGAAGGCAGAGGCTTTAACCCGCTGAGCCACCCAGGCGCCCCACAACCCCTTTTTAAGTTTGGAGTTTCCTAGGCATTAGACACAGGCATCCACACCCTCCAGGTCCCCCGTCTATCTACATGACCTCAAGCAGGTTCCCTTGTGTTCTCCCGTCTTCACTCCAATTCCGTCTTCTCAGTGAAGCCTTCTCTGAACACCCTGTTCCCTACCACATCTAGCCCCTTCCCAGCAGCAGCATTCCTGCTCCCACATCTTCTGTAGCTCTCAGTCTATCCACTTCTCCTCTTCTGACTTACTATGTAATTTACTTATTTATAATGATTATTTTTCACCCTTTATCTTCTCTGACAAGAAAGTCAGCTACACAAGGACAGAGTTCCATTTTTCTCATTGTGTCCTCCATTCATAAGTCAGCACTTGATCCATAAGAGGCATCCTATAAATGTTTGTTGAAATAAAAAATGTGTTTGGTGTTTCTTAACTTCATGGTTCATAAGCGGCGACACAAACCTATTGTGTGTACAGAGTCTACCTAGCTCCTGTGCATCACCCCGTGGGCCTTGAGGGCACAAGGGAACTGATGGGAGTGTGGCAGTCATGTCAATCACTGTGCTGCAAGTAATACCACAACTGAGTCTCTGACTTAGGAGACTCGTGTCCTCTTCAAGCGCCCATGGAACTGTGGCAGACCAACCAATTAGCTTTGGACTATGGTGCAAATCAGACCTTCTACAGATCCTGACAAGGGTGAAATAGATGTGGGGAACACTAGCACCCCTCCACTCTCTAGCGGGACTCTGCAGCTTTGACTTCTGGGTGTAATCTACTGACAGACCTTTTGCAACTTGATGGGAATGTTGTTGTTACTGTTTTGCTTTTCTCAATCTCTCACTTTCAGAAAGGGGGAAAGGCTGGGAAAAAGTGACTTTGAGCCCATGGCAAGGAATGTCTCTTTCATCTCCCAAGACAAACTTGGCAAAGCTGGAAAGCTCTTTGTGTTCCAGAAACTTCAAGCCAACTGTAAGAAGAAAAGGCAATGTTTATTGTCACTGGCTTTGTGCCTCCCCAGAGAGGGTTGTGTTCTACTTCAAAGAAATAACCCTTCTACGGAGAGAAAAACAACTGAGATATACATTCATGTGTGTAATGAAGGGAAGGTACTCAGAAATGTCCTTGAGACAGTGGGGCTCAGGGTCAAACTACCACAGAGGGGTTACGGTGACCAGCTGGATATCACAGCTGCAGGGCAGGGGGCAACATTTCCAACCATGCTGTGTGTGGGCACAAAATTATGTTCTCAAAGAGTTAATTCAGTGTTTGCCTTAACCTGTCATTCTCTGAGGTTCCCCTAAGGGCTGAATGCCTCAGAAAAGAGGCATTTTCCCACTCCACGCAGAAATATTTGGCAATCTGTTAAGAAGCTGCTTCCAGTTTCTAGGTCCAAATTTTTTTTAATTTTTTTAAATTTCTTTTCAGTGTTGCAGAATTCATTGTTTATGTACCACACATATTGCTCCATGCAATACGTGCCCTCCATAATACCCACCACCAGGGAGGGGAGTGGGAGGTTGGGTGAGCCTGGTGGTGGGTATTATGGAGGGCAGGTCTAAAATTTTAAGTGTCTTACAAAGGTTCAAATTCTAAGATGGAGCAATAATGGTGCCAGCATGCTTGTCTAGCCCTCAGCCTTAGGTATGTGGAACAAAAAGACCTTTGACCTGAGCAAAAGCACAATCTTCCATGAAATCACTGTGCCCACACTCATTAACACACAAATGAAACATGTCCCACCCACCACGTCAGCAACCCTCCAACATCTATGTTCCCATCAAGGTGGGAAGTTGCTCCATCATTGACCAGGAAGGTATCCTGACGACAGTCGAAAGAGATGTACTTTCCACCTGAAGAGCAAAGCATGAGCCTAGTAGAGTCGCACTGTTAGCCCAACGCTACCTATTTTTCTGACTGCTTGGCCACGTGACAAGAGAGCTTGCCTGCAAAACCCTCAGGTTGTTTTTCAGAGTCCATAGTCTCTTATGGTTCGCCTCCCCTCCCCAATGTCCATAGCCCGCTCAGGGGTGGGAGGTTGGGGGAACAGGTGGTGGGTGATGGGGAGGGCACGTTTTGCATGGAGCACTGGGTGTTGTGCAAAAAGAATGAATACTGTTACGCTGAAAAAAAAAATAAATAAAATAAAACATTAAAAAAAAAAAAAGAGAGCTTGCCTGCTTTGTTGAAACTTCCACTTATCTTCTTTCATGATCTTCAGCATAGTAGACCTTGGTGAAGATATTCAGCCCAATCATGTAGCAAGAATTAACCTTCAACCATTGAAGAGATGATAATTTCATTAAGAGTAGTTAAGAGTCCTTTGTATCAAACCAAGCATAATGAAGATGCTTGCAACAAGGGTTATCATAGCAAGCGGTAAGGGGACATTCTAGTGCCTACAGAGCCAACTGGAAACCCTCCAGCTTCCATTCTTGTCAAAGACTATTCTCAAGATGTCTTTGTCTGTTTGCCTCCCGATGTGCCCATTCTGCTGAACATGAAAAATGTTGTGTGTTTAATGATGTTGGGCCATAGGAAGATTTGGGGCTGGCAAGGCACATGGTATAATAGCAAGAACACTGCAGAGAGGCTCGGCTCTAGCACCAACAAGCCCGGGAATTCACCGTGGTATCTCTTGCTTGGCCATCTGGTTTGGACATCTGCAAACAGACCTGATGGGATCTGCTCTCCAAGGCCCTTCCAGCTCAACGAGGGGATGATCCTTCGTGGTGTCAGTCTCATTGGGTAAATATCCGAGTTCCTTGGAAGTCTGTGTGAGAGGCGAGGACTGCACTACATTCTTTTTTTTTTTTTTTTTTAATTCCTCCCCCCAGCCCAGGCATCAGCCAAAACTGGTAAATGTTTTTAAATGATGGTTAGGAAGTGAATGTAGGTGTGCAGATGTTTTGTAGAATGCAAAAAGGATGCTCTAAATATGCCTAAGCATGGGGTATAAGAGAGATTTTAACCTTTTTAATAAACTTTTAAATTCAGCCAATTACTGTGTGTGTGCTCTTTATCCTGAGGGAGGGGAGTGTAAGGAAACCTGGCTGCTTGGCCACATGCCGAGAGAACATGCCTATTTCACTGAAACTTTCACTTTTGAAGGTTTCGGGTAATAGAGACTTCACTGCCTGTTGCATAAAATCTCACATATGGGTATTGGAGAGATTGACCTCCCCTCAGTCCCTTTGAAATAAAACCCTGTATTTAGCCTACCTAAATAGGCTCTATCCAAACATTACATTCAGCAGATTTCTAAGTTTATCCCGGTAACCCTTGTGATAATCACAGGAAACTGATTTTTGTTGTTGTTGCCACTATTGGTAGCAAGGCTGGTGTCTGTCCTTGGTGGGTGTAGCTCACATGTGCCAGGAAATCACACTCCCCATTCTTGGAAGTGTAAACCACTGTTCTGCAGCTGAAGCTCCTAGGAGGCCAGCACTGCTGATGCCATCCTAGTTCCACCTGGTCAGACTGAACTGTCAAGACTTTCTCCAAACCACCATCCCATCTCCTGCCCTCACTTTCAGCAGACAGCAACCAAGAAAACATCCCCCTTTTTCTGCATACCCCCCCAAACTCTTCTGAGCCTACACCCTTTCTTATTCTTGCCTTCTCAGGGCAGTAGAAAAGTGGTCCCTTCTTACCCACAGCTCCTCTGTCCATCCGTAATCTGGAACTCAACTCCTCCCACCTTTATAAGACCCACACTTCCCTGTCCACTCCTATCTTCTCTCAAACTCACATGTAAAGATATCCAGCTCTTTCACATCAAGAAAAAAATAATCTCTCCTTCCACCCTCCACTCACTGTGGACACTGTCCTGTCCCCACTCTCCTTCACAAAGAAACATCTTGAAGAAGTGTACACCGTGGTCACATGCCCTCACCACCTTTCTCCCATCTACTCTTTCCCCTGAAGTGGACCTCCTAAAAGACACAGAGAAGTTCCTTGTGGTCTGATCCCATGACCCCCTCAGTTTGCTCTTCTGCCGCACTGGGGAAATTGTCTTCTTCCTGGTTTCTGATTCTTCTGCTCTTTGGGATAATTCTTTTCAATTTTATTGATAATATTCTCATTCTTCAAAGCTCCTTTCAAATGTGTATATTCCCAGGTGTCCTCCCTCACTCTTGTGCATTTCTTTCTCACGCTGGACAATTTTAGTGTCCCAGCTGCAATCATAGCTTTAATTATTATCTGCATTCTGCTGATTTCTAATTTATATCCCCAGCTTGAATTTCTGCCCTGAGCTATCAGTCCACATCCAACAGCCTCTTGGACATCTCCATTTGAATGTCCCATGCAAAGCTCAAATTCAGATGAAGAACACTGACGACTGTGTTTGATCTCACTGCTCCTGGCTCCCCTCTACCTGAGTCCCCATCCCAGTGATGGCTTGACCATCCAATCCAGGACTCTCCTTCATCTCCACAGTCACTAACCATGTCTCTTATCCTCTCACTCTTGTCCCCATGCTTCTTAATCTCTCCACAACTGCTCTGGCTCAAGTCCTTCTTCACATGGATTATTGCAAAGACTCCCTGGAATAGGTCTTAGTACCTCCAATATTATACACTTTCCAACCTCATTCTCTACACCAGTGCTATACTAGTCTTCTTGCCATGCAATTCTCATTGAATAATTTATTGCTTAATAATTTTCATTATTTTCTATTGCCTTAATTAAACTATACAAGCTGTTCAGTATGACATATAAGACCATTCATAATCTGGTTCTCATCTAGTGCATTCTGTCTAAACTAGACTACTCTTTCATCCCTATCAACACCCCTTTATCCTCCATCATCCTTTCCACATGGACACACACTCAATGCTTCTGTCAGTTTCTTCAATATTTGTATCTGGTCTCTCATCCTCGTGACTTTACATATGCCTGTCCCTCCACCTGGAATATCATATCCCCTATCCCACTTGTCTGAATAATCCTCACTCATCTTTCTGAGTTCAGCTCAGAGGTCACTTCCTGGGGCATGGTTGTCCTTCTCCCTTCTCACATCCTTAAACCCAAGAAGGAGACTTAGGCTCAGGGACCCTGGAATTGCAGGGTAAGTTATGACACCTACTGTTCTGAATTACGACAGTTTGGTTAGGATCTGCCACTGCTAGCCATGAACTGTAGGTCTGTGGAAGACATTGTCTGCACTTCATCCAGAACTCCTCACATCTCTTTTACTCGATTCCTCTGTGCCCAACATCTGGCTTTCAAGTGTCTGTCCATGTGACTCTTCTTGGAAGAACCCCCTTTGGCTGCTGGAGTCACTTTTTACATACAAGTAAATAGAGCAGGAGGAGCCGAGGAGTTTATGTCCCCCGGATGAAGGGGGTGACTGGCAGTGACTGGCAGGCACAGGATGTGGAATCCAAGATGCCTTGCCTATGAGCAGGGCAACCACCCTGTTGACCTGTACCTTACTCCAGTTCTCCCTGAGACACAAGTCTAAGCCCAGGACTTTGAAGTTATCTCCTGTTTGACATCTTCCTTATTCTTCTGGCTTGGAGAAAGCAGCAATCATGATCAAGATTCACATATATCATTTTACATTTTCTCCCCCACTGTCAAGGACCACACATCAGAGAGCTCATGGAGTAACAGATGTACCATGATGGGGATCCCGTATAGCAAAATGTTGTCTAGAACAAAGAGACCACTTAGGGCAAAGAAAGTGTGACATTAGGCACACGATGATGGGTCTACTCCCCCTATTATGTCTATAATAATAGAGCACAATAAGGGCACCTTGAGGATATAGTCAAGATCCTAGAATGGAGACAACACCCCATGAAGTTGGGGTACTGTGGTCCCCCAGGATGCAGCAGTTATCTTAAACCAACAGCCGTTGTAAGGTACTAAGTCCCCATGGTAGAGTACATGGATCCAGAAACCAAACTTTGAAAGCAAGAGTGACAATAACCAACCTTCACCTACAACAAGTCACAAGGCAATTTGCGATTTCATCCCCACAATTTTAAGTTCTATAGGTCTAGAGGCCCACTTACCAGAGGAAAACTGTTTCCAGCAGGAGACACAGTGAAAGTCACATTAAACTAAAAGCTGCAGCTGCTACCCAGTCATTTTGGGGTCTCTCCAACAGCATATCAGCAGGCAAATAAAGGTATCATCATCCCGGCAGGAGTTCTTGACCTTGATTACCATGAGGAAGTAGGGTTTCCACATCCTGGGTGCAGAAAGTAATTTATTTACCATGCAGTTGATTCACTGGGGTATCTCTGGACACTCTCATGCCCATTTTTAAGTGTGCATGTAAAGTTACAACAACAATGACCATCATAGGCATAGTCATCTCTCAGGGATGAGGTCATGGTGACTTCACTAAACAAGCCACCAGGCCAGCAGAAGTAATTACCAATGGTGAAGGTTATCCAGAATAGGTGCCAGCAGAAAGAGAGCACGAACATCAGATACTGCTTTGGGACCAACTAGAGCACCAGGGGCTATATTTGTCCCACTAACTCTCCTCTTATATGACTTTCCACAGAGATTGAACTCAACCCCAATCTTGAAGAAGCCATGACAAGTTGGAGGGAATATAATGTAAGAAGGAAGTAAATCTAGACAGAATATGGGCTGGACTGTATGAACCTGTTGGTTGCCCCACTCAGATCCTTCAAATATCTTCTTAGTCCTTCCAAGTGCCCACACACTAGTTTTGGTGGGCTGCTCTCCGAGAGGCAGCCCCTACAATGGCCATCAGTGCACTGCTCTTGAGCTACTGGGATTACCTTTCCTACAAGCACAGAGCCAGCATGCCCGGGAGTTAACACCCCTGGAGAGAGCTTACCCAGTGACTAATGAGCACAGGAGGATGGGAGCTCAGCTCCCTTGCTTCTCTACGGAGCAAAATCCAAACTGCCATTTATGCTTCAGAACATGAGACCAGCCTACAGCTGGGACTTTGTCAGATAGCAGCACATCTTGCTTCTTCTCTCTTCCAAACTCCCTCCCCCACTCCTGTTTTGTTTTCCCCTGGTAGCGTTGTAACCTTGCCATAAATTATTTGCATATAAAATCACATCTCAAGTTCTATTTCTAGGGATGCATAACTAATGCCAGGTCTCCCATTTTGCTCTATTCCTGTACCTATCCTAGTGCCTGGTATGTATTAGATGTTCAATAAACATTGGGCAATAAAGACATAATTGAATAAGTAGCATCAAAGTGTTAATATCTTTTCTCTTACTATTTTCATTAGGGAATATTATTATTATGATTTTTCCTAGAAGAAAAATCTGATTTATTTCTGACCTCCGTATATGATGTGAGTAAATCTTGGCCAAAAGTAAGGGACAAAGCATAAGACCAAATACTCTTAGTTTTATTTTTTCTTTTCTTTTTTTTAGTTGAATAAATTTTACAAGTAACATTGTGTAAATTTAAGGTGTACAGCATGTGATACATTTTTTGGGGTTTTTTTTTTGTTTTTTGTTTTTGTTTTATTAAATTTATTTTTTTCAGCGTAACAGTATTCATTGTTTTTGCACAACACCCAGTGCTCCATGCAATACGTGCCCTCCCTATTACCCACCACCTGGTTCCCCCAACCTCCCACCCCTGTCCCTTCAAAACCCTCAGGTTGTTTTTCAGAGTCCATAGTCTCTTATGGTTTGCCTCCCCTTCCAATTTTTTTTTTTACATATAATGTATTTTTATCCCCAGGGGTATAGGTCTGTGAATCGCCAGGTTTACACACTTCACAGCACTCATGATAGCACATACCCTCCCCATGTGATACATTTATATATTGTATATTTGATACTTCACATTGCCATTGTAATGATAGTTGTCACATTATATAATATAATACTACATTACTGTTACTGCCTATATTCAATATATTGTGCGTTAGTTCTCTATGGCTTATTGAGTATCTGTTATAAGTTTGCACTCTTAAAGGCCATCAGTCCCAACCCTTCACCTTCCATCCCCTAGTAGCCATCATATTCACTCTCTGTTTGAATTGTAAAATGCTCCTCTGCATTCTTGATGTGACAGAAGCCAGCTTTGGTGAGGCTGCTCCCAAGCTGACCTATTAGCCTGGGGAAGGCAAAGGAAAACAACATGAGAGACCACTGGCATTGTCTCCAGTAAAAAGTGAGGTGGAAGCTTGTTCTAGGTTAACCTTCCCTCCAAGGCCTTCTTACCATGAGGAACTGGCTGGACACTATTAGAGCAGGGACTCTGCAAAGGACTTTTACGTCTGGATTGACAGGCTTGGGAAATAAGTAAATCTGTCAGGGCTTTGAAGTCAAGAAGGGAAAGTCATTGGTTTCTTCAGCAGGGTTGGACTCA
Organism: Meles meles; assembly: GCF_922984935.1. Taxonomy (NCBI): domain Eukaryota; kingdom Metazoa; phylum Chordata; class Mammalia; order Carnivora; family Mustelidae; genus Meles; species Meles meles. The sequence goes on along the minus strand of NC_060069.1, from coordinate 159,424,854 downwards.
GCCAGGAAGCATCCAATTTTATCTTTTGTCTTTTATCTTTGACCACAGAATCCTTTCCAGGTTTATAACCTAATGTGGATTAACATTTGGACCAGCAGTGAAAGTTTTCAAAGATAGAAGATGAGATATTTATAGGTCTTGAAATACATGTAGAACCTTTAAAACCGTTTCCAGAAATCTGATTTTGGTTTTCTTTTAAGGCTTTTTTTGTGATACCCCACTTTGTGGCTGATTCATCCTCCCAGATCCCTGCTAAGAGGAGCCCAATGTTGCTAACACACAGGGTGAGAGATTGTTGACTTGAGTTGAGCACAATATTTTAAAAGAGGGCCAAAAAGAGATACCATTTCACTCAAAGTTCACATGAGCTAGTCTTTGGAACAAAAGTAATAAATAGAGGAGAATGCGCTTCATTAGAACCTGCCCCATTATACATATGGAAACCACTGAACCCTGAACCCACAACACACCAGGGTCTTTTCATCAAGCTATTCATCTTGAGACTTAATGAAATAGCTCAAAGAAGTCTTACTTCTCTTTAGGTCATTTCAAAGACTTTTGTACTGACTTGCCCACGTACACTAACCCTGCTAGAATCTTAAAATACAGTGGTTAAGAGTATGAGATCTACAGTCAGATTACTGGATTCGATTCTGGGCTCTACCATGGATAATCTTTTAACTTTTGTGTTTCAATTTTATTATATGTAAAGTATGAGAAATAATACTAACTTCTTTCAGGGATGTTGTGAATAAGGAATGAGATGATGCATGTAAAAGGCTCAGAACAACTGTTTGGCCCATATAGATTATTAATAAATGTTAACAACTGTGGTTAACGATGCCTTTGACCCAATTACTTAAGACCGTGCATGGTGAGTAACACCTATCAATGGAAAATGTCCCCAAAAGGCATCCCACTCACTTACAAACACTGTTTCAACATTTGGGGTGAGAAGGGTCATTTTGTTATATTTGTATACATAAGCATAAGGCAAACAGCCCCAGGAGCTTTGGATTGGGTGAATGTCCATGGTACTGAAATCAATTCCTAGCCCAAGAGCATATATGTAAGTGTGCTTAATCATGTTTAAATGCTTAATTAAGCAGTGCCTTTTTTATTTTATATCATGTCTTCTGGAGATGTGAGCCAGTTTGGCTCATAAAACTAATTATATTAACGTATATTACAGGAGGAGGAGGGGAAGGACTGCGGAAGGGAAGGGGAGGGAGATAAAGAGGAGCTAATTAAAGCCACTTCTTAAAGCATTTATGGGTTAAACTTCAAAAGAAACTGTTCCACTACCACTATAAAAGAAGCATGCTTAGAATTGTGAAATAGTCATTAATGTCATGCAGCTACATGTTCTCATGTATTTCTTATTTATTAGACTTACTAAAAGTAGCAAAAACAAGTTCTTGTTTCTCAAATGTTATATCTTTTTTTAATAGCCAAATTACACTGAGTAACACTTGACTAAACACAGAAAAGCATCCATTTGGACCCTGGCGGCATACGAAACGGTCACAGCACACCCACTTGGAGCTGCTCCTTCCTCCAGCCGTCCTTCAACAGTGAGGGAGGATTTACATGGCTTCCATGTAAAGCTCCGTAGAGAGTTTCTCTGAGCACTGTAACCTTTAACAGAACTTTACAAAATTGACAAGACTTCACTGAAAACCGTTGAATTCATACGCTGGAACGAAAGCTGTAGGCAGACAATCGTGCATATGTAGCGAGTTTGAAGATCTGCACCCAGTCATAGACAGATGCCAGATGACCCCTGACCCCTGCCTTCTGATATTTATGCCTTGAGCAATCCCCTTCCTTTGAGTGTGGGCAGCACTTGGAACTTCTTTCTAGGAACAGGATGAGGCAAAGGTGACCGTGTGTCATTCTTGTGATGACATCTCATAAGACTTCACCTTTCTAGACACCTTGCTTTCAATTGGGTGTAGGTGTCATGCTGTGAACCACCCAGGGGGAGGACTTTGGAGAAGGAGACCAGAGGGAGCCCCTGCAAGCTCGGGCAACTTCCAGCCAGCAGCCAGTCTTGCACCTACAAGGAAACGCATTCTGCCAATAACCTGAACAAATTTGGAAACTGCTTCTTCTCCCTAGAGGGCATTCTCATGAGACCTCAGTCTCTGTCAACCCCTTCACAGTAGCCTGGAGAGACCCTGAAGATGAGAACCCAGCTACATCCCACCCTAAACCCTCACTGACAGGAACTGTGAGACCATGACCATACATTGTCCTCAGCTGCTAAGCTACACGGGAATAAATAACTAGTACACACATTAAGAAGCCTCAAAAGAAAATTTTAAAAAATAAGAAAAAAGAATTAGGGAAGAAATAATACAGCTCAAGGGGGGAAAAAAAGAAGCCTCAGATGTATACAGATGTAACTATCCTGCTCCGGTGGTTAAGAGCACCGTGGTGGCTCAGGTGATTAAGCATTTGCTTTCAACTCAGGTCCTGGTCTGAGGGTCCTGGGATCGAACCCCACGTTGGGCTCCCTGTTCCGCAGAGACCCTGCTTCCCCCTCGCCTCCTGTCCCTCCCCCATGCTTATGAACTCTCTCTCCCTCAAATAAAGAAAATCTTTTTTAAAAATTAAAACTTAATCCAAGAAAATTGGTCACTTCCATTTTATGACTCAGCCTGCTGGGGTTAAGTGGTTATCCAAGTGATGGATTCCTTCCTTCCCCTTTTTTGTGTCTTTGTGGCAAACTAAGTTCTGGAGGAGGTATGTTCTGGGGAATTGTCACATGGTTCCAGGCAGGCTGCCTGGGATGAGGGTTGGCCTCCAGCCCCTGCTACAACCTGAGTTTCAGTGAAGCTGTCCCTCATGACCTGTTGGTATTCTATGTTGACAGCCAGTGAGCGCTAAGGTCCGTGGTTCCTTCCATGGCCACTGTGTTCCCTTGTTCTGACTTAGCAGGTGCTCTGGTCCTTCTGGGGCCCTGGTCCTCCCTAGGTTGTGCAGAACCTTGAGGCTGCCTTGGAATCTGTCTGGCTAAATGCTTCTGTCATCTACTTCGGTGTCTGCTTAGGTCGTGCTAAGAGACTTGCATATTTCCAGATTATGTTCATTGAGCTCCTCAAACTTCTGGGGCATGATTCTTGCCTCTTTAGAGTTTAAAATTGCCTCTGGGAGTCTTCTCAGACACCTACTAACAGCTCTGTTCTAACCTCCCTGCCTCCTAAGCACATTGTTTGTTGAATCCTTATTTCCCTTTGCAAGTAGCTGAAAAGCAGCCATTGCATTACATTCTGTGTCTTCTCCAGAAATCTGGCTTATTTTATTCTCTGTACTCGGCCCTCCAAGTTTTCTTGCCAAAACTTACAAATCCTTTTGTTTTTCAACCAAGTCCAACTCTTACACATCAAAATTCAGTTGGCTTTTAGATCGTTATTTTACAGGGAATTTCAAGAACCAGTTTTGGAACTCCAAGTCAAGAATTTGGCCTTTGTTCTAGACAGTATCATCTCTCTCTTCCCTTGAGATCTGAGAGATAGAAAGCTGCGTGAACACTTTTGGAAAGATAAGAGGAACAGAGGGGGCACTATCAAGAAAACTGTATGTCACATACAGCCATGTATAAGAGTGCAGTGTGCGGATTACGCCCCCCCCCAAAAAAATATATGTTGAAGTCCTAACCTTAAATGTGACCTTATTTCAAAATAGACTCAAATTAAAATGAAGTCCTAATCCACCCAGGTGAGCCCTACTGCAACACGATTGGTGTCCCTAGACACTCACACATAGGGAAACTACTGTGTGATCCTGGAGAAAGAGATTGGGTGATGCATTTATAAGCCAAACAACACCAAGGATTACCAGCATCAAGAGCAAACAATAGATTCTCCCCAGAGCCTTCAGGGAGCTTAACCCTACCAACACCATGAGAGACTATGGACTCTGAAAAACAATCTGAGGGTTTTGAAGAGGCAAGGTGTGGGACGTTGGGGGAGCCAGGTGGTGGGTATTATGGAGGGCACCTATGGCATGGAACACTGGGTGTGGTGCATAAACAATGAATTCTGTTACGCTGAAAAGAAATTAAAAAAAAAAAAAAACCTTGATTTCAGACTTCTGGCCTCCAGAACTTTGAGAGAATGCATTTCTGCTGATGTAATCCAGCCTAGCGATATAACTTATTAGGACTGGCCAGGGACACCAATGCAGACAGCTAGACAGGGACTGGTCAGACCCTGCAGTGACAGCTCTCCACCTCTCGTCTCCACCACCAGACTCCAAATTCCTTGAACGTATCAGTTATCAGGCTTCAGATACAAGTCAGTGAATATGCAACATATCCTGATTCAAGTGAGAAAAAGATTTTGTTGGCTCAAGCTGAAATTGCAGAATGCATCTGATCAGTTTCAGGAGCAGCTGGGTCCAGGTGCTCAGACACTGTTACTTCACCTTCCAGCTCTGTCTGTTTTTTGTCTTGTCCCTCAACCTTCAAAGCTCAGCCTTTCTACTTAGGCTATGGGTCCTACGTAGACAAAAGGTCCACCCTTTTGTCCATCCTTTGCTATTCTTTTCCAGTAATTATCCTTTCTTTCTCTGTCCAGCTAATCAATCAACCACATAACCAATTTTAATCCTGAAAACTCATTTGGTATAAGACAGTGCTACATGGTGATTAGGAACCAGTCTCCCTGACAACCACTAGCTCTCTCTGTGTTCTTGGATGAGTAACCAAACTCTCTGTGCCTCATTTGTAAAATGAAGATAAGAAAAGTAATTACCTCACAGTGTTGCTTTGAGAATTAAGTTGAAAGACATTTGGTACATACAACTGAGGGAATTAATATACACTAAATGTTGTGAGTAGGGCCTGACAATCGGGAAGCACCCTGTATGTGTCCCTACTTATTGAATTCACTGTCTATCATGCAAAGTACTTTTAAATTAATAGTAAAACTTTTCAGGGGCACCTGACTTGCTCAGTGGGTTAGAGCCTCTGCCTTTGACTCAGGTCATGATCTCAGGGTCCTGGGATCAAGCCCCACGTCAGGCTTTCTGCTCAGCAGGGAGCCTGCTTCCTCCTCTCTCTCTCTGCCTGTCTCTCTGCCTGCTTGTGATCTATATCTGTCAAATAAATAAATAAAATCTTTAAAAAAAAACTTTTCAAAGCAAGTCTGTGTCTGGCTACCTTCTTGCTGTGTCCTCTTACTCCTTTCCTCAATGAGTGGACACAGGTGAGGGGGTAGAGAGCCTCTGGATTCCCTCCTATAAAGGTGCTAACCCCACCATGAGGCTCCACACTCATGACCTCATCCAAACCTAATTATCTCCCTGAACTCCATCTCCAAATATCATCATATTGGGAGTTAGTGCTTTGACATGTGAATGGGGGAGACACAGACATTTAGTCCATAATTCTAGGCTCTGCACCTCTCTTGTCCTCCATCTGGGACTTTGGGGTGTGCTGTGTGCCCCCATCTCCCACTGCCCCCATGGCCTTCTCCAATTGGAACTAGAGGTTGTCATTGCTCCAAAGCAAAGTCATCAAGCCAGTTGGGAAGAAAGAAGAAAAATGCCAAGTTCTAATATCTGAGGGTTTTTTTTTAAGAGCTATAGCCCCAGGAAAAAATGAAATGATTTTAAAATTACTTGCTTTTCCTAAGAGGGAAAAGTGCTCTTTAAACCAGAAGAGAGACAGGGAAAGGAAAATAATTAGATGTGCACAAGGTCTCTGAGAAGGAGCCATGAACCTACCCCAGGACCAGCCCCAAGGGGAGGGGAAGGGTCCCAGAGCCATATTGGCTCTGATATGGTGGGGACTGGAGGGTTGAGGAGATATGGGAGCCCATCTGCATGGAATGCTGAGTCCAAGGGCACAAGATAGGTTCACAGAGTCCCCACCCCTAATAGATTGGAGAGGAATCAAATGAGGTGCCAGGCAGGGTCAGAGAAGGGGTTTCTGTCCTGAGGATAGGGGCATGGGCCAGCCAGAACTGAGGAGCACCAATGGGACATGTGTGTTGCACAGTCTGGTGTCTCCAGATGCCAAGTGAGACCCGTCTCCTCCCCTGCCACGATGCCGTCATGTTGGTCCTTAGAATGAATTTGCCCCCACCTCTAAAAAGAAGGGGAGTGGGCAAGGAGCCTGAATAGTCACTGTCGTGACTGGGAATGAGGGAGATTTTACTGCTGCTACTTGCCAAAAACGGCCTCTGGGGAGATGAGGTAAGTTACATGGCCCAGGCCGTGACCGTGCAGTTCTGGAAATCGGTCCCTGCAAAGCAGTAGGTTTTGTGTCTGATGCCAGTGCTTCAGGCCCACGAGGAAAGCAGTGGGAAAGGAAGGGTTGGTATCAGATGGGAGAGAGCAAGGTCCCATGGAACCCACAGGCTAGAACCAGAAGCCATGAGAACAGATGGGAACCTGTGTGGCTCTCTGTTTTGAACACGGCCTCTTTACCTCACTGGTGAGGGAAGGACTATGACCACAGGGTTACGGGAGGATCAGACACAGAGCACCTGACCATGGACGTGTGAGACTGCCAACAGCTTGTTGGTCACATACCCTCACGGCCAGGGAAGGAAGACACCAGGGCTGTGGGAGCAGGTTTTGTAGGATCAGGAGGACATGGTTGGCTTGTTTGAATAATTCTGCAGTCAGGCCGGGAAGTGAGGCCTGCTGTCAGCAATGAGCAGGCCCTGTGCCTGCTCCCCATGATGAGTGGTTTAGCTAGGGGACATTTTCTACAGGAACACAATGGGGAGCAGACGTGGTGAGCCATGGGAGGCTCTCCTGTGTTTTCCCAGGAGTGAGGGATTAGTTGTGTCCCAGTCTGTGATGGGTGGAGGGGTGTCCTACAAACGAAGGTGGCACTTTTGCTCATGAAGCCAAGCCCACCACCGTTCAGGAGTTGGAGAAGCAGAGGGGACTTTCAGTGGGAGCCACCACAGCTGAGCCAGCAGATGAGGACAGTGTGTAAAAGATATGATGGTGTCTGGACACTGTTCACTGACCTCCCAAGGGCTAAAGAAACATGGCTGCTGTTTCTCCTTGGCCATGTCACAGTGGTGAAGCCACCATCCAATCCCCACCTTCCTCCAGGACCAGGGCAAGTCCCGTATCCTCCAGGGGAAGGCTTTCCTGATTATCTCAGCTAAAAATGATCCCCTTCTCCTAGGCACCTCCAAAACACCTTGTTCTTCCCCAAATAGTGCTCCTGATTTTGTGCTACATAACTATTTGTAATAATTCTGCATCTCCCCTAATGATAATACAGTCACTGCTTGAAATTTCTTGCCATGGATCACCCCTGATGCCCACCCCAGTGGCCCAGAAAGCAAGCATCACCATCCCCATTTTGCAGGGGAGCAAACACAACTCAGAAAAGGTGAGAAACTTCTCTAAGGTGGTGAAGTAGGAAGGAGCAGCAGGGCTGAGTGTCACAGGCAGACTTCTCTGATTCCAGCCTGGTCTCCTCCCCACTCAGCTCCCAGCTCCCTGCACTGGGACTGAGATTTATCTGAGTGACATTTATAGCAACTGGTTCTGCAGCTTGGACAGGATAAAAATGCCTTTAGGATCCATTCAACTCCTCTTCTTGGGTGCAAAGCCCAGCACCCATTTTCATTGGGACCAGAACTGCAATTGGTGAAACCCCGAATCAGACCCCTCCTGATTTACATGGCCTCACACATTTCTGATGACACTTCCACATGTTCTGTCTGGGTCCCCTGACCAAGCCTCGGGCTCCTGGTGCCGTGTTTACACACTCACTCCCTTTTCAGATGTGCACAAGGCCCTGCAGGAAGATGTTACTAGTCCCAGTTCCATGGGAGAAAACCAAGGATCACAGAGAGTCACTTGTCCAGGAGGCAGAGATGATAAAGAATGGAAGTTGGGATTTCAGGCAGCCAGATGCCTCATCTGACCTCCCAAGTCAGAGGTCCCTTACAAGTGGGCGGAGGGCTTCACTCCATGCTGCCAGCTAATTCCAGTAGCCCTGTCCTCACCCTTCTTTCCTCCAGACGCCTCAGCTCCCACCTTCAGTGGGTGCCTCCTACCACTGGTGTCTCTTCCCGCATGCCTGGCCCCTCCTGTGGGAGCCCCTTCTTCACACAAAACAAGAGGGGCTCCCCCTCTCTGTGGTGTGTTGCTCGAACCAGCCACCGGGAGCCAGTCTTTTCCTCACATTCCTGCAAAATCTATCCTTCTGGAACAGAAGTAACATCAACTAGCTCCTTCACTTACATTTTTTGGTGACTTCCCATGGCCCTTTAATACCATCTCAGAGGTGCCTCTGATCGGACATGCTCACTGCCCACCCTATACCAGGGACTCCAGACCCCTCCATGCCCCTCTGGGCCTCATGGCCTTTACTCAATCTTCTCCTGTCAATGAAAACACTTTGGTATGGCCAACTCTTACCCTGCCTTTGGAATTCTCTGCATGTGTCTCCCATAGAGCTCACATCTGGGCAGATGGTCCTAAACACCCAGGGAATCCTCCCACAAAGTCAGGCTCACCCTGAACTCTCATGGTCCATATATTCATCTGCTCCTTTCAGACTGTGAGCTGCTGAGACCAAAGGACCCATCGTATCCTTTCCACACCCCAAGTGAACCTAGACCAACCAGCACCCGGTGCATAGTAGGGTCTCAGTAAAGGTTCTGTAATAAAAATAACAATAAAACAGCTATTGCTGATGGAGTCCCCTCTCCCATGCCCGACACCTAAAAGCCCTTCCTAAGTATTATTTCCTGTGATCCTTCTGATAACCATAGGAGATAGGAATCTTTGTTTTACCGATGTCAAAACAGAGGTGTTGAGAGCTGCAGTCACTCCTCCAACATTGCTGACAAGTGGCCGTGGCAGGAGTTGTGACTCCACGGCTAGGATCCTGACCACCATGCTGGTCCCTGAGCTGATGAGCGGGGACTGGAGCAGCTGACAGGGACCTTCAGCAGATGGGGGAGCTGGCTACCAAGATCTATGGCAAAGCCAGGGTTAACTCACCTAAAATAAGCTGCTCAAAGGTTCTTTGAAGACAGCAAGGTGTTATTTACTAAGGGATCATTTCTAGGATTTGGATGATAGAAATTAGCCAGCAAAGTTTATCTCTGCTTATGAGTCCATGGGGGTGTCTTCAACCTTGAAGAGGATCAGTGAACCTTAATGAACAAGGAAAAACCATGCGTATTTAACAAAGAGCCCATGGTTAATTGAAAAGATACTTATACCATTTTACTGAAGGAGGAATATATGATCAAACAAAAGTTTCATGGAAGAATTCTAACTGGTGTAAGGTGGCATCTCAATGTGTTGGGGTTTTGTTTTTTGTTTTTTTGGGTTTTTTTTTAGTTTTGCTTTGAATTTTTTTCTTTTCAGCTTAACAGTATTCATTGTTTTTGCACCACACCCAGTGCTCCATGCAATATGTGCCCTCCCTATTACCCACCACCTGGTTCCCCCAACCTCCCACCCCCTGCCCCTTCAAAACCCTCTGGTTGTTTTTCAGAGTCCATAGTCTCTCATGGTTCATCTCCCCTTCCAATTTCCCTCAACTCCTTTCTCCTCTCCATCTCCCCATGTCCTCCATGTTCTTTGTTATGCTCCATAAATAAGTGAAACCATATGATAATTGGCTTTGATTTATTTTTAATTCAGACAAAGAGATAACATGGAGAACATGGGGAGATGGAGAGGAGAGGGAGTTGAGGGAAACTGGAAGGGGAGATGAACCATGAGAGACTATGGACTCTGAAAAACAACCAGAGGGCTTTGAAGGGGCGGCGGGGGGGGGGGGGGGAGGTTGAGGAAGACAAAGAGAAAAGTCATGTTTTTAAAAAATTTTTATTTATTTTTTTAAATTTCTTTTCAGTGTTCCAGAATTCATTGTTTATGCACCACACCCAGTGCCCCATGCAATATGTGACCTCCATAATACCCACCACCAGGCTCCCCCAACCTCCCACTCCCCTCCTCCCCAAAACCCTCAGCTAGTTCCTCAGAGCTCACAGTCTCTCATGGTTCATCTCCCCCTCCGATTTCCCCCAACTCTCTTCTCCTCTCTCCCCATGTCCTCCGTGTTATTCCTTATGCTCCACAAATAAGCGAAACCATTTGATAATTGACTTTCTCTGCTTGACTTATTTCACTCAGCATAATCTCCTCCAGTCCCGTCCATGTTGATACAAAAGTTGGGTATTCATCCTTTCTGATAGAGGCATAATACTCCATAGTGTATATGGACCACATCTTCCTTATCCATTCGTCCATTGAAGGGCATCTTGGTTCTTTCCACAGTTTGGCGACCATGGCCATTGCTGCTATGAACATTGAGTTCCAGATGGCCCTTCTTTTCACTACATCTTTATCTTTTGGGTAAATACCCAGTAGTGCAATTGCAGGGTCATAGGGAAGCTCTATTTTTAATTTCTTAAGGAATCTCCACACTGTTCTCCAAAGTGGCTGCACCAACTTGCATTCCCAAAAGCAGTATAAGAGGGTTCCCCTTTCTCCACATCCTCTCCAACCCACATTGTGTACTCTCTTGTTAATTTTGGCCATTCTAACTGGTGTAAGGTGGTATCTGAATGTGGTTTTGATTTGAATCTCCCTGATGGCTAGTGATGATGAATATTTTTTCATGTGTCTGATAGCCATTTGTATGTCTTCATTGAGGCAGGAATCTAGAGGCAGATTCCTCCAGAATCCTAGAAGAGAACATAGGTAGTAACCTCTTCAACATCAGCCACAGCGACTTCTTTCAAGATGTATGTCCAAAGGCAAAGGAAACAAAAGCAAAAATGAACTTTTGGGACTTCATCAAGATCAAAAGCTTCTGCACAGCAAAGGAAACAGTCAACAAAACAAAGAGGCAACCCACTGAATGGGAGAAGATATTCGCAAATGACAGTACAGACAAAGAGCAGGATCTGTGAAGATCCTATAAAGAACACCTCAAACTCAGGATCCAGGATCTATAAAGAACATCTCAAACTCAACACACACGAAACAGATAATCACCTCAATGTGGTTTTGATTTGAATCTCCCTTATGGCTAATGATGGTGAACATTTTTTCATGTGTCTGTTAGCCATTTGTATGTCTTTTTTGGAGAAGTATCTGTTCATGTTCAAATCAAGCAGTTTGCAAGCAGTTTGAAGACCCTCTTCTAAGAGGAAAATTCTCTCAAAGCAGTAAGCAATGGCTATTTTTAATTAAAGTTTCCCTGCTAATGTTTCAAGACTTTCAAGTAACTATTCAAGTTGATACTTGCAGCCAAAAGATGCTCTTAGATTGAGATCTAAACGATCAGTTTTGAAAGACTAAGATTTGCTTTGTTTAAACGCCTCTGGTTTAATGAGTTCTTTATTATTATTATTATTTTATTTAATTTTTTTCAATGTTCCAAGATTCATTGTTTATGCACCACACCCAGTGCTCCATGGAATACATGCCCTCCTTATGACCCACCACTAGGTGGGTAATGAGTTCTTTTTAAATGTTTTTCCTTTTTGTTGTTTTTTTTCCTTTTTACCTTGCATCTGGGAGGGACTACGTTCTCCCAAAGGCTGGCATGCCTTCGATTTCCTTTTCTAACTACTCAGCACCAACCTCTTCGATATCAGCCACAGCAACTTCTTTCAAGATATGTCTCCAAAGGCCAAGGAAACAAAAGCAAAAATGAACTTTTGGGACTTCATCAAGATCAAAAGCTTCTGCACAGCAAAGGAAACAGTCAACAAAACAAAAAGGCAACCCACGGAATGGGAGAAGATATTTGCAAATGACAGTACAGACAAAAGGTTGATATCCAGGATCTATAAAGAACTTCTCAAACTCAACACACACAAAACAGATAATCATATCAAAAAATGGGCAGAAGATATGAATAGACACTTCTCCAACGAAGACATACAAATGGCTATCAGACACATGAAAAAATGTTCATCATCACTAGCCATCAGGGAGATTCAAATCAAAACCACATTGAGATACCACCTGACACCAGTTAGAATGGCCAAAATTAGCAAGACAGGAAACAACGTGTGTTGGAGAGGATATGGAGAAAGGGGAACCTTCTTACACTGTTGGTGGGAATGCAAGTTGGTGCAGCCACTTTGGAGAACAGTGTGAAGATTCCTTAAGAAATTAAGAATAGAGCTTCCCTATGACCCTGCAATTGCACTGCTGGCTATTTACCCCAAAGATACAGATGTAGTGAAAAGAAGGGCCATCTGTACCCCAATGTTTATTGCAGCAATGGCCATGGTCGCCAAACTGTGGAAAGAACCAAGATGCCCTTCAACGGATGAATGGATAAGGAAGATGTGGTCCATATACACAATGGAGTATTATGCCTCCATCAGAAAGGATGAATACCCAACTTTTGTAGCAACATGGACGGGACTGGAAGAAATTATGCTGAGCAAAATAAGTCAAGCAGAGAGAGTCAAGTATCATATGGTCTCACTTATTTGTGGAGCATAACAAATAACATGGAGGACATGGGGAGATGGAGAGGAGAGGGAGTTGAGGGAAACTGGAAGGGGAGATGAACCATGAGAGACTATGGACTCTGAAAAGCAACCAGAGGGTTTTGAAGGGGCGGGGGGGGGGGGGTTTGAGGAACCAGGTGGTGGGTAATAGGGAGGGCACGTACTGCATGGAGCACTGGGTGTGATGCCAAAACAATGAACACTGTTATGCTGTAAATAAACAAATTAAAAAAAAAAAAAAGAATGCTCTTGTAAAAACATTTTGAAATACTCTCAGGAAAACTCAGTAACAGTAAAAAAGAATCCAATTAATGGTACATGGGAAAAGGTAGGTACAAATGTCAGGGTTTTGTTTCTTTGTTTGTTCAGGTTTTATTATCATCAGCATCAATATTTTGATGTATGCACCAGATGGAGTAACACAAATTTTTGGTTTGCTGTGCAGATGTGAGTCACCAGAAAAGGGCACAAAGCAAAACAAAACAACAGTCTTTGTCCCCTCCCTCAATCTTGGGCTGCTGCAGGCTGGGGACCTTTGGTAATTTAGCACACACATGCAAATGGATCCCGTAGCAGAAATCATGTGAAAACATTGTGAGAGCAGATGAGTTGGCCAAAGATGAGCTCGTGCACCGCTAATAACCAATCGTAGAGATGGGAATCCATGTCTGGCTGATTCCAATGTTTGCTTTTGTCTGCCCCCAAACCACAGTGGATTATAGAACCCAGCCACTGAAACCATAAGAAAACAAGAGCCATTCCTGAGAAGGTGTAGTCAGGAATGGCAGCCAGTTGTGAGGAACCTACACTGGCCCAGGTGGGGTGGCATGGAGTGGATTTATGAATCTTCCAGGTTCTACAAAGGATCTCTGCCTTAGCACAAATGGTGGTGGAAGGTTAATTCATGAAAATTCTGTAATTTAGAGACAATATCTTAAACCATAATTCCTGGGTAGATGAAGGCTTTGGTGCCATTTTTATATCAGCCAGAACACAAGTATTTGCCCATCCAGTGTAGTTCAGTGAAGGGCCAGAAAGAGGATCAGGGTCTCCACTGAACTGGATGAGGGGAAAAGGGAGCATGAATGGGACAGAGGTGGAGCCAGTCAGGTTCTCCTAATGCTTAGGGAAGAATATGTTTGTGCTTAGTACCAGAAAGACTGTTCTTATGACTACTTAGGGTTTTTTTTATTTTTTCAGTATTCCAATTCAATGTTTATACATCACAACTAGTGCTCCATGCAATACACCACCAGGAAGGAAAGGAAAAGTGAGTTGGGGTAAATTGGAGGGGAAGATGAAGCATAGAGACTGTGGACCCTGAGAAACAAATTAAGGGTTTTGGAGGGGACAGAGGTAGGGGGATAGGTGAGCCTGGGGGTGGGTATTAAGGAGGGCACATATTGCATGACCACATAGGGACTTATGCCCATATCATAACTGACATTTCCTGCTTATTAAATCATGTATACACTTTCCATACTACGGTTTTGGTTCTTCTTAATTACATCCTTGGATGTCTCTGTAAGTCACCAATGAGAGATCCTTTTCCAGGGAGATTAGGGTGTTGTAGGACAGAAGACCCCAGCTACCATTTGTAGGTTCTGGATCTCAGAAAATGTGGGCCAGGGACTCTCCCCTCTTAGTGCATTTGAATGGGGCCTCACCTTGGTTCCATCTGCCAAAGGTCATTCATTTATCCATAGAATGAAAAGAAGGAGATGGAGAGATCCACCAATCATGGGTCTCTTCGAGTACAAAAAGTTGACAATAAAAAGGAGTTAAAGGAATTACCTGAATATTCTGAGCTTCTAAAACTAGTGTGGGCTGCTTTTTCAAGTCAATCAAGAAATATTTTTAAAATACCTGTTAAATGTCCAGCATTTTCTAGTCAATTAAAAGGAGAGCAGAAGTCTTAGAAGATGTGATTCTCATCTTCAAATATTTCACCATCTTGTGAGGGAAAGAAGACAAATACATATGTTAGATAAAATAGGATGAAAATAGATTAAACTTAGTGCCAAATTAAGTATCCAGGAGGAAAGACCATAGAGGTCAGTCTAATCACTGGAGGTTTTGAGAAGTAGTTATTTCTGTCTCAGTAGGAGAACAGATGGATAGTGTGCAAGGATACAAAATGTGTGGGATGTTGTTTCATCCTTACTTGAGGACATCAGCCGTATCAGCCTTATGAGATTCCTGTGAGAAGCAAATTTAAGTAGGCAGTGTGTTTCCGCTCAAGGCTGATGATGGACACAGAAGCCATGTAGTTCACACGAGGATAACTGTCTGCAAACAGCCAGGAGAGTCACCTGGAAGCCTCCTTCCCTTTCCTAAGGAGCCTGCTGGCTGCACCATACCAGCTCCACCCACTGCTCCCTCACAGGCTCTCCTCGGGTTGGGGAGAGGAGTCCATAGGCTCCACCATGAGCACAGCTACCATGTTACCTACTTTCACTCTCCCAACCACGCAGGGCAGCGCCCTCCCTCCACGAACCATGGAGGGTGAGAATTCCTGAAGTGGGTGCTGAAGAGAAGGAGATATACCTAGGATCCTCCAAAGAACTACCCAAGGGTCCACCCCATGACAGCCTATGCATTTGGATTCTTTTTTTTTTTTACTACTTTATTTACTTATTTGAGAGACAGAGAGACAATGACAGAGAGAGAGCACGAGAGGAGAGAGGTCATTGGGAGAAGCAGAATTCCTGCTGAGCAGGGAGCCGGATCCCAGGACTCCAGGATCATGACCTGAGTCGAAAGCAGTTGCTTAACCAGCTGAGCCACCCAGGCGCCCCTGCATTTGGATTTTTTTTTTTAGATTTTATTTATTTATTTGACAGAGAGAAATCACAAGTAGGCAGAGAGGCAGGCAGAGAGAGAGGAGGAAGCGGGCTCCTGGCTGAGCAGAGAGCCTGATGTGGAACTCAATCCCAGGACCCTGAGATCATGACCTGAGCCAAAGGCAGAGGCATTAACACACTGAGCCACCCAGGCGCCCTGCATTTGGATAGGAGAAGAGTAAATGAAACAAGATGGGATTGGGAGGGAGACAAACCATAAATGGATTCTTAAGAAGAGCACGAAAGTCACCAGTGTCCACCAGAGAGGCAACCATAACAAGCAGAGCAGACTGCCATTTCAGCCAGTCAAGCCAGGAGAGAGTTCCCTTTTTCTGTCAACCTCCTCACCCCATCCTCAGAGGATCCAGTGTCTACAGGTGAGATGAGGGAAAGAAGGAGATGAAGAAGAGGAAGATGGGGAGGACATGTGACCCATTTTGTGGGGAAGAGAAGAGAGAAGACATACAGCTTGAAAGCGATGTCTGCAAAGGCACAACACGGAGCCTTGAGCACCAGAGTGAGACTGTTTTAAGAACCAAAGGGGCTGACGCAGACCTGCAGGCTCTGTTCAGGGAGCTGTGCCGGGAGTTCAGAAGGGTGCATATTGGGAAAAATAAAACTATAGGTTTCTCATTCATCATCCCAACACACTGACACTTCACAAGAGGCCAATTCCACAGTAAATGTGAGTAAATGGATATGTTCAGGTTTCAGAAAGTTAAAATTTGGAACTGGTACATAAACCTATGGCTCAAGCTTAGTCAATATTATCGCAAGTATGTCTTACTAAGGAATAAGAAAGAACAAGTAACAAATCACTGCCTCAGCAATAGAAGCCTAAGACTCATAACTCATGACGCTGTTTTCCTTTCCTGCTGTGTCTCTAAGAAGTTCTAAAGTGACCCAGAAAAGGCCATTTTCCTTCATCCACAGCAACCTCAATTTCAGTTGAGAGAAAATTCTCAAACAATGGTTGTTTCGGTGAACACGATTTTTACCTTACAAAGACATTAAATATATGTATAAAAAGCCACATTTATGTAAATAAGCATCCTCTAAATTCAACCACTTGCTACAAAGCTGGTTTCAGGACTTGTCATTTTAGGTATTTTAATCATAAGAGAATTACTTGCATGAGGGAATCATTACGGCCCACGTATTCAGAAAGTCCCAATTACCTGTAGAAAAGTTGACAAAAAAAAAGTTATGATCTATATAATTTTTTTGGTTATATTTTATTTTTATGTCTAATTTACAATTTTCTCCATAATGCCCTGGCACCCTGAAAATATTAATGAGTACTCTTGAAAGCTCATTGTGAGGAGGGCCCTGTTATTTATTTTTGACATACAGTGAAGCTTTTCTTTTCTTTTTTGCTTTTTTTTTTATTAACATATAATGTATTATTTGCCCAGGGGTACAGGTCTGTGAATCATCAGGCTTACACATTTCACAGCACTCATCATAGCACATATGGTCTCCAATGTCCATAACCCAACCACCCTACCCTACCTCCCCCACCCCCAGCAAACCTCAGTTTGTTTCCTGAGATTAAGGGTCTCTTATGGTTTGTCTCCCTCCTGATCCCATCTTGTTTCATTTCCTCCCCCAATGACCTCCCGCCCTGCCTCTCAAATTCCTCATTTCAGAGAGATCATAGGATAATTGTCTTTCTCTGATTGACTTATTTCAGCGAAGCCTTTCTTGTGTGAATTTCCTTCTTGTGTGTGAGCTCCCCTTCACAACAAGAGAAGCAAGTCAGAGGGAGTGTGATTCCTTTGCCCGAGATCATGAGGCAAATGTTTCAAAAGGTGAAATGGACATGTTCTTGGCTGTTCTGCCAGGCTAACAACCATATGGGGACCTTCTTAACATGGTGAGGGTCATGAGAGGCCATCACCCTTACTCCTTCAATGTCAAGAGCATAGAGAAGCCATGCAGAGGGGTCTCCTCACCTAAGGCTGTGACTCTGGACACTAGATAGTCACTTCCTATAAGCCATAGAGGGGAAGCACCACGGAAGTTATTCCATCCTTTCTGTATGAAATTTCCTAACTCCCAAAGAACACTAAAGTATGTTGTCAACAAAACATCAGTGCTTTTTGCTCGACTGTTTGACTTCAGTGTTGATCATGCCCATGCTGCCTGATCACACACAGAAGCACAGAGAACCCTTTCACACCCCTGCCATGAAGCACGGCTGTGGTTATGAGAGGGTCTGGTCCGGGGGAAGTTGTTGTTCACTAGTCCTGATGGCAATGGTAAGATCAATCAGCTCGAAGCTGTCTCTTGGGCAGCTAGACTGATCCCTAAAAACCAAAACCCATCGTAAATTTTATTTTCTTATCCATGGAGATGTGTGGTCACTGTAAATCCAACCTCAACATCCCAAGGTCAGATCATTTTCAGTACATCCTGGAATTTAACATTCTTGTGATCAAGCTTCTGATAACCAAGCAGACAGAGGAGTGCAGGTGAGGATCACAGAGTGTATCCTGGGTTGAATTGTGACTTCCAGAAAGAGATGCTGAAGTTACAAACTCCCATCCCCATGAAGGTGACCTATCTGGAAGGAGGGTCTTTGCAGATGGAATCAAGATAACACCAGGTCCTACTGGATTAAGTGGGGAGGGGTCCTGAATCCAATGATTGGCATCCGATAAGGAAAGCAAAATTCGGACACGAGACACTGGGAAAGACTGGGAGTGACAAAGGTCCAAACCAAGCAATCCTGAAGGCAACAAGCAGCACCAGGAGCTGAGAAAAGGCAAGAAGATTGCCCCCCAGGGTCTCAGAGGGAGAAGCCCCCTGCCCAGGACCTTGATCTCGGGCTTCTGGCCTCCAGAATCACTCTCTGTTATTTAAACCACCCAGCTTATAGTACTTTCTGCCAGCAGCCCCAGGATACTAATTCAGCATTACATAGGTTCTCGGTTATTTTTTTGTTTGTTTTTGAGTTTTGCTCATTGGAAAGCACATATTTAAGAGGCTGCAGACCTCACTGACATATCCATGTCTCCTTTGCAGAAGCTCATACATGGGGAAAATGTGATCCCTGAGCCGCTCCCAGCAGCTCCGTATCTTGTCTTCTTTAGTTCAAGGCTACAGTGGGTCTCATCTGGAAAGAGAAGGGGCACCCACCATGCCCCCTGCTCAGCTGGATCCTGGCTACAAGGCCGACAGCAGAACTGCCCCAAAATGTCAAGGTTTTGAAAATCCAGTGTGCATTCCAGGGCAACAATGGATAAAATAAAACCCGTCCAGTGAAAGTCCTCGAAGGCCTGGTACAAGACACATATCAGAGCACGTACACTGAAATTGCAGTGACAGGTGTCTCAAAATTTGGTCAGCCTCGGCAGAGTATGACTAAAAGCTGGAACACAAGGCTAAGAGTCAGAAACGTTGGCATCCCTCTTTCCGCATCCTTGCTGCCCTCATAGCATCTGTGCATGAACCAGCCTTTCCAGACCCCAGGCACCCCAATAAAACTACACCTGATTCCCCAGTACGTCAGATGCCCACTTTATCGTGAAATCACATGAAAAACAAGGAGTCACATTTGATCTAGCAAATAAAGTGACTCGAGATCCTCAGAACCCAGGAGAGAAAAGGAGCATCTTCTGAATATTTGGTTCTTTACAAATCCCACGCCTGTATTTCAAGCGAGCAGATGCTGAAGAGAATTACGATTTTGGAGATAACATTGACTCTGAGCACCCACCCTGTGATAATTGTTATTAATCATCAGGCTTTCTCTCCAAGCCTGTAACACCCTGCACATGGACCAGATCCTGGCCTGCTGCGTACATCTGAGCATCCCAAAAACCTCATCCGGAAAGCCAAGCACTTGTAGCAATCTGCCTGGACAGGAAAGAAATAAAACCATTAAAGCACAACCGCTCTGAGACGACCTCAAAACTGGAAGTACAGCTGTCCTGTAAAACCAGTGAGGAGTGGTGGACTGCATTTAGGATTCCACATCACGGGAGGCCAAAGGGGGTCTGAGCACAAACGCGAATGTAAATGACCCACATTGGAAAAGTGAGAGCTGACGGAAATCCAAATCCCAACCACCTGAGATGAGCACAGAGACCAGAATAATGGCTAAACATTGTTATGCATTGAGTTGTGGGCTCCCCCAAAAAACACATGTGGGATTCCCAGTCCCGGGTATCTGAGGATGAACCTTACTAGGAGGGCGGATCTTTACAGAGGGAATCGACTTAAATGAGGCTGTTAGGGTCACCCTAATCCAACCTGACAGTGTCCTTGTAGAAGGGAATGTTTGGACACACAGACTCATAGATGAGAGAGGATGTGACCAAAAGCATGGAGAAGATAGTCACCTACAAGCCAAGAGGCCTGGAGCAGACACCCTCTCACAGCCTTCTGGCCCCCTGAACAGTGAAACCATAAAAGCTTGTGGGACTTTGCTGCAGTGACCCCAGGAAACTGATATAAATATAAATTCTCCAGACCCTCAATTGTTTCCATGAACCAGAATGACTTTTCCACCTTACGATTTTAGGGGGGAAAATGTCTATGAAAATGCATCATCATCCTTGATTTCCTCTTTTATTTTTACGCAGGGTTCTTGTTCTACCAGTCAATGTTCCAAACACTATAAAGTTTAAGTCATGCCTTCCCCGGGGCTCCCAGGTGAGGCAGGATTTCTGTCATCACCTGTAGTGTGTGGGTGAGCAAACTAAGTCCTAGAGGGGAAAGGGGGGTGCCCAGAGACACAGACATGCCATGTACACCCTGGAGCAGCACCAGTGTCAATGGCCTTGACCACTGGGCTACCCGGCCTTTCTTAAACTCCCCTCCATCTGGCCGATCGCTCCAGTCCTGCCCCACAAGGATCCCAACATTCAGCTTGGGGGTTTGGGGAAATAGAAGACCACGTGTCACTCAAACAAACGCCCTGCAGGGAAAAGAGCACCTAATGCGATCACGGTGCAGTTAAATTGACAGCATCTGGTTTCAAAATGAAAGTATCACCACCAGAACCCAATGTTGGGCAGCTCTTGACGTTGGTCCTTTTCCCCAGCACAGTGGGAGAGCAACATCACAGCAAAGCAAGAACTTGAGACCCCGACTCCTTTCCCTACGACTCCTCAAATTACAGAGTGGGCTGAGAACTAGGAAGAGCGTCTGTTGGGACACAGAGGTGGGCAGAGACCCTAGCCCCACACTTACCCTTCCTGTCCTGAACGCAGACCCAAACCTGCTCAGGTGAAGTAGCAATTCCCAGTCGGAGGCAGCTGGTGCTGCAGGCCTGCAGGCTGGGGGGCTGCTCCTCATGGGACCAAACAAAATACACAGGTCTAAGTTGTTTTCCCTTCCCTCCAGATAAATTACGGAAAGGGACGTGTTCAGCATCCTGCAGAGTCAGGGGTTTAGAGCCTGGGGTTTCTGGATTAGCTGCAACATGGTAGCTAACTCCCCATAAGCATTCCTAGTTGACACTGCAACATGGTAGCTAACTCCCCATAAGCATTCCTAGTTGACACTGCAACATGGTAGCTAACTCCCCATAAGCATTCCTAGTTGACACTGATCTGGGACCGTGAGCACAGGCATAACAAGGCATTCGCGAGTTTCCGTTCATTAAAATGAATTTCACAGCTGAAATTATGACGCAGTTGCAGATGGCAAGTAAAACTGTTTGTGGAACAGACAGGCTATAAGAATGCAGAAGCATGAACTCTATGAGAAGTGAGACAAGAGGGCAGAAAGGAGTTAGATGGGGTGTGGGGCCTGGGGTCGGAGCCACCCCTCCCCCAGGAGTGTCTGGTGTCCTCTGCTCACAGTGAAGTCCGTCCCCATCAAAAACCCAATTCCTCTCAACAAACACTTGGTAGAGGCTTGGTAAACCTGGCAGTTTAGTTCAGTGCTTCTCAGACTCAGTGGATGAGAATCACCTGGAGGGCTTGAAAGGACACAGATTTCTAGGCCCAGAGCATCTTGTTCAGAAAGTCCAGGGTGGGGCCCGAGACCGCATCGCTAACCAGAGCTTGGGTGACATGGATACGGTTTGCCCGTGCACCCCTTTTTGAGAACCACTGGTTTGGTTAGTAGTGGTGGAGGGAGGAAGTAGGAAACGTGTCCCCTCGGGAGCAGGAACACCTGTGAGGCTCCCAAGGGCAGGTGTACACACCCCTGTGGAATAGAGGCAGGTTCCATCTCTTGCTTCTCTGCAGCCAGCCCCTCCCCACACAGGGTGAGCCTGGTCTTTCCAGAAATCCCCTCCCACTGCTGCTCAACTGATGCTCAGTGAATTTACTGTTGCCTACCTGGGCCCATGTCCTCATCCCACCGGCCTTGCTTTCCTCAGCTAACATCAATGATATCACACATGTTCAATCCTCAGCCTGGCGCCTGGCCCATGGGAAAGTGTAATAAATGTTAGAATCGGTATTATGATCACTGATGACCACTGATGGAAAATGACAGGATGTACCCACTGTGCGGCCACAGGTGCCTCCATCCCATCACACGCTCTACCCACAAAGCAGACGCGCACCAAGAGACCCAGGAACCAACCTGTGTCTGTTCCAGAGAGCTCTGCCCTTTAAAGAAGTTTCCGGGACTTACTGCGTGATAAAAGCTGGAAACCCTGTTTTGGCCCACGGACCGTGAGGCCACCACCAGAAATCTCTACTCTCTGACATTGCTCATATCCCAGGCCACGTGGGATTCTGAGACTTCCTCCCTTGAGCAGGAGGTGGAAGAAAATGTATGAAATTGTAGGGACAATATTTACAATGCCTTTTCCCCTCCCTACTTGTTATGGGTTGAGTTGTGTTCCTGTGTTGAAGTGCTAACTCCCAGAACCTCACAATATGACCTT